>NW_026883386.1:0-475109 GCF_032173495.1 Musca vetustissima
CAGGTGTGGTGACAACCACCCGAGTGACACATGCCTCACCGGCTGGTGCCTATGCTCACATTGCCGAACGTAATTGGGAAAATGATTTCGAGGTGAAGCAGTCATGTGGTCGAACCTCGAACATTGATGATATTGCCCTGCAGCTGATTCATGGTGAGACGGGTAGTAAATTCAAAATTATGATGGGTGGTGGTAAGCACCACTTCGTGGACTCATCGCTCTACAGCAAAGGAAAGCGAACCGATGGTCGTAATCTAATTGAGGAATATAAGGCCCAAAACCCACGCAATGCTTATGTGGAGACCAAGGAAGAATTGGCAAAATTAAATTTGAAAGAAGTAGATCGTATCTTGGGTTTGTTCCATGATTCCCATTTGGAATTCCGTTTGGATACAGATGAAAATGCCACCCAACCTACCTTGGAGGAAATGACCCGGCGAACCATTGAATTTTTGAGTCAAGATGAAAATGGCTACTTTGTGTTCATTGAGGGTGGACGCATTGATTCGGCACATCATGATAATACACCGAGGAAGGCCTTAGATGAAACTGTAGAGTTTTCCAAGGCCATTCAATTGGCCCGGGAAATGACCAATGAAGAGGATACTTTGATTGTAGTGACTGCTGATCATTCGCATGCCTTTACCTATGGTGGTTATCCGGTAAGATAACCTAAAGGGTTAACCAGGAATGTTTTAATAATTTTTAAAATTTTTCCTTTCAGTACCGTGGCAGTGACATTTTTGCCAGTTCCCCCACAAAACCGGACGATAAAACTCCCATGATGGTGTTAGGCTACTCCAATGGACCTGGCCATACAAAATTCTATGATTCGAAAAATGGTGTTCGCCACGACCCCACAACGTTGATGACTGGCAAGGCCAATGATGAATATCCTGCCACATTCCCTCGTGACTCGGAAACACATGGTGGTGAAGATGTTGCCGTTTATGCTTCTGGACCTTGGTCACATCTATTTACCGGTGTTTATGAACAAAATGCCATTCCCCATATGATGGCCTATGCCCTGTGTGTGGGTAATGGCCTGAAGGCATGCGATTAGATTAGAATTTAATTATAGACTGATTAAGATAGAAGTACTTGTAGTTTAAGATCTGAATTGTTAGATGTTATAAATATTTGTTGGAGAATTTTATGATGTACGAAAAAAAACATTTGGTTATTTTGGGAAATATTTTTGGTGTCGTCAGAGATCGTTTGATAAGAGATTATGGAATGGGCCAGAATGTTTCAAATATTTGCACCTTTAGCCGTATGGCTAATGAGGGCATACACACTTTGATACGACAAAAATGTAACCCATAAAAAAATTTGGTTTTGACCCCAAGTTCCTTCGATTTTGAAATGTCCTTCCGTCTATTTTGCACATTTATAACAACTTGAAATATGAATAATACCGGTCAATCCCTTCTGGTACCTTCCCCACAAAATTATTCAAATTTTGAGCAAACCTGTATAATGATGGAAATTTCTACCCATCGGTCCACTCCTTCTAGTAATTTCTCCAAATAGTGTCAAAATTAAAAAAAACAGTGAACGGAGCAGCATAGTCGGACGGGGCCGACCATATGATACCCTACACAACTACCACGAAAAGCACACTTTTGGCGGTTCTATATTCTGAGCCTGGGCAATATTTCGCGATATTTGCATATTTTCCAAAATGTTTTTTCTTGAAGTGAATTTTTACGCCATAAAATAAAAAATTGGTCACTTTAGGTTTTGATCAGGCGCTCTAAGTAGTTGGTCAGATCCCCTTCACCTTGTAAAATATGTGATGTTCTGCATATAATAATTGCCTCTAGAGCGACTAGAAAATTTGACAAAATTAAAGTCTTCGGTTCATTGCACCCCCTGACCATAATAGGAAATTCATGTACAATTTCAAAGCGATCAGCGCGACATTTCCGTCCATAGTAATACTATGCACATAGTCACCTTTACCTAATTACGTATAACTCCCAGCCATATAATTGGTATCAATTTGAAGGTCAAGAAGGTCCAAGAATAAAAAAATAAATAAAATTTTGTAATTTTTCACACAAAAGTCAGGGTCCATTTGACCCTCTAAATAATGATCGATCTTTATCAAAACAGGCATGCTTATTCTTAAGCCCGATCCCCTTCTCCAGGTAAAATTTCACGGAGTTCGGACCATAACTGCGGCCTCTGTTGAAGATTGGTACATAACTGTGGCCTGTATCGTGTTTACAAATTATAATGGACAGACGGACGGACGGACACACAGGTCTAGATCGACTCAGTTAGTCGAGATATGATGATCGGTATACTTAAAGGTGGGTCTAGGACCAATATTTCGCGGTGTTACAAACTTTTGGGGCTGCACAAAGCTATAATACCCTGACAACATAGTTGTGTAGGGTATAAAAATTGAATAAAGACCTATTATTTGACCCATTCAGAACTAGCCTATAATTTCCCAGCTAACTATTTGTTCCGTTTCGTTTTTTTTTTTTTTTTGTCGTTTTGTCCGCAGCTCGGGCATTTATATTTTTTAACCTCAGGGGACATTTTACAGCATTTACAGCAGAACTGCCAAAAAGTATGCTATGCGTTTTTTCGTCCGTATGAGATTCTAGTTATTATTTCGACACAGACTGCTTCAAAAATTGCCAATTTCCGCATTATGTTCGGTATGACAGTTGGCTTTTACTAATTTTCCAATTCTTGGTCATTCCTTGGACGTGTCCTTTAGTTTAAGGAAATTTAAAATAAAATTACATCGATATGTTTCTTAAGAATCGTTGATCTATGTGTATGAGCTTAAAAAGAAAAAATAGCATCAAAACAGTACGGATCTTCCAACGTACAAACCCGCAATTATTCGTGGAAGAAGCGAACGCCTTTTTCTTAGACAAAACTGGTAATGTGGCGAATGTATCGCGTGAGCAACGTAGTATGTTAATTTGAAGAGATACATCTTAATTTGTTTGCCTGAAGTCTTCTGATAATTTCGAAAAACGAGCAAGTCATATCTTTACAATTAGAGCTCTCACACATCGTGTCAAACCACCGACTTTTTTTTCGCCAAATCCTAGAATTTATGGATCATCCGTCGATAGGTGGATGATCGAACATCCCGATATTTTGCACACAGAAATGGACCCATCGAATTGACATGGCTGTCTTGATGAAGGTCGGTCAATATTTATCGGATCGAATATAAACCACTCCTAGAGGAGTGGTTGACTTTGAGTTGGATATGGGAGTTATACGTAAATACAGGGTCTACATATTCTGATAGTATGTAGTATTACAATTGCCACACTAGAAGGGGGAAATGTCTCGCTAGGAAATTTTGCATGAAGTTCCGGTTATGGGCAAGGACGACACAAAATGGACCATAAACTTAATTTTTGTGATTTTTTTAAAGTCCCCCTATAGACCACAAGTATAGGCCGAACATCACGACACACCACCATTGACCAGATTTTCACTCTGCGCCAAATCCTGGAAAAGACCCACGAAAAACACACCGACACATACCACCTATTTGTCGACTATAAAACCGCATTCGACAGTCCTATCTGCTCAGAGGTGTTTAACGTAATGTCTACGTTCGGCATTCCTGCAAAATTAATACGGCTATACAGGATAACTTTAAGTGGCACAAGGTCAGCAGTTAAAGTAGGAAAGGACCTATCGGAGCCCTTCAATACCAAACGAGGATTCAAGGTGACAGTTTGTCGTGTGATCTTTTTAACATCCGTGTGATCATACGAGACGCAAAGGTGAACAGAAATGACACTCTGTACACCAAACAACATATGTTACTCGCCTACGCCGATGACATCGATATAATGGGTCGAACATTGCGAGCGGTAACAGCCACCTTTGAACAAATTGAAAAGGAGTCTGCCAAACGGCGAAAAGACCAAGCTGATGGTATCAACGCGCAAAACGTCCAGTAGACTCGGACCAACTGTGGAACTTGAGAACTACAGCTTTGAGGTAGTTAAAGACTTTATATACCTTGGTACCGCTATAACTAAAACGAATGACATCAGTTTTGAAATTCGGAGAAGGATTGTGATGGCCAACAGATGCTACTATGGTCTAAGTAAGCAGTTTAGAAACTATTGAGGCAGCTCTTGGGGTGTTTGAGAGAAAAATTCTCCGAAAGATCGATATTCACCGTCGACGCAGATCGGCCCGCGTTGACGGTGAATATCGGCGTCGAATGAACCACGAGCTTTAAAATTTATACGCGGACATCGACATAGTCTTGAGCTGCAGCGACTACGGAGGCTAGACCATCTTGGAACGTGGTCTTCCAAATTGGTGGATTTGCGCACACGACCGACGCGCTTGGAAATCTTTTTTAAGCTCGGCTTATGGAACAACCGTTCTGCTACAAGCCAGCTATGTAAGTAAGTAATACGCACATTTGGATTATAGATCTACAGAAAGTATGAGTTCTGTGGTAGGAGTGTATAAGGGATCATATGGTCGGCCAATTCGACTATACTGCTCGGCTGACTGGTTTTAATTATCATTGAGTATCAAATCTCACAGCCAAAAATTATCGATATTAGTACAATTTTTGGTATAGACATCATATGAAGGTACCCAAAAATATTCGGTATTTTGACACGTTTTCCAACCAAATTGGTTGTAATTTGGGTTCTAATTATATATCTTCCTCAAAATTTATCAATATTGGTCCGTTTTTAGTATAGCCCTTATATAATGATACCTTCAAATGACGGAATTTTGGATACGTTTTCATTCAAATTTGGTATTTTTAATACGCATTGGATGTCTAATCACACGAGCAAACATTTTCGATATTGGTACACTTTTTAGGATAATCCCTATATAACAATACGCAACAGTATAGCACGATATAACTTGAATTCGAATTTAGTAGATAATCAGGACAATATGTCATACTTTAAAGACTCGCCAAATAATTGAGTTCATATACTGAAACTAAATATCGCAAGATCCAAGACATTTTTACACAACTCACATTAAGATATAATGAATAATTCCTATTGTCCAGGTCTGTCTATATGTCTCTTGTAATATTTTGGATAGATCCTAAAAATAGCCAACAATCGATAAAAAATATATTCCGTGTTTTTGCTCTGCATTTACGAACAGTGTTTGCTGCTACAAACTTCATGCTCAGTTTACCAGTGCGAACATCGTCATTGTTATTTTAAATTAAATTCCTAGCAGAACCAAAGTGGTCTTAATTTTGCATTTCGGATTCTCAGAGGGTAAAATATCGTCTCATAAGCTTGATTCAATGTGTATTAATAATTGGCATTAAAATAACACCATATTTATGGCAATCTAAATGGCTAAAAATGTTTTTCTTGTTATTTATTTTTTAACCTGGTTAGGTACATACAATTAGATACAATCATTTACATCATGCAAGTATACATTTACAATTATATTCCCACTATATAAAACTAATTTTCCATTGTGATTTAATATTTAAAAAAATCTAGGTCGAAAGGATATACTAACACAGCGAACGAAACGACATAGAAACACATCATTAACATTTGTTAAATGGACTAAATGTGTCCTATAGCTGCTGCTGCTGCTCACTTCAATTTTATTGTTAACAATTCTCTGGTTGTTGCTGTGTTTATGTGCTGACCCGAGTGCCATTGCCACTGTTGTTGTCATTGCTGTTATTGCTGCTGAGTTTATAAATATGACCACACATAATGACAATGGCAAAAAAATGACACAGAATGTCATCAACAGCATTTGAGACATCAATAAGTGTGACCAATGTCATTCAAAGAGGACAATAACCATTTGTATTCGGTATGACATGGTGAATGGATGGTATATTCAGGGAGGAGGAAGCAAAAGAGGGTAGGTGAAGAGCTATAACAAGGGCTTTTGTACATTTTGCTGTCACACTTTCAAACAGAATGGAATATTGTCCGTACATACATACATATTTTTGTAGGAAGTTATGTTTTGTGGATGACACAAACATATTGTTGTTGGTCTTGTAAATTTTTGTAAAATGGAATTCTGTGTTGGTGAAATGAATATATACATATAAAGGGACATACTCAAAACTGTCCACACAAATGCACAAATGGAATTTACATATTTAAATTCAAATTGAAGTGATTTAATTTTCATAAAATCTGTTAAGTAATTTTTGTTAAAAATGTTTTGGGAAATGAAGAAAAATATGTCACAAGGGAGTTATGATTTAAAATAGACATAGTTATTTAACCTTAAAGCGAGCCCTTTTGTCGTCAAAAATTTGTACGGCCGAAATTTGTAAACAAAACAAAAACATTTGTTTTAATGCGATATTTCAGATTTTCAGAGAGTAATAACGCTCTCAGCTCCTATATAAAGGTCCTGCCTTTTATTCATAGACAAAATATTTGTTATATTTTTAAAAATATTGTGAAGCGGCATTCTTCAGCAGAATATTTGTATATAGGATCGCTTATTGTCATACAAGAACAGAGAAAGCAATATTTAAGATATAACTTTGAAATATGACTCTGACATACCTGGAAGTATAAACCTGTAAGGAAAGTAGTAAAGTCGGGCGGGGCGGACTATATGATACCCCTTACCACTTTGATACCCCTTACCACAGAATTTGCATTTTTTTAAGGACCATTGAAATGAACTTCGACTATGTGATCTGTTTCTATATGTGAACCGACTTAACCCAACGATCAATAACCGGGTATATTTGTGGTACAAAAGGTATGGAGGGTATATTAAGTTTGTTTTTTCTGTTTGTAACACATCGAAATAATCATTTCCGACCCTATAAAGTATATACAGTTGAAGTTCGATGAGCGAACACCGGTTTATCGAAAAAATCGGTTAATTGAAACCAAAAATTATAAAAATTATATTTCGAATGAATTTTCAAACATTTTACTTCTCTTAAATGAAAAAACGGTTAATTGATAATTGATAATTGATACGAGCACCGATTAAGAGAAAAATTGGATTTTTTGTAACAGCGACGAAATTAATTAAATTTTTATATGTGCAATTTCTAAAATGAATGTGAACATTTTTCCAACCCTACATACAAAATGTGAACAGAAAAGTACATTCTTCCTCAATTCATTTCACGTTTTGCATATATGGATTGAAAACGTCGCAACGAGTTCGCTTATCCGAAGTCCCTTTAATTAAAAATTCTGCATAAGAGAAAAAATATACTGATATTACGCGTTTTCGCTTCGACTGTATATATTCTTGATCAGCGAAAAATTCTATGACAATTTATGTGATCCGAATTGAGATAGATCACCAAAATTTACCGTAAAGTTGTGTCCTGACTGCAGGACCGAGGATGAGCTATATCGGTCCACGTACCAAATATCTCCACTCAAAATTATTAAGATCGATCCACTTTTTCGGGTAGCCCCTATATAACGGTACCCCCAATTTTCGGTATATGGGAGAAATATTTGCATCTGAACCAATTTTTACAAAACGCAATATTCAATCGAATAAAAATGAAGATTTTGGAGCAACATTTACCAATCGGACAAACTTTGACTCTTTGGTGCACTATTTCCTTAAAATTGGGTGAAAATTTATATGGGAGCTATATCTACATTTAAACCGATTTCAATAAAACTTGGTACTCGTTATGCTATCCTAACTTCAGTACGTTGTGCAAAATTTCGTGCCAATTGGCCTCAATTTGACACATTGGTGCACCATTTGCTAAAAATCGGACGACCATATATATGGGAACTTTATCTAATTCTAAACCGATTTCAATAAAACTTGGCCAATCGGCATAAATTTGACTTTTTGGTGCACCATTTGCTAAAAATCGGAGTTTTATATACATCAGAACCGATTTTAATAAAACTTGGCACACATTAGGCTATTCTCACTTCAGTACGTTGTGCAAAATTTTGTGCCAATCCGCTTATATTTGACTCTTTGCTGCATCATTTGCTTAAAATCGGGAGCTATTATATATGGGAGCTATATTTAAATCTAAACCGATTTCAATAAAACTTAACACAAGTAAGTCTATCCTAATTTCGGTACGATGTGCAAAATTTCATACCAATCGGCCTAAATTTGACTCTTTGGTGCACCATTTGCTAAAATCGGACGAAAATATATATGGGAGCTATGTCTAAATCTGAACTGATTTTTCCCAATTTCAATAGGGTTCGTCCCTGGGCCAAAAAAAATTATCTGTGCCAAATATCATCTCATTCAGATAATAAATGCGACCTGCACTTTTTTTACAATTTAACATGGGCAGACAGACGGACGGACGGACATGCATAAATCGACTCAGAAAGTGATTCTATGCATATTCTCAAAAGGAACCATGGGTCTATCTCGTTTCCGTTTGCCTGTTACAAACATATGCACAAAGACATAATACCCTGTACCACAGTGTGGTAAAGAGTATAAAAATGGCATGAATCATACGCCCCGTTTAATATATCGCAATACATTTAAGGGATCACATACTATGGGGCGTACGATGTACTCTATAAGTTTTACGCCCTCTTGAACGTGTCTCTTTAGGCCACAATACAATTTAAATGTAGAACCGCAAAATGTTAGATTTTCATGGTAGTTGCGTAGGGTATCATCATATGATCGGCCCCGTCCGACTATACATCTCCGCTTACTGGTTTAAAAATAATTTTTCCAGAGGTTCTAGCCAATTTTTCTAAACTTAATGTGTGTAGTGCCATAGATCGCATATAAAAGTTCTGATCGATATTAGAAATATTGAATATTTACCTCATGAGATGAGAATATATAATATCTGGCCTTTCACATCCTAAGTACAAATTCGTGAGTAATGTCAACGCCATGATGTTGGTGGGACATGAAACAATACCAGACGAACCCAGTCCATCTACCTTCGGTTAATGTAATTCACAGGTATTTAATACTTTTCATTTGATAATATTTTGTTTAATTTCGCCGTGGTCCCTTGAACAATATCCAGGACATAGGTCACAGAATTACACGGCTCAAATTGTCAGTATCACTAACACACATGCATGTTTACATGTAAATATTTAAATTTATTGTAATCAGTGGAGACACAAATTATCCGTTGCATGTGTGTGTGTCTGCGATACTTTGTGTATATCATAGCTTGTTTGTGTGTTGAAGTGTTGATTACCAACTGTCATGTGAATATCACATTTGACAAATGTATACAAACACACACCAACTAACACACATGCACACACACAAACACGAAACGAACTAACAAACATAAATATGACAAATTTATTATTTTAATAAAATCATGCATTCGTTTATTCTCCCTGGATATATATTCCTGCACACACACACGCACAGACACACAAACATACACACAAATATTCTCCTGTGCACAATGACAATTAAATTGCTTTTGACCAACTACATACATAAACTACATTGTTTAAAATGCTTTGCATGTCATTGGATATTTAAAATGGCAAATATCATTCCGTTTTGAAAATATCACCATATTAGCTGGTGACATATTCAGATCCGGTTATATTTGCATAGAATCCATTAAAAATTGTGTACATAGTTGAGTTATGTGCTCGCGCTCGTGCCTGAATTATTTGCCACCATTTAATATAAAACAGAGTGTGTGTGTCTCATTTAAATATGAATGCATTAATGAATTCGAAATGCTCCGGTGACAATGACGACCACCCGGCTGCGAAATGATGATTTGCATTTGAATGGACGCAAAGCAATTTAGTGAAATTTATATCACAAAAACAACAAAATAGAGTGTCATATTTTGCCACAACAGATAATTACTTTTATTCACGAATATCATAGATTTTTTCGTGTATTTGCCACTCATAAAACATTGTCCATTTTTTGAAATAGGTTTTGCGTGACGAATACCGATTGCATAGAAATGCAATGGTAATCTATGAATAAAAGAAATGTTTAAGCAATATGCATTTTAAATTTAATGACCGATTTTGTATGCAAACGATTTTTATTGTTGGTAGAACATTTTA
This sequence comes from Musca vetustissima, assembly GCF_032173495.1. NCBI lineage: Eukaryota > Metazoa > Arthropoda > Insecta > Diptera > Muscidae > Musca > Musca vetustissima. Next base: position 10,029 of record NW_026883386.1, read on the forward strand.
ATTCCCAACACAGGAAATAGGCATTCAGTTTTAAATAGTCCAATAAGTTTTGAAATGTAAAATTAAAAACTCGTTGGTAAATTCCGCAGAAAATTGGAATAAAATTCACTATAAGCTCAAAAAGAAAAAAAATAGCCGAGACTTCAAAATGGAAGCTGGGCCATAGAAATTTTATAAATACTTCAAATATCAAATTATAGCTGGTGCGGGGGAAGAACATGCCCAAAATCTATAAATTACCGAATAATTGGCGGTACCGTAATATGAAGCCAACTCGATTCTTATGTCAATGTTCATATTTTTATACCCTTCACCACACTGTGGTACAGAGTATTATGTCTTTGTGCATATTTGTTTGTAACATGCAAAAGGAAACGATGTGTCTAGGTTCCTTTTGCGAATGCATGTCCGTCCGTCCGTCTGTTGGTGTTAAAATGTAAACAAAGTACAGGCCGCATTTATAATCCAATTTGGATGAAATTAGGTGCAGCTCATTTGTTTGGCCCAAGGATGAACCCTATTAAAATTGGGGAAAATCGGTTCAGAATTAGATATAGTTCTCATATATAGATTCGTCCGATTTTATGTAAATGGTGCACCAAAGTCCCTATATATCTTTCGATTTGCACGAAATTTGGCATAGCGTACTGAATTAAGTCTCGAATGATGTGTGCTGAGTTTCATGAAAATTGGTTCCGATTTAGATATAGGTCCCATATATAGTTTCGTCCGATTTTATGTAAATGGTGCATCAAAGTTTATATATATATATATATATCTTTCGATTTGCACGAATTTTGGTATAGCCAACTGAATTAAGTCTAGAATGGCGTGTGCTAAGTTTCGTGAATATCGATTCAGGATTAGATATAGCTCCCATATATATTTTCGTCCGATTTTAGGTAAATAGTGCAACAAAGTCCCTATATAACCTTAGATTTGCACGAAATTTGGAATATCGTACTGAATTGAGTATAGAATGATGGGTGGTGAGTTTCGGGAAAATCGGTTCAGATTTAGATATAGCTCCCATATATATTTCCGTCCGATTTTATGTAAATGATGCACCGAAGTTCCTATATATCTTTCGATTTGCTCGAAAATTGGCATAGAGTACATAGAGCTTCGTAAAAATCGGTTCAGATTTAGATATAGCTCCCATTTGTATGTTCGTTGGAGTTTAAGTAAATGTTACACTGGTCGACACGAAACGTATCAAATTGAGACTATAGCTTTTTTAATTGGTGCAGATGCAGACACAGCTTACATATATATTACAAACGGGTATTTGATTGAGATTAAATTTATGTAAATAAAATCGATTTACAGAAATATGTCCCATTGTACGCAAACGACTCTAAACTTTTCAGAATGAAATGAAATTTAGCATAGGTTCCAGAAACATCATATATTCAACTTTGTTCCATTTCATCTCAATGTTCTTTCGAAAAGGCGTAGTATGTTAGGAGACATATTTAGAATATATCCAAAGTGGTGAAGGGTATCATATAGTCGGGCCAGTCCGACTTTCCTTACTGTTTTTGTTTTTTTTTTTTTTTTTTTTTGAAAAAAAGATTTTCTACCCACCTATACTCCACAATACTAAATTAAATAAAAATATGTTTTTCAAACCTATGTTTAAAAAAAATACCTTTTGCATACCTCTACATAAGCGTAGACATAATCCACAATACAAAATTACAACCAATTTGTTTGAAAAGCATAAGCCGTGAATTTTATCAAAAAAAATAACCTTACAATCTGACGTTGATTTTATAAAAAATATTTTTTAAACATATCCAAAAGTCGTGGATTATATAAAAAATATTTTTTTAACATATTCAAAAGGCGTGGATTTCATAAAAAATATTCTTTTAACATGTCATGTCAGTCTCCTTTAGCCTATACTTTATGGGCAAGATACCGCAGTAGGTCGTCAATAGATGAAAAATACTATGTTGCTCTCCTATGGACAGAAAAACGTGTGTCGGTCTTGAATAGCCATATGAAATTCTGTCAGTATTCTATCGTATTATTAAGTCAGAAGATTTCTTCTCGGTCTTTGTATTCAGAAAAATCTTTTGTTATTCTCATACAGGTAGAAAATGTCTTCTAGAGACAGAAAACCGCATGATCGTTTTCTTTCTATAGCCGCAAGATTGTCTATCTTTTACGACAAAGAAGGCTCCTATCGGTTAATTGTCACCAAAATACTCCTGTCGATCTTCTACAGTCTTAATATATTGCGTCGGTCTCCTAAAACAAAGATATTTTCTGTTGGTATTCTATGGACAGAGAATATATCAAGCTAGTCTTCTATGGCCAGAGAAGACCTCTTCTCCTCCTATATAGCCAGAAGATATTCTATCGGTCAACTATAGATAAAAAATAAACTTCCAGTCGGTATTTTTCTATAACCAAAAGATTTACAGTCGTTCCTCCGTAGCCAAAAGGCCTTCCGTCGCTCATATATAGCCAGAAAATCTCTTTCTTTAGAAAAACACACTTTAGTTCATCAATAACCCGAACAGCTCTCGTCGACCTGAACAACGCAATGGACTATTTTAGTTGTTTTTACCCACATTTTAATTTCCCAGTTGTGGTTTCTGATTCCAAGAATTGACAACATCATTATATATGAAATATATATTTTTTTATTTTTGCATTTGAACTGTCACAAATCATTACCAAGTGTCCTTGTTCAATTCCACTTAGAAAAGTGCATACTACTACCCACAGTAAACATATCATAATCATCGTTATCATTAATTCCTGGTATTATTACAACAAAGTCAAAAAAAAAATCTTCATGGCTAGGTCCTTGAAAAATAATTTTAATTCAAAGAATTATTCTACCATACACTTTGCTCTATGGCTTTTCTCTGTAACTGCCAAAACACATACATACATACAGAGAAAAAAAACAACTGCAATGTGGATTTTATTCATTCGCCTTTTTTAATTTATTATATTTTGTGGTTTGTTGAGTTCTTTGTTGACCTTTACATGAAATTTACAAAAGCCAATGGAGTTCATTAGTAATTAAAAGTAATAAAGGAAGTTCAAAGGTAAATTACTGCTATTTGAACAACTTTTTCAGTTAAAATAATGTAAAAATATAAAAGGTTCGGACATGGTGTGGTATAATTAATAATTATACTGTAATAATATGTATACGCTCCCGAACAGCTTTAAAAGTCCATCTTTAGTTGTGATGGTTACAGAAATACATATTTGTGTAGGGGAGTATTCAGAGTCCGGCTCTGTTATAGTTCGAATGTTTTTATGGCCCCATACTCATTTAATCTGAGCATCTGATCATATGATCCTGTTTATAAGATGGTTTAAATGGTATTTCTGATGGTAGATGTATGGCCATTCGAGAAATTTACAACTTACGGGGAGAAATCGCAACACCTAGAGATGGTTACCTAGCGACAGGGTTACCGACCCTCGAGCTGTGTTAAATATGTCACAGTTCCATTTATTTCTGTGACATATTCGTCGACTATAAAGCCGCATACGACACCCTTATCAGTTCAGGACAATTTTAATGCAGGACAACATTATTTGGCACAAAGTCAGCAGTTAAATTTGGAAAGGACCTCTCGGAGCCCTTTAATACCGAACGAGGATTCAGACAAGGTAGCAGTTTGTCGTGTGAACTTTTTAACATCGTGCTGGAAAAGGTCGTACGAGAGGCAAAGGTGAACAGAAAACAACACATGTTGCTCGCCTATGTCGACGCCATCGACTTAATGGGTCGATCATTGAGACCGGTAACAGCCACCTTTGAACAAATTGAGAAGCAATCTGCCAAAGTGGGTCTGGCAGTAAACAGCGAGAAGACCAAGATGATGGTATCAACGCGAAAGACGTCCAGTAGACTCGGACCAACAGTGGAACTTGAGAACTACAGCTTCGTAGGTATGATTTTAAATTCGGAAATTTTTCAGTTTTGAAATTCGGAGGAGAATAGTGTTGCTACAGAAGCTACTATTGTCAATTTAGAATTTAGATGCCGATACTACCCGTGCAACCAGATGAGGCAGCTCTTAGAATGTTTGAGAAAAAATTTCTTCGAAATAGCAATGATCAATCTGCGTCAACGGTGAACATCGCCGTTGAATGAACCCATTCTCTGACATCGGCATTGCCAGACTATCGAGCTGCAGCGACTACGTTAGCTAGGTCATGTTGTGAGAATGGATGAGGATTCACCAGCTCAAAAGGCATATAAAGGCGAGCCAGGCATTGTATATCCCTCGGAAAAAAATTCTTTAAAAAAACCACGCCTTGTATATCCCTTGAAAAAATATTCTTTAAAAAAACCACGCCTTGTATATCCCTTGAAAAAATATTCTTTAAAAAAACCACGCCTTGTATATCCCTTGAAAAAATATTCTTTAAAAAATCCACGCCTTGTATATCCCTCGAAAAAAAATCTTAAAAAAAATCCACGCTTTGTATATCCCTCGAAAAAAATCTTTAAAAAATCCACGCCTTGTATATCCCTTGAAAAAATATTCTTTAAAAAATCCACGCTTTGTATATCCCTCGAAAAAAAAATCTTTAAAAAATCCACGCCTTGTATATCCCTTGAAAAAATATTCTTTAAAAAATCCACGCCTTGTATATCCCTTGAAAAAAAAATCTTTAAAAAATCCACGCCTTGTATATCCCTTGAAAAAATATTCTTTAAAAAATCCACGCCTTGTATATGTCCTTAAAACATATTCTTTAAAAAATCCACGCCTTGTATATGTCCTTAAAACATATTCTTTAAAAAATCCACGCCTTGTATATCCCTTGAAAAAATATTATTTAAAAAATCCACGCCTTGTATATCCCTTGAAAAAATATTCTTTAAAAAATCCACGCCTTGTATATTTGAAAAAATATATTTTTAAAAAAATCCACGCCTTGTATATTTGAAAAAATATTCTTTAAAAAACCACGACTTGTTTTAGTCCTTAAAAAAATATTTAAAAACAAAAAATTCACGTCTTGTATTGGTCCTTAAAAAAGTATTCTTTAAAAAATCCACGCCTTGTATATCCCTCGAAAAAAATTCTTTAAAAAATCCACGCCTTGTATATTCCTCGAAAAAAAATTCTTTAAAAAATCCACGCCCTTAAAAAAATATTCTTTAAAAAATCCACGCCCTTAAAAAAATATTATTTAAAAATCCACGCCTTTTATAGCTCTTGAAGTCCAAAAATGGTGGAAAATTACCTTAAACGAATCTATTTTTTCAAGAGTTTGCGTGAAGGTCAAACTTTATAATATATATATTATAAAAAATATTTTATATGTTTTCCTTAATTTTAAAGCCACGAAATTTTTAATCCTGTAAGACCGCTCCAACCTTTATTTACAGAATTTGAATAAATGCAGAGCAGATCAATTAATTGGAATGAATTGCCAACAAAGCTAAATAAGAATTTGTAAATACGAAGGATTCAAGGATTTTCTTAAACCTACCCCCCTTTGGTGTATTAAATTAACCTCCATCAATATTTTTCCGATTTTAAATTCTCCTTACAACAAAAATATTAAATAATCCCCCCTTGATCCGTTCAACAATTACCTAGCAAATAAAACATGTATATCGATTTATCGTATGTTGTTCAATTCCAATAAGAAATCCCATCTAAAACACTTACAAAAAATACTTCCGACCTTGTTTTGTTGTCCATAAGTCACACCGAGAGTATTAAATCTCACTTATTCTCTCTGTGACACAAACATACACACACAAAGATACAAACAAATTTGTGTTACCTTTATCTGCTGTCCACTACCAATCACAACGGATTTATGGCCAGTTTGAGAATTTCTGTTCTGCTTTGTAAAACCACCTGTCTACATTGATTTTTTCGACGTTATTTTTGGCCTTTCATTTTCGTTAGGGACAAAGGTCGGTTGGTTGGCTTTGGCTGACCTTCGTCAAATTGTGGCATAAATAAATAATTTTTAATTTTCGTAGACAATCCTCAAAAAAGAGAAGAAAAAAGGCCGTGATGTAGCAGCCGTTGTTGTTGCATCTTCAGTTTTAAAAATTGTATTGAATGGCAAAATGTTGAGAAAGGTTGGATTTTTGGTCCAAAAATGCCTTTTTGGTTATCTGTATGTGTATGAGTCTTTGTGTATGTGTGCAAGTGAGTATTGGCGTTTTGTATTCCCTGGCTAGTTGATTGGTTTGGTTCGTTGGATGACTGGCCGTCTGACCGACTGTTTGATTGGTTGGTTGTTCAGCTTGCTGTTGTTTAAATTCTCCGGTTTTTTGCCAATTTAATTGAGAATATCCGTTTACAATGCTTTGGGGAAGGCCAAAAGGGGCAAAACTGCAAATTGGAAACTAATAAAAGGAAATATTTTATGGATTACAGCAATTTCATTTACACAACAACCCAAACAATTGGCAATTAATTGGTATTAGAAGGTAGAAGTTGGGGGTAAAGAGAGGTATTGAACTTGACTTAAAGGTAAAAAGAAAAGCTTTTGGTTATAGGGAATTAATAAAATGGTTCTTAATAAGAGGTTTTCGTTTGAAGATCAGAATAAAATTATGCCTGAATTTTTAAAGTCATATTTTTTCAAAGTCTATCTGACCTACAGACGTGAATTTATAAAGAATATTTTTGAAAGGCCGTCTGGCCATCTGATCTACAATTTTCTAAAGAATATTTCTCAAACCAGAATCAAAACAAAAAATCTCTAAAGACCGTCAGCGGATTTCTATATATTTTCTATATGTCAATATAAGAATATTTCTCAAACATTTGTCCTACAGGCGTCGATTTGTTTAAAGAATATTTGTCCACCGTCTGACATACAGGGGCGGATTTTTTTATGAATATTTTCCAACGACCTCCTGGTCTACATGTGGGGATTTTTAGTATATTCGTCCAACGACCAACACAGAAGAAAAACTGATAATATTGCTGGAATAGCCCAAAGTGTTATAAGAAAAAACGAGGTCCATTCTTTGTCGTTGTTCTACCATAATTTGCATAAAGTCAGTGGTCTTAAGGTATATATAGAGTTCAGTTAACACAAGAGCTCAATAAGAACGACCATCAACAAAGGCGTGTCTTTGCAGATTGGTTCCTTGAAATACATGCAAATTATTCGAAAATTCGTCGAAAAATATATTCTTCGAACTCCAAAATAACTACACTTAGGGCAATTCCTGTATTTTATCCTATGAAACCCCGAAATACCGACTTATGAACATATCACTTGGGAATAAAGTAAGGGCCATCAAAGTACCAAATAGGAGGCGGTAGTTCTATGTTTGGGTAATGTCAAAACATGGACTTATATTGAAAGTTTTTTGCGAACAAGATTTTTAACCTCCAATAGTGCAGAATGTTAATTTAGACCCACTTGTAGGCTAGGATCATCAGCATACTGAAAACGAGGCGGAACCTTTATATGGAGAAAAATGTGGAAACATGGATCTATACATGGATGTGAAAATAGAAAGGATTTTAACTAGCGAAGACACAAACCGAATTATACACCACCATACAGTACAAGAGTTATATTGATCAGTATAACACAATAGTGTGAAGTTAAAAATTTATTTTATGAATCCTATCATGCAATATCTGGGAGGGATAGGTCCATACGGAAGGTACCATTGGAAAGCCCACGAAGAGTACTTTAAGAAAAAATTATACCCAGATCATTTCATTTCATTTCAATTTGGTCGAAAAATCCGATCAGAACCACCAAAATACCAAATATTTTGGGGTACCGTTATATGGGTACTACCAGAAAAACTGGACCTATATTTATAATTTTAGTGGAGTAATTTGGTACCCAATAAGAACCCAATGTACAAAATTTCAGCGAATTCAGTTATAAAACGAGCCCAAAAACCCGAAAATACCGAAAATTGGGGGTGCCCTTATATGGGGGCTTTCCGAAAAAATGGACCTTTATTTATAATGTTTGGTAGGGAGATTTGCTACCCAATAAGAACACAAAGTACCAAATTTCAGCGAATTCGGTCGAAAAATGCGATCAAAACCCCCAAAATACCGAAAATTGGGGGAAATCTTATATGGGGGCTATCCGAAAAAATGGACCTTTATTTATAATTTTTGGTAGGGAGATTTGCTACCCAATAAGAACTCAAAGTACAAAATTTCAGCGAATTCAGTTAAAAAACGCGCTCAAGAACCTCAAAATACCGAAAATTTGGGGGTACCCTTATATGGGGGCTATGCGAAAAAATGGACCGTTATTTATAATTTTTTGTAGGGAGATTTGCTACCCAATAAGAACATAAAGTACCAAATTTCAGCGAATTCGGCTGGAAAATGCGATCAAAACCCCCAAAACGCGCTCAAGAACCTCAAAATACCGAAAATTTTGGGGTACCCTTATATGGGAGCTATGCCTAAACGTGGACCGATTTTCTCCAATTTTCTCCAATAGGGTTCGTCCTTGGGCCAATTAAGTGACCTGTGCCAAATTTCATCCAAATCGGATTATAAATGCGACCTGTACTTTGTTTACAATTTAACATCAACAGACGGACGGACGGACATGCATAAATCGACTCAGAAAGTGATTCTATGCATATTCTCAAAAGGAACCATGGGTCTATCTCGATTATTTTTGCCTGTTACAAAAATATGCACAAAGACATAATACCCTGTACCACAGTGTGTTGAAGGGTATAAATATATAAACAAATAAAAATCATATTGAAACTTGTTTCGAAAAACTGTGGAAATATACTTGAGTATGCACTTTTAATACGAAGGTAAGAATATTTAACAATTTCCAAAACGAAACCGGAAAAAGAAACCGGAATTGAATATTAAGTCACTATATAAGGGGCAAGTCGGTTAAAACTGAATTTGTGTGAATGGGTTAACTAGAGCTATATTTCTTTATAGGGCCATGTCCAAACATTGGCATAAATTGATAATTTTTTACATATATGAATTTGTGTGAATGGGTTAACGAGAGCGATATTTCTTTATGGGGCTATGTCAAAACATTGGGCTAAATTGATAATTTTCTGCACATATGTATGTCAGCCTTCAAAATTCTCAAAATACCGAATATTTGGGTATCGTCAAATATACCATCTTCAATACCATACATCGAAGGAGTAATAAGATTGCAAATGCAAAATTTTTAAGACCTATCCCTATATTGCGAGCTCTATCCAACAGATACGTTATGGTGGAGGGTATAATAAGGATAGGAACTTAAAAATAACGATAACTGGGCAATATATGGGATCAGAGACAAAATAGGGACTTATCTTAAAAACTTTTTGCAAAGATATTTCTTACTACTTAATAGCCCGGGATACCAAATTACAGCTTCGATTGGACAGTGTGAGTAAATGCTTCAACACTTTAAAAAAGGGGGTCTAGAGGTAATTTATACTATGAAACCCATATAGTTAAATAATCAGGCTCGAGTCTCATCAAATTACCCATCTTAATTCCTACAATAAAGTTATGGTTAAATTGTTAGGACACATATGTATATTGTACATATGTAACCTAACAATTTCATCTCAATGTTCCCTCGAATGAACATACACATACCTTTCTGCAATCTATGCTAAATTTAAGTTCATTCGGGCAGATTTAGAGTCGTTTGAGTACAATGGTAAAATTTATGGGAATCGATTTATAGCAAACTTGATATAAATAAATATTCGGTATGCCGCACTATTCAAAATCTATTCTCAATCAGACACCAGTTCGAAATAAATATTCAAGCCATGTCTGCATCTGCACCAATTTAATAAAAACGCAACGTATCAATCGGACAAACATAAGGAATTTGGTGCACCATTTATTCAAAATCGGACAAAAATATATATGTGGGAGCTATATCTAAATCGGAGCCGATTTTCACTAAACTTAGCACACATTATTATAAACTCATTTCAGTACGCTATGCCGAATTTCGTGCAAATCGAAAGATATTTAAGGACTTTGGCGCACCATTTACATTAAATCGAACGAAAATATATGTGGGAGCTATATCTAAGGCTGAACTGAATTTCACGAAACTTAACACACATTATTCCAGACTTAATTCAATACGCTGTGCCAAATTTCGTGCAAATCGAAAGATATATAGGGACTTTGGTGGACCATTTACAATAAATCGGATGAAAATATATATGGAAGCTATATCTAAATCTCAACCGCTTTTTCCCAATTTTAATAGGATTCGTCCTTGGGCCAAATAAATGCGCTGTGCCAAATTTCATCCAAATCGTATGATAAATGCGACCTGTACTTTTTTTACAATTTAACATCAACAGACGGACAAACGGACGGACATGCATACATCGACTCAGAAAGTGATTCTATGCATATTCTCAAAAGGAACCAAGGAAAGGAACAAAGACATAATACACTGTACCTGTACAGTGTGGTAAAGGGGTATAAAAAGACAAACGATAATTGCTTTGCAATGAAAATTCAAAATATCAATATTCAATTTGCGGTTGAAAAACGTGCAAAAATACCGAATATTTTGGTGTGCCGTTATATGCGACTATACCAAAACATGGACCCATATATGTGCAAAATCTTAAATATTGCGATTTCAACAGGAGATGCACATGCATAAATCGGGAAGGAATTGTTTCTGATCCCTCCACTTTATGGTGTATAATTTAACAATACAAATGGTCATTGATTACATTCCCTGTGATTATATTCTTATACCCTACACAACTATGTTGTCAGGGTATTATAGCTTTGTGCAGCCCCAAAAGTTTGTAACGCAGCGAAATATTGGTCCTAGACCCACATTTAAGTATACCGATCGTCATATCTCGACTAGCTGAGTCGATCTAGACATGTGTGTTTGTAAACACGATACAGGCCACAGCTATGGACCAATATTCATGAAATTTTGCATGTAGGATGGGTTCTGGCTAATGAAGACCCCTATTGTTCTGGTAAAGATCGGTTAATATTTAGGGGATGCAATGAAGCCGCAATTATGGCCCGAACATCGTGAAATTTTATATGGAGATGGGGATCGGGCCAAAGAATAAGTATGCCTGTTTTGATAAAGATCGGTCCATATTTAGCGGGTCAAATGGAACCTGACTTTTGTGTGAAAAATGTCTAAATGTGTATTCTTTAGCGCATATATTTACCCCTGAAGGACATAGACCCGATAAGTTGGTAGTATATCCAAGAGGAGTGGTTGACCTTTAAACGGATACCAATTATGTGGTCGTATGTACTCAGATGTGAGAGCTACACTTAAATATTTACAGGTGCTTACATATTCAGATATTAATAAGTAACCCACACTGGAGTGCGGATATATAGCACTGATCGCTTTGAAATATTCCATGAGGTTCCAGTTATGATCAAGGACAACGCCTATAATTTTCGGGGATGATCAGATAATAATTTTGGGATGATGTGGAGCGAAAAATAATTTATTTCTGTTTTTTTGCGAGTCAGTCTATAGGCAAAAATTATAAGCCGAACATTACCACACAACCCACGGTGAAGGGAATATGGACAAGCAATTAGAAAGACAGTACTAAATATTAGTACTATTCGGAAAATATGTCTGTGTAATGAAGGGCTGCTGTTGACCTCAAATCGGGCAAGAGGATGTAACTATCACTAAATATTGCCTAGACTTGGAATAAAAATCTACAGAAAGTTATAGTTCCGTCGGATAGCTGTGTAGGGTATCGTATGGTCGACCACGTCCGACTACACTGCTCCGTTCACTGGTTTATAAATTCGATAATATACAAACCAAGCTGTTTTACTACTTAATACATACAAATACCTCTTTTTTAACATTTTCGTTTATTGGCTTACGTATCTCTTTCTCGAGGTATATTTGGAAAATATCGAATAAATAAACCGTTCTGTATGTGCAGCTGTATCGAGCTAATAATTCATGATTTATTTGCATTATTTATATGCATATCCATTCTTCGGGGCTGTGAATGCGCCAGAATTGTGTAAAAATGCAAAATAGTACAACTGCACAATTATTAGGAACTATTTTAACAAGTGCACTCGAGGAAACAAAAATTGGAGCAAAATTATTTGTATATGTTTGTATCTCTGGCGTTATCTGAGTTAAACAAACCGAAAAACCAACGGAATGAGCAAAATCAAAGCGATGCAAATTGAGGTTATAGAAAATAATATGCTATCTTTTGTCAATTGTATTACTTTGCATTTTATCCTATACCTTAAAGTATAACTCACTCTATCTGCCGTATTCATATGATTCGAGCCTTTGGCTATTGTATTCCAAAAAACAAAACAAAAGACATGCCATAGATTACAATAAATATTTCCTTATAGTTTTGCCGTTATAGCTTTTGTTCCTCCATGCTGCTGTTTTTTACGCTTCCTAGTGCCTTTTTTTCATTTTTGTGTACGAATGTAAGCTTCATAAAGTACGAACAAAATATGATGTGTTGTTATTCAGATCTCTACATATAGATTTTTTATGAATCTTGTCTTAATGTATTTACAATATACCATGGATTTTTTTGTTGCTGCGTTTTTTTCTTTCTTCTTTGGTTGGTAATTCCTTCGCCATAAATTGAGACATAATAAAGTTTTAATGGTTTCTAGCCAATGGGGATATGCATCATTGGGTGCCATTATTATTACTGTGGGGCACATCTGGCATAAATTCTCACACGTATGTGTGGGTATGTGAGAGAAGAAAGACGAAAGACTTTGTATGTGTGTCGATGTAAAACGAAGTGAGGGAGTATGCCAGAAGGTCTGAGGATTTATTTTTGTATTTTATTGAAGCCTGTTATTAATGTTAAGTGGTATTAAATTTTAAGGCCAGGCGGTTTCCCAAAAACAAAAAAACAGAAATATGTCTATTTAACAATGTTCGGCAGTGTGTCTGTTGCAATCACGTTTTGCATTCCAATACTTAACATAGAGCTTTGAAATGTTCCACTTAATTGCTACTACACCCAAGATCTTTGGTATTGAAAATTCAATATATCGGTACATGTTTTTTATAGTCTCCATATAGTTCTTCAATCGAACTGGTTCTAATTCTATATTTTGGGTAATCACTGTGTGACAGATCTTACTGCCATATATTGATCCACTATATAAAGGCGTCGCTCCATTATATGGATATTGATGGTCATATGCACATTTCCCAATTGAAGTGACCATAATTTGGCATTCCGTCTTATTGGAGAATGTAAAAAAAATCACAAACAAATTTTCATTAGGTAATTTTTGGCATAACATGAACATTCCCCATTTTCAAATTTTGGTGATATGGCTAAAGTCGGAACTTCGAATTTTCAGGATTTTTTAAGCGTTTTCATAGCATATATTATTAGCTCTGCAGAAAATTTTTGATGTTTCGATATAGCGTCCATATAAAGGCTCTGCATAATTTGGAAATCTTAACCGCATTTTCTAACCAATGTGGCAAATTTTGTTCGATATAGCTCGATGTGTTAATATGGTGTGGCCAACATAAAAAGTCCCTCACCTTTCAGGTACTTTTAAAGTTTATTGAGGATTTTCCGAATATCAAACCTGCGAGCGGACAGGGCCGACCATATTATACTCTTCACAACTACCACATAACACCAACTTTCACCATATTGCACGATGTTAATGTGGCCTACAGAGCGACTTGAGCGACACACAGAAATTAAGTGTTTCATCTATTTCAATCCCTACATATAATCTGATCATCTCCGAAAATTATACGCGTCGCAAAATATAGGCCATCTAGTGCTGTGATGGTAATCATAATAGGTAGATCTCTTTAAATATTTACGTATAACTCCCACATCCGAATACATTGGCATAACTTTAAAGTCCACTCTCAACTTCTGGGGTCTATATCCTTTACGAGTGGCTATATTAGTCATAGTATGCCAATGTTGTCATTTTTCAAACAGAGGTCTGGGTCTATTTGACTTGCTTAATATTGACCAATCTCCATCAAAACAATCGTGCTTATTCTATGGCCAGACCCCTCTATCTGTGTAAAATTTCGTGATGTTCGAGCGACAAGAAAAACAGACAAAAATAAAGTTTTTGGTCCATTTCATCCCCAAAATATTAACGGATCATTACCAAATCATATCGCAAATAAGCTGCGCAATATCCTTGACAGCCACACGAATCCTACTATTGGTGTCAGGAGTAGATGTTATGCTGCTGACATAGGTCTTATATTTCACATTACCGAAAAGACAGAGAAAACATGATCGGATATCGATTGGGTGACCGACAAAGACTGGCGAAGTTTTGAGTTTTCCAGTCGGCCGCTTCGATTTTTTGTGTTAGCTGCAAAATGTACTTTGGGCTGCATTCGCAATATTCTCAGTTGTTTGCAAGAGCGGTATGCATAGGTTTTATCCATCACGTCAGTAACGTGTACCAAAATTTTCCACCAATTTTTGCATTAGGTCCTAAAAATGCCTTACTTTTGCGAAGTATGTAGCTATATGCCTTTTGTATTATAATTTTTTTTTTTTTTTTTTTTTTTGCGGAGGCATACGCATCACTGACTATTTATGGGCTCCATCTTTAGACTAGATGTTAAGTATATATGAAATTTTATTAACCTCATGTAGGATTTACACATTTTTAAACATTTTGCACGTTCTGATTGAGGTTTCAGAAGGCGAGAACCATTGGGTCCCACATTCGAACTTGATTTTAGTGGAAATTACACATCTAATTTACTTCGTATAAAAATATCTCCAACTCTTCTATGAGAATACCTTCAGAGCTTCGTCGAGAAAAGCTCCAGATATTCGACACGAAGAGCTCGATGCAGAGACCTATTGTTATGTTATAAGAAAAGCTCCATCTCTGCTATAAGAATACCACGATTTCAATATTGCAACTTTTTGTAGGGTAGGTACTAGAAGGACTGCATATATGGGCCTCATCTTCAAGCATAACACAGCCTTGGTTTAAAAATCTCATCATTGAACTGCGAATGATAGTAAAGAGCGCTGCTTCACCAATTTTTATAAAAAATGTGTCCCACTATGGTTATGACGATCCCAAGATAATTACCAATATCCTGAAATTCCAAAGAAGATAACGGAATGCCAAACTAATGACAATAAGTTCGGTATATTG
Source organism: Musca vetustissima (assembly GCF_032173495.1). Lineage (NCBI taxonomy): Eukaryota > Metazoa > Arthropoda > Insecta > Diptera > Muscidae > Musca > Musca vetustissima. Next base: position 25,169 of record NW_026883386.1, read on the forward strand.
GGCCTTGAACTTACCGAAACTGCGATGGCTATACCAAAAGGTGGACCTATATTGGTCATTTGAATATACCTCAAAATGATGAAATATTTGTGTGAAGGCAATCTAGATGAATGGTCTTATATGGAAAATGTCCTCTGAAGAATTTGTTTGCCCACAATCCAAATTACACTTACTTACATAGGAAATGCCCGAAGACCATCAAAAAACTCATCAATGTTTTTGGTATGAAAATTTGACACCAAAGGAGAACCCAAAATATTAAACCAGTAAGCGGAGCAGTATTGTCGGACGGGGGCGACCATACAATACCCTACACAACTACCACGGAATTCTAACTTTTTGCGGATGTTTATTCCGAGCCTGGGCAATATTTCGTGATATTTGCACCCTCTTGACCGATTAGAGGTAACAGCACCTCTTCCTTACTCTGACATATTTTCCGAATATTAATAATATTTAGTGCAGCAATTCTAATTTCTTGTCCAGATTCCCTTCACCGTGGGTTGTGTTGTGATTTTCGGCTTAGTATTCTGTCCACTTCATCTCAAAATTATTATCTGCTCATCTCCGAAAATTATAGCGTAGTCCTTGAGCACAACTAGAACCTCATGGAACATTTCAAAGCGATCAGCGTTATATTTCCGCCCTCTAGTGCGGTAATGGGTTACAAAATAATATTTAAATACCTAAGTTAATATTTAAGTGTAACTCCCACATCCGAGTACATACGACAATATAATTGGTATCAATTTAAATGTCAACCACTCCTCTTGGATATACTATCAACTTATCGGGTCTATGTCCATCAGTAGTAAATATATAATACAAATTTGGTAATTTTTCACACAATAGTCAGATTTCATTTGACCCGCTAAATATTTCTTATTCGCGATGTTCGGGCCAGTCGATAAAAATTAAGTATTTAACGGAACTTTGCCAAAAAAAATAGGGGCTTCATTGGCCAGAACCTTTCCTACACGCAAAATTTCGTGAAGATTGGTCCATAAATGTGGTCTTATAATGGTCCTGGGTAGGATATAATTAGAGCCAAATCGTTTGAAATAATTTTGCAAAATACCGAAATTTTGGAGGTACCTTAGTGTGAGGACTCTCTTAAAAAATGCAACAATGTTTTGGCAGGAAAATTTTTCATGCAGTAATAATAAATAATAAACTGTAACCAATTCCGCCGAAAAACGGGAACAAATTCCCTAAAATACAGAAATTTTGGAGATTTGGAAAAAAATGGGCCAATATTGACAATTTGTTACACCAAAAAATGTGTCCAAATTACACTCGTTTTTGATTTCCATGCACTGATATGACCCTGAGAATAAATGCAATGGGATGTACATAAAGGCGATGACAAAGTTTGAGAAATTTTTTTGCAAAAAATCTTTTTACCCTCTGTGCTGAATAGCAGCCACTTCGGGTGAAAAATGCAACTATAACATGACAATACCTAGAAGGTGGCGTTGTAGATATTATATGGGAGCTATACAGGGTTGCCCATATTCGACGGACCCATGTTTTTTTTTTAACCCAAGAAAAAAATATAAATTTGGCGTTTGGCAATGTTCATCATTTAATTTGTTCCAAGTAGAGTTGTTTACATCAATTTTTGAATATGATATCTCTCAAATGGCCGCATCTGGCGTTGATGACGTATTGTGCCCTTTTTGCTGCATTTTCCATCGTTTTTGCCAACATTTCGGCCGGAATAGCGGCTATTTCTTCACGAATGTTCTCCTTGAGCTCTTCTACGGGCCTTGGCTTGTTAACGTAAACCTTTGACTTCAAATATCCCCACAAGAAGAAGTCAGGCGGCGTTAAATCGGGCGAACGCGGTGGCCAGTCCAAATCACCACTTTTCGACATCAAACGGCCCGGAAACAAATTCTTCAGAAAATCGATTGTTATGCGACTTGTGGAGCGCCGTCTTGTTGAAACCAGAACTGCATCATACGCTTTCGACGAATAATTGGTCATCAGGTCACGATAACGCTCCTGATTGATGGTAACAGCATGGCCATTTTCATTTTGGAAGAAAAACGCCCCAATGACCGTTTTCGCACTAAAGCCGCACCGAACTGCGACTTTTTCGTCATGAAGATGCACTTCTTGAATCTACTGAGGATTTTCAGTGGCGTAAGAACGGCAATTTTGCTTATTTGCGGTCCCATTCAATGTGAAATGGGCTTCATCGGACATGATAATTTTGTTCCAAAATTGCTCGTCATCTTCAGCCATTTCGATGACTCTTTGGGCCCATTCCAATCGACGAGGCTTGTCCGCAGGCAACATTCTTTGCGTCAATTGAATTTTGTACGGGAACAAATGCAAATCAATGCGAATAATCCGTTGGACCGAGCCATGCCCAACTGCTGAGAACGGCGTTTTTGGGATGTTCTTGGGGACCTCTCAACACTGGCTCGTATGGCAGCGATATTCTCGGCCGATCGCCTTGGTCGACTTTTATATGGCCTCTTCGGATTAGAAAGAGCCTTACCAGTCGAAAATTTTTCGTATAAACGCTTAATGGTGTCCAAATTACGGTCGTTTTTGATTTCCATGTGTTGATATGTCCCTGAAAATAAATGCGGTGGGACCATATATCGAGCTATATCAAAGTTTGGGAAATTTTCTGCAAAAAAAATCTGTTTACCTCCCGAAAACCCGTAATGCCGAATAGCAGCCACTTCGGGTGAAAAATGCAACTATAACATGACAATACCTAGAAGGTGGCATTGCAGTTGTTATATGGGAGCTATTCCAAAACATGGACCCATATATTCCGGTTTGCGATTTCTATAGTGATTTCAATATACGGACAGATATGACTAAATTGGCATAGATTTTTTTTTTTTTTGGTGATCCTGATAAGGTCTTAGACGAATATTTGGAGGTGAACTAAATTACAAAGTTAATATAAACTGCATCTTATCAAATTAACGAACATCATTAGAAGATGAGATTTTTCCAAGCAACATATTTACTAAGTGCATATCACACAACGATTATTAGGTTTGCAATGACATATAAAACAAAACCAATATTTCATAATTCTATATGTTCATATGTCAAAATTCCCAAACTCCATTATATAAAATAATTTATTCCCCTTCACGCAAATCACTTATTGAACACTTCCATTGTTAATGACATGGCTTGATTTATGATATTTGACTTCATCATCCAATGATGATGATTATGATTATGATTGATCGAAAGAAAATTATTAAAATGCTATAAGGAAGAAGAAGAAATCTGCCAGTCATAGAAGTAAAACAGCCACAAACATACGCACACACGCCTCCAACACATTTCCATAGCCTAGGAGGATAATAGTTAATTTATTAACATTATGGCCACAACTGATAACTGAGCGAGAAAACGAAAACAGCGCCACAACAACAAATGACTGGCATAATGTTTACCCCACTGACAAACAGCCAAGCAACAACATACAAAACAACAACAATAGCTAAAAAAGTTAAATGAAAATGATGATGCAAATTTGTCTAAACTTTATTCATTTATGTGTACCTGGTTTGCCAACTGTTTGCTCGGCAACTGCTTGTCAGAGAGTGGTTGGTTGGGTTGGCTTGCAGCATGGCTGACTGTTTTCTTGCCAGCATAACCAAGACCTTATTTAGCAGGTGTTAAGAGCAAGTGTAAAAGTTATGCAATGTTCTTTTTTTCTTCATCCTCCGACAACAGTTCTTGTAAATCTCACACTCTGTCTTTAGCAGCTTGAGTTACTGTTTTTTTTTTTTTTCTTTGCACCTCAACACAAAAGGATAACCTTTAACGTGGCATCAAAGTTAATTGGCAACAAAATTGCATTTGTGTTTGTGTAAGTCGTTAGCTGGTGGCACAAAAGATTCAATTTTATCTCAAAGATGTTTGTTGTTCGCAACTGAAATGTGAGTAGTTTTTCCAGAGTTTATTCGTGTTAAGTAAAAGTTTAATTACTTTGATTTGATTTATGGAGAATTGATTTCTGAGGGGAGGAACGGATTTAATCTCGTTTTTCAGAATGGAAATCAAAGTGATGATGAGAAGTTTTATGATACGGATTTTTTCAATTATTTTCAATGGAAGGATTTTTTAAAGAATATTTTTTTCAAGGGCCATACAAGGCGTGGATTTTTTAAAGATTCATTTTTCAAGGGCCATCCGTACAAGGCGTGGATTTTTTAAAGATTCATTTTTCAAGGGCCATACAAGGCGTGGATTTTTAAAAATTAATTTTTCAAGGGCCATACAAGCGCGGATTTTTTAAAGATTCATTTTTCAAGGGCCATACAAAGCGCGGATTTTTTAAAGATTCATTTTTCAAGAGCCATACACGGCGCGGATTTTTTAAAGTTTTATTTTTCAAGGGCCATACAAGGCGTGTATTATTTAAAGAAATGTTTTTCCCCCATAAAATGTTTCATCTGTAACAAAAAATTTAATTTTCAACAATGTCTTATCCATATAATCTTATTTTCCATTTAATCCAGTAAACCAAATAAACAAGATATTCTATGCAATTTTTACAGATTATATTTCAGACTTGACCACACACATACATTGTCAACATACTTTGCATTCTATGATGAAAAAAAACCGATAAACCTTTCAATTAGAACTGCATCCAAAGAAGATTGACATTTTCTCCTTCATATTTTTTTGTTCGATACTAGTCCTGAGCTTCATATTGTTACAACTAGCAAACGAAGACAATTTTCCGTATTAAAGGATAAGAGAGAGGATTTTCTTATGATGACAATGATGCTGTTCTGCTGCTTCTTTTTTATGTTTTCCATTCTTCAAGGCAAGACAGGATAGACAAAAATATTCTCTGATTGATACTGAAGATAAGAAGAAGCTAGCTGTGGAAAGGGGAATCCTCAAAATTTGCACATGAATATTCAGAAGGCAAAAATGTATCCTTTAAGTTTGCGGACAAATTTAAGATACTTAGAGAGGAGACTAGAAGGCAAAAAGGGGAGAAGAAGACTAAATTTGTGTATGAATCCTTATGTGGAATATCTCAATTTGTTTGCCAACAAACAGAGTATCGTTAGCTATGGCAAACACTTTGCCCAAGTATCCAGTGCTCGCTCGTCTGTTTAGCTTGAAATAAAAATGTAAATTTTTCTTTACAAACAAAGATACGATGAAGATATTTCAATTTCCAGGGATGTCTTACTCTTCTTCTTCTTCTGCAATTTATACAACTGTCTTGTTAAAATTCAACTATTTTTCTACTTTTTGTCATTTGTGGCGCCCAACAGTGTTCGGAAATAAATCCAATTGGTATGTCAAGCTTTAAAGTTAATAACATTTAAATGTAGCCTTGGTAACAAGCAAATGCCTTCATCAGATCAGATCACCATTTGAATTATTTTCTCATTGTCACCATCGAACCATCCATCCATCCGACCAACCAACCAATAAACATCTTCAATATGCAAATTTCAATGCGAACTGCAAAATGCGTTGATTTCCAAACTCATTTCGCGATTTCCCGGCGATAATAATTCAAATTGACATTTTTCACATGTCAGTCGTCTTCTAGGGGGATATGAATAATTTTTCTCGGCAGGCCAACAGAAGCTGTGTGTGTGCCTTGTATTTTGCCCACATAATGAAATTCACAGATAAACAGCAACGAGAAAGAAAACACAGAATCATTGTCAATTGGGGAAATTAACATAAAATTGATGTCAAGATAAGTATTTGATAAATGCTAATGGAATACAAGTTTCACAGGAACATGAAAAAAGAAGGAAAATAGTTTTCGATGATTATAGAATGATTTCAATGGAAAATTATCTGAAATTGGGTGTCAAAACGATATCACACAATATAGGGATTGCATTTCGTTCGGTAGGAAACTTTGACATTTAAAATGACAAAATCAAGACGTGGTCTTACATTACTTACTTTACTTAGTTGGGTTGTGACAGAACTTTCGTTCCATAAGCCGAGCATAAAAAAAAATTCCAGGCGCGTGGGTCTTTTGCGCAGTTTTTCCAATTTGAAAGACCATACTCGGCAATGTTGTCTTCCACTTGATCTTTCCATCTTATTCGTGGCCTTCCCCTTCTGCGTGAACCATCAGCTGGTTCGCTTTTATATGCCTTCTGGGCTGGGGCATCTTCATCCATTCTCACAACATGACTAGCCACCATAGTCGCTGCAGCTCAATATTTCTAACAATGGCGATGTGGGGGAATAGCTGGTACAACTTATGGTTCATTCGACGGCGATATTCACCGTCAACGCAGATAGATCTTTCCCATAGACCTTTCAGAGAATAGACCCATAGATCTTTCGGAGAACATGTAACATGTGTTGTTTGGTGTACAGAGTGCCATTCTGGTTCACTTTTGCCTCTCGTATGACCTTTTCCAGTAGGATGTTAAAAAGGTCACACGACAAACTGTCAACATGTCTGAATCCTCGTTCGGTATTAAATGGTTCCGAGAGGTTCTTTCCGACTTTAACTGCTGACCTTGTGCCACTTAAAGTTATCCTGTATATACGTACTAATTTTTCAGGAATGCCGAACGCACACATGGTTTTAAATACCTCTGAACGGATGGGGCTGTCGAATGCGGCTTTATAGTCGACGAATAGTTGGTATGTGTCGATGTGATTTTCGTGGGTTTTTTGCAGGATTTGGCGCAGAGTGAAAATCTGGTCTATGGTGGATTTGCCAGGTCTGAAGCCGCATTGGTATGGTCCAATAAAGTCATTGACCATTGGCTTCAGTCGTTCTCACAGCACGATGGATAGCACTTTATATGCGATGGGAAGGAGACTTATTCCTCTATAGTTGGCACATATCGTCTTGTCTCCTTTTTTGTGCACGGGACATAGAAACAGGTTCCAATCATTGGGCATGCATTCCTCTAGCCAAATTGTACTAATCTAGGTTCCATGATTTGCTGTATATAATGAAGAAATCATTTGGTACCAGAAATGGTAGCCTCATATGGGGCATATAAGACCACCCCTTTTGGTACCATTCGTTTCATTTTTTTATACCCTCCACCATAGTATGGAGGGTATATTAATTTTGTCATTCCGTTTGTAAGTAATCGAAATATTCATTTCCAACCCTATAAACGATCTAGCCATGTCTGTCCATCCATCCGTCCGTCCGTCCGTCTGTTGTAATCACGCTATTTTTTGAAGGAATTCAGATAGGGTGCTGAAATTTTGCATAGGATTGTCTTTTGTCTGCAGGCAGCTGAAGATCGAAGATGGGATATAACGGTCCACTTTTAGCATAGCTCCCATATAAAGTTACCCCACATTTTCGGTATTTTGCGGTTCATGATCGCGTGTTTCAACCGAATTCACTGAACTTTGGTACATTGGGTTCTTATTGGGTACTAAATTCTCAAAAAATATATAAATATAGGTCCACATTTTCTGCTAGCGCCCATATAATGATACCCCCTAATTTTCAGTATTTTGGGAGTTTTGATCGTATTTTTCCACCGAATTAGCTTTAGTGTGTTCTTGAGCGCGTTTTCCAATCGATTTCGCTGCAATTTGGTATTTTGTAGTATATGGTAACAAATCTCCCTACAAAAATTAATTATATTCGCCCATCTTGGGGTAGTCCCCATATAGCCCTCTTATATAAAAATAGTTATCTCTAGCTTCCACCCAACGTCCTGAAATAAATCCTGAGTATGTTGGTGATATTGTATTTATAAATATTGAAAAGTTTGACCTTTTGTGGGGGATGTACCAGAAGAAGTGGACCAATGGATCCCGTCTTCCTACTTAATCTGGGCTTGGTTAAGATAATAGATTGTACAAAGTTTGGTTCAAATAGAATAGTCCGTTCGCATGATATTATAAAATTTAATTTTTGCACAATATTGACCGGAAGGAGTGGACTGATATTCCCAATCTTCGAACTTGAACTAAGTTTGGAAAAAATAAGAGGTTGTGCAAGGTTTGGATGAAATCTATCTTTTCTGAAACGGATTTGTTCCAAAGAAACTTGGGGTCTAGAACCAATATTTCGATGAGGTACATTTTCACCGTATCAAAGTGTATACACCCTTCATTAGCCATAAGGCTGAGGATATAAATATCCATTGAAAATTGCTGAAAATTGTATTTGGTGTACATTATGGTTTACATAATCGGTTTGTTGAAATGTCGGTATACGCCCACGTTTTTGTATGTTCCCTCTATTTTCATTTCAACTTAACGCTTTTTCACTTGCTCTAATCTCAAATTGTACCAAATTTAGTACAGGTCAGTACTTTTCGTTTGCATGAGAACACGCTTTCAAACCCACCTCCCTATATCGACCCTACTTCTCAACCTTAATTCGCATTCCAAATTTCAAATTTTTATCTCTATCAATTCGCATGCTACAAAATTGTATCAAATTTAGTACACTTTAGTACTTTTCTGATACTTATAGTTCGAATGTCCAGAAACCATTTTCTACATCTATCCTACACTCCATCAATGACTCTCAATCAAATTTCAGAGTTCTAGCTGCACCGGTTCGCCAAAAACAAATGGTACCACATTTAGTACTTTTCGTGTCGTTCTAGTACGAATTTCCAAAAACCCTGTCTTATCTGACACTTTTGGACCAATTTTAACCATCACGCCAAATTTCGAGATTCCAGCATCAGCTGTTTCGCCAGGGCGTTGATGAATCGTTAAGTCAGTCAGTCTGGGAAGCATTTAGTTATTTTTATTAGTATAGATAAAATAGATACCTAGAGAAACACAAATGATACCAGGCCACTTAGCGTTCCGAACCACTTTGATATTTCCGGGAGCAATTGTAGGTCTATGGATTACTTATACTTACATTGCTATAAAAAGTACTAAATGTGGTACCAATTGTAATTGGCGAACCGGTGGAGCTAGATCTCTTAAATTTGGAATATGGGTCACTGTTGGAGTGTAAAATAGATGTAGTAAAGGGTTTTTTTTTGACATTAGAACTATATATATCCGATAAGTACTGATATGTATTATATTTGGTACCATTTCGGAGCATGCGAATGTATAGAGCTAAAAACTTGAAATTTGGAATGTGAAGTGAGAAGTAGGGTCGATATAAGGAGGTTGTTTTGAAAGCGTGTACTCATGTATACGAAAAGTACTAAACTGTACTAAATTTGGTACAATATGAATTTGGAGAAACGGATGGAGCTGGGTGAACGGATGGACTATTGGGGTGTAGGATTGGGATATGAAGGAAGTTTTGGAAATTTGTACTAAATAGTTTTGGGTGAACTGATAGAACTGGAAAACCGACATTTTGAAATAAGGTTACAGTGGGAGAGTATAATTAGGCTAATAATGTACAAGTTAAATTTTTACTGAACGCATAGAGATGGGGTCCTGAATTTTGGAGATAGGGTCACTGTTGTAGTTGTAGGATTGGGATATGTGGGAATTTTGGGAAATTTCTCTTTCTTGCACTCTCACCCTTGGTGAGGGGCGAAACCACAAACTCCGCGAAGCACCCCAGGGGGCCACACCAACTGTCAGGATGAATCAACATATTGAGGGGCACCTGACACCCGCGGTACGGATAACCTTCGATCAGGCTCGAAACTGAATCCTCTCCCAGTTTGACACAAGTCCGGGATACCACCCAATACAAAAAGGACGACACAATTCACTTACCACGTTTCCGCAGCACTATGGAGGTAGGAAATACTTATTATAAGAGAACAAGGAAACTAAATGGTACTAAATTTTAATTATGGTCAATATTGGTGTGTATGTTGATTTGATCTGTAAAAACAAAATTATATATTTGCATATGAGAGATTAAAATAAATCTCAAATTCGCTAACGAAGTAGCGGGCTGCTAGTTTCATAATATAATGGGAACCGAGTTTTCCATCAATCACAAAATGACTTAAAAAATAAAAATTGCATATAAAGCAATTGGAATATCCGATTAGTTCCATTGATTGTACATCGTAATATTTTTTTACCAAACCTACATAAAATCCGAAAATTGAATCAATAGGGCAACTTCTTCCGGCGCATTCTTGGTCGCGAAATTTCTCGTCATGGGGATATCAAGTGGCCACCAAGATCATGCTTAAGACACCATTAGACTACTTTATAGTAGTATGGGGGCTATATCAAAACATGGACCCAGAGACCCCATTTTCCATACCAGTATTTGTTTTGATATTAAAAACATATGATCCAAATTTTGGAATTATAAAACTATACTTAAATCGACAGTAGTTAATTATTTTAACTACGTGAATGCATAGATAATGGCATTGTCCTGATTTTGATACTGAATTGTGATATGAAAACCTGTTTCATAAAATCAGTTTAATTTTCGGAATTCACTTAATTTTTTCTTTCTCAGACCATGCATTCTCCAACTAATATTTCTAGGAATTTACAGTTTGGTTGTCCTACTCGGAGAAATTAAAAGATTAAATTTATGATTTCCAATATTCGACATTCCGCTCGAGTGTATATTGATACGTTCGAACAAATTTCATAAATAATATACCAACATATGTCTATGTAATATTATTTAATTTAATTGTTTTAAATGACTACTAACCTTTGTATATTTATTTGTGAGTAGCTCATATCATAACATAGACATAGTTCAAAATAAACAAAAGCACTGAAGTGCCAATGCACTTTAAAACGAGTTTAACACTATTCCTGTGAGAATGGCAATATTTAACGCACACAAACACACATGCCACTGCCTCACTCAAACAAACACTCATATCTTTAAACAGCAAACAGAAATATAAACACATAATGCAGATTTCGAAAGCGTATTCCCCACGCAATCACACACAGGCACACACGCAATCATATGAAGTATGAATTCTAAAACATATTCATAGTTATTGATATTTGTGTTTATGCTTCTGTATGTGTGTGTGTGTGGGTACATAAAGTGCATGAAAGTGTTTCACTAAGAGGATAAACTTTTGAAACTATAAATTGTTAATGTCAAAAGAAGACTTATGCCGGCGACTGTCATGAAGTATTTGATTTGTTATTTATTCAGCATTGAATAAATAATAAACACGATTATCGTACCACATACATAAACATATAGATGTTGGAGTTCTTGTTATGGATAAAACATGGAAAATGGGTTACATTTCAAACTGTTGTAAAAATTTGACCCTTTACCCACAGAGAACATACTTTTGATAGAACCATTATCTACTTATTTTTCTGGAAGGGTAATTTACTCCCTGATAACCCGAAATGCGGATTAAAATGGTAAAACTGAAATATAGTTGGTATTGTGGGAAATTTCGGTTAGGAACTTCAACTTACGGAAAATTGTTTATATAGGGTCTCAACCGATACAAAATATGTTCAAGACCCCACATATATTTTGCAAAATTTCGAAGCGTTAAACATGAACAGATATTTATTAACATACAGTTTGGCATAACTGCTTTGACGTATAAATTCCGATGGAAAGAATTTATATGGCTTCCGATGAATATTTCAATATTGCAATCGGAATAAAAAAATTAATATACAGTCCCTTAGTGATGGATATTAAAAATTCGAAAATGAGGAGTTTTGAGCTTGTCGTTTTCCCTTTAAGTGTAATATCAGGACATGGAACTGTATGTATATGTAAAGGAGAGAGGAGAAACGTATTTTCCGAAAAATGAAGAAAGAACAAGAAAAACGTGAGCAAATCGATATGTACAGGAGTCAGAATGAAGTCCGAAAATTCTACCAACGGGCAAAACACCAAACCGAAGGCTTTGGTGCAGCCACATTCTCCTGTAGAGATGAAGAATTAAACCTGGTGACAGCTAAAGACAGCGTACTGAGAATCTGGAAGGAGTATTTTGAAAAACTTATGGTATCAAATAATAGCGGTGAAGAACATACCTCAGAACCAATAATAGATTACGATATAGAATGTATACCACCTAGCCATGATGAGGTCAGAATAGCAATCAATCGGCTGAGGAATAATAAAGCAGCACGTACCGATGGATTACAAGCCGAACTGTTCAAGACAGGTGGTCAGATGCTAGTAAGGAGCATGCACCAGCTGATTCGTACGATTTGGCTAGAGAAATGCATACCCAATGATTGGTACCTCAGTATCCTGTGTCCTGTGCACAAAAAAGGAGACAAGACGATATGTGCCAACTATAGAGGATTAAGTCTCCTTCCCATCGCATATAAAGTGCTATCTAGCGTGTTGTGTAAACGACTGAAGCCAATGGCCAATGACATTATTGGACCATACCATTGCGGCTTCAGACCTGGCAGATTTTCACTCTGCGCCAAATCCTGGAAAAAACCCACGAAACGCATTCGACGGCCCTATCCGTTCAGAGGTGTTTAAAACCATGTATGCGTTTGGCATTCCTGCAAAATTAATTTGGCTATGCAGGATAACATTAACTGACACAAGATCAGCAGTTAAAATCGGAAGGGACCTCTTGGAGCCCTTTAATACCAAACGAGGATTCAGACAAGGTGACAGTTTGTCGTGTGACCTTTTTAACATCCTGCTGTAAAAGGTCATACGAAAGGCAAAGGAACAGAAATGCCACTCTATACACCAAACCACATATGTTACTCGCCTACGCCGATAATATCGACATAATGGGTCGAACATTACGAGCAGTAACAGCCACCTTTGAGCAAATTGATAAGGAGTCTGCCAAAGTGGGTATGGAAGGAAACGGCTAGAAGACCAAGCTGATGGTATGAACGCGCAAGACGTCCAGTATACTCGGACCAAGTGTGGAACTTGGAAACTATAGCTTTGTGGTAGTCAAAGATTTTATACACCTTGGTACCGCCATAAATAAAACTAATCACATGAGTTTTGAAATTAAGAGAAGGATTGGGATGACCAAAAGATGCTACTCTGGTCTAAGTAAGCAGTTTAGAAACAAGGCCACCTCTCGCCAGGCAAAACTCACACTCTACAAGACGCTGATACTACCCTTGCTGGTGTATGGATCTGAAGCATGGGTACTTGCGCAAGCAGATGAGGTAGCTCTTGGAGTGTTTGAGACGAAAATTCTCCGAATGATCTATGGGCCGGTCTGCGTTAAAGGTGAATTTCGCCGTCGAATGAACCATGAGCTGCACTAGTTATTCTCGGGCATCGGCATTGTTAGAAGTGTTGAGCTGCAGCGACTACGTTGGTTAGGTCATGTTGTGAGAATGGATGAAGATACCCCAGCCCAAAAGGCATATAAAAGCGAACCAGCTAATGGTTCACGCATAAGGGGGAAGGCCACCAATAAGATGGAAAGATCAAGTGAAAGACCGAATATGATCTTTCAAACTGGGAAAACTGCACAAAAGATCGACGCGCTTGGAAATCATTTTTAAGATCGGCTTATGGAACGAAAATTCTGTCACAAGCCAGCTAAGTAAGTAAGTAAGGATCTGTATTTACTGTTTCCGACTAAGATACTTTTTTTCAAAAAATGCGGTATTGTTATCTGCGGGTATTCCAAAGCTGTACCCTTATTAACCATTTTCAGGATGGTATTATATGCTAATTTACTTCCCTTTCTTCAAAATACCTAAAATTGGGCCGAAGCGTTATATGAAACTATATCGGAACATTAACCTGTATAAATAATATTCTACGAGGATTTAGAAAACGCACAATCTAAAATTATTGACACTTGGATTGAAAAATATGGCTCGGAACTTGGAAATACATAAAATAGTGCAAAATTTTAATAAACAATCGGCTTTCAAGGCCTGTGAAATTTCCGATACCCTCTGTCATATAATTTACCATTGCATCACTGTATCGTTCTGTTGTTATAATCCTATTTACTTAACGGCTTAGCTGCAGATCCATAAACTACCAACACCACCACACGCAGCAACAACACCAAACAACTCAAAACCATAATCGAAAGAAATAACAATAATTGCAACGGCTGCTCCCACTCAGTAAAAGTAGGGGGGCCGAGGGGGGAGTGGTGGCAAGAAATATGATTTATAATTTTGATTGCATAAAATCTCAATGGGACCTGAGGGTAAAATTGAAAATCTCTGTAAATACGACTACAGCAGTAAATTGTTATAAGTAAACGTATCAACAACTGCAACATATTTCAGTGCTAACATTTACCAGGCCAGAACACGCAATGTTTGTTATACATTGGGGTGTAACGAACAAAAATAAAAATATCTTAATATACAAACCAGTTTTATAGAGTTATTCATTTGGAGAGTTAATCACTTACCTAGAAATAGAAAGAAAATAAATTTGTTATATGAAATAATGGCAAGATAATTAATATGTTGTGTAAATTCAAAATAATCAAAAAATATTGATTATAATCATTGGATGTACCTTAAGTATATATTTAGAATAAATTGGACATGTCTACATTGGATATCCTACAAAAATCATTTTCTAGTATATTAAGAAAATATTCAATACCATTACTTTTTGACATATATGTACTCTCCACGACTCTTGGGGTCGTAAATTAAACGTTGTTTGAATTCAGACGAACGGAGGGACGGACTCAAATATCTCCACAGACTCAGCTAGTCGATATATTGCGAACATTTTCGATCTTTCTGGGGAGATAGCAACAAATGTTCGCCATATATCGACTAATGGGTCTGTGTAGCCAATGTATGCAAGCGTGATGATTGAACTTTAAACTGATCTCAAATTTATTGATCTAATAAGAGGATGGATGCATCTCCTTTATACTAAAATTTATAAAGTGTACTGTTTAATATTAGGTTGGGAAACAAGAAACCCAATATTTTTTCGGCAGAAAATTTCGATAAAATGGGAAAAATGAACGAAGTTGGCCAACATTTGAGTAGTTGTAACATCGCCCAGGAGCTAAAAATCGATCATAAAACTGTTTACTACCATTTACAAAAAGCTGGATTCAAAAAGAAACTCGATGTTTGGGTGCCACACCAATTAACACAAAAAGTAGGATGGATCGAATTTCCATCTGCGAAGCCTTGGGCAAACGGAATGAGATAGACACATTAATTAAACGAATTTTAACTGGAGATGAGAAATGAATCACATACGATAACCCTGTGCGAAAACGATCGTGGTCAAAGTGCGGTGAAGCACCTCAAACGGTGGCCAAACCAGGACTAACGGCCCGGAAGGTTCTGCTATGCATTTGGTGGAACTGGAAGGGGATTATTTATTATGAGTTGCTTGAATGTGGCCAAACTCTAAGTTCTGATCTCCACTGTCAACAACTGGGCCGTTTGAAGATAGCAATTGACCAGAAACGGGCTGAATTGGCCAACAGGAGAGGTGTCGTGTTCCACCAGGACAACGCTAGGCCACACACGTCTACAGTGACTCGTCAGAAACTTCGGGAACTTGGTTTGGAAGTTTTAATGCATCCGCCATAAAGTCCGGACTTGGCACCAAGCGATTATCATGTTTTTATTGCATTGCGAGAATGCAAGTTTTAATCCGCAGAAAATTCTATTATAGTTGTGTAGGGTATCAAATGGTCGGCCCCTTTCGACTATACTGCTTACTTAGTTAGTATAAAAGTTACTGGTTAGTATAAAAGTATTGCTTTTTATATCCTCCTCCATAACCGTCCGCCTGACTGTTAAAATCCGGATAGAGGTAGCTATATCTTAAGTCGCTACTCCTAAGATATTTGGTATTGACAATAGGATAAATCTGTCCATGTTTTGGTATAACCCCCTTTATAAGGGTACCCCTAAACATTCTACAAGACGCTGATACTACCCCTGCTGTTGTATGGATCTGAATAAACAGATGAGGTAGCTCTTGGAGTATTTGAGAGAAAAATTCTCTGGAAGATCTATGGGTCGATCTGCGTCGACGGTGAATATCGCCGTCAAATAAACCATGAGTTGTACAATATATTCCCGGACAAGGCCATGCTGTGAGATTGGATGAATCGTATGCTTGGCTTATGGAACAAATGTTTCGTTGCAAGCCAGCTAAGTAAGTAATCACGTTTTTCAAGGGAGTTGGTTCTCTTGTGTAGCAAATTATCCATATAACGGCAAACCTCACCCATATTGTCCTTGTTTTTTTAATCGAAATGGCTCTAATTTTGTATAATAAGAATATTGTATATTCTAATGAAGTTATAAACCTCTCAATATAATATAAACCTATCAATATCGGTCGACATTTTGATATTTTGGCTCCCATATTTAGATTTCCTAAAGTTTTAGTAGGATTTTAACGTAAAGTGGAAGAAACTTGGAATTCGAGGTTCTTGGGAGGTAAAAAGAACATTTTTGCAGAACAATTTCCGGATTCTTAGAGGGTAAAACACAGTTTTGCAGAAGATTGATTATATAGGTCCAAGTGTGGACATAACTCCCATATAAAATGTCCGCCATTTTCTTCAGTGTGAAAAATGTAATCCCTACAGGATTTTTTGTTATTTCTTATAATGGTTCCTGTTTAATGTCGCCATAGAATGAATAACCTTACAGATTAATACGATACTGTTTCTAAAACTACCGGAATACAAAATCCATTTACCCGATATTGGGTAAATGTACACTTTGTATCGCCATAGTTCCTGGAAGTTTGTATTTTGCGTTTATTTTTGTTTGTTTTTTTTTAATATACCCTAATATCAACTCCAACGTATACCGTTTATGATAGTCAGATTCATATGTACACTAGAAAAGTGATATCATACTGAGTATATAATCCGTATAACCACCACCACTCACAACAACAAACAAATACTCAAACTCACTCTTATGCAAATACGGGGTGATATCGTATTTACCAATAACATTGAATATTTAACAGATTGTCATAAGCGTTACTGTGCGATACACAATATGAAGGCCATACTGAAACACAGTGATCATTGCCTACTTATGGATACAAAAATTATAGTATTGATAATAAAATTAAGCTGTCATCTATCGTTGCCTAGAAACAACGTCTTCTTACATATTTGCAGTGGTTGAAGTCCTTGCTAATTTAGTGTTGCTAGTTACCTCATGGCATTGATGCTGAGGTTAGGTATTAAATTGTCAGAAGGATTCGTATGAATTTCTACTGAAGGGGGGTGTAAGCCTTTTTGAATAAATTTTTAAAAACCATTATGAAAGAATGTTTTCTCCTCCACTGGGATTTGAACCCAGAACCCATCGTTTTCTAGTGAGTCACACTAACCACTGTATAGTGAGGTGTGGATTTTTCTAAACAAAAATTTCCAACGATTTCCAATCAATTTTTATATTGACACCAAGATTTTTTAGATATTTTGTGGATTTATATTGAGGCATCGATTTTTAAAAATCTCTTTTTCAAGCGTTATACTAAGGCGTGAACCTTATAGATATATTTTTCAAATGTTCTATACTGCGTGTTTTTTATCATATATATTTTTAAAGCTTATATTCTGACATTGATTTTTAAATTATTTTTTTTTCAGAGGCTACACAGAGGCGTGGAATTTTTAAATTAAATTTTTCATGGGTTATATAAAGGCGTAGATTTTTTAAATTAATTTTTTCAGGGGCTATATAAAGGCGTAGATTTTTTAAATTAATTTTTTCAGGGGCTATATAAAGGCGTAGATTTTTTAAATTAATTTTTTTTTAAATTAATTTTTTCAGCGGCTATATAAGGCGTAGATTTTTTAAATTAATTTTTTCAGCGGCTATATAAGGCGTAGATTTTTTAAATTAATTTTTTCAGGGGCTATATAAGGCGTAGATTTTTTAAATTAATTTTTTCAGGGGCTATATAGAGGCGTAGATATTTTTAATTAAATTTTTCAGGGGCTATATAGAGGCGTAGATATTTTTAATTAATTTTTTCAGGGGCTATATAGAGGCGTAGATATTTTTAATTAATTTTTTCAGGGGCTATATAGAGCCGTAGATATTTTTAATTAATTTTTTTCTTAAGCCACTTAGCTGGCTTGTGACAGAACTTTCGTTCCATAAGCCGAGCTTAAAAAAAGATTTCCAGGCGCGTCGGTCTTTTGCGCAGTTTTTCCAATTTGAAAGACCATATTCGGCAATGTTGTCTTCCACGTAGTTTTCCATCTGGCCTTCCCCTTCTGCGTGAACCATCAGATGTTTCTATTTATATATGCCTTCTGGGCTGGGACATCCTCATCCATTCTCACAACATGACCTACCCAATGTAGTCGCTGCAGCTCAATATGTCTAACAATGTCGATGTCCGAGAATAGCTGGTACAACTCATGGTTCATTCGACGGTGATATTCACCGTCAACGCAGATCGGCACATAGATCTTTCGAAGAATTTTTCTCTCAAACACTCTAAGAGCTGCTCATCTGCTTGCGCAATTACCCATGCTTCAGATCCATATAACAGCACGGGTAGTATCAGCGCCTTGTAGAATGTGAGTTTGGTCTGGCAGGAGGTGGCCTTGCTTTTGAGTTGTTTGCTCAGAGAATAGTATCATCTGTTGGCCATCACTATCCTTCTCCGAATTTCAAAACTGATGTCATTCGTTTTGTTTATGGCGATGCAAAGGTATATAAAATCTTTGACTACCTCGAAGTTGTAGTTCTCAAGTTCCACAGTTGGTCCGAGTCTACTGAACGTCTTGCGCGTTGAAACCATCAGCTTGGTCTTCGCCGTTTACTGCCAGACCCACTTTGGCAGACTCCTTCTCAATTTGTTCAAAGGTGGCTGTTATTGCTCTCAGTGTTCGACCCATTATGTTGATGTCATCGGCGTAGGCGAGTAAAATGTGTTGTTTGGTGTACAAAGTGCCATTTCTCTTCACTTTTGCCTCTCGTATGACCTTTTCCAGCAGGATGTTAAAAAGGTCACACGGCAAACTGTCACCTTGTCTGAATCCACGTTCGGTATTAAAGGGCTCCGAGAGGTCCTTTCCGACATTAAGTACTGATCTTGTGCCAGTCAAAGTTATCCTGCATATCCGTATTAATTTTGCAGGAATGCCAAACACAGACATGGCTTTATACACCTATGAACGGATAGGGCATATATGGAATATATTTTTTAGGGAATATATAAATGCATGGATTTTTTAAATTAATTTTTTCAGGGACTATATTTTTAAGGGGTTATATTGGGGCGTGGATTTTTTAAAATTATTTTTTCAAAGATTTCCTTGTTAATATCCACATTTTAATTTTTTCCCCCATACCCACTTTGCAATATTGCAGATTGTAATGCGGCAATTTCTGCTAAAGTTGTTGTATTGACAATAGCAATACTACCAGCACCGGCTCTGCTGTTGTGTTGCGTTGTGGACTTTACTCTTGTGAATATGAGATAATGTGGCATTATTACAGATTAAATTTCTGAACTACCGAAAGAATGCAAATATTCGAACATACATACACCACACATATACCCACATGTATGGGTGTATGTATGTGTGTGTGTAAACTGCTTAAATATTAATGCCGAAAAATAAAGAAAAGAGCAACGATAATAATATTCCACCCAATAAACTTTTTTGGGTAAGAGAAAAGTCAAACATATTTTCTGAACAGCCGAACCTCTACCAAAACAAATACAACCGGCTTACAGCTGGATAACGATTACTAAACCACATATAAATAATCAGATTTGAATTTTTGTGGCGAATAACATAAATATTACAATAACAATACACAAACGCTTACAATAAAGATGCTTTCATCATGAAGCCAAAAAATGGGATTGAAAGGAAATTGAAAAAAGAGTATTCCAAATTGATTTTTTACAACAACAAAACAGATGTATTTTCATCTTCTTTCAATAACTTAGTGATTTATCTTCGTTCGATTTTCTCTTCTCTGGAATAACATTCATTTCTGTGTATTACATTATTCCAAGGAAATGCAAAGATAAATCATTGCCAATAAATATTCAAGAAATTTGCATTAATTTCCCAAGGCTTCTGTTCACAAAGGGGGGCAGTGGCGTGGACATTAATTTTTAAGGGTATTATTACCCTTAAAAGTTAATTTCCGTGAGCGTGAGTAAAGCCTCGATTTTGTAAATTATTTTCTTCAAGGGTTATACTAAGGCGATGAAATTTATAAAAATATTTTTTCAAGGGTTATACTAAGGCTGGTTGACGTAGGGGATGATAGATACCGAGCAACGGCTCTGATTGGCTTTAACATGGCGAATTCCAGGTTTATCTTGGTCCCTCTTTCATCTCAATTGTGGACACTGACCTCCCCGCGGTGTCACCTGGGCTAGCTATTTTCATCACCCGTTGAAATAGGAAGCTAATATGTGCCGCGAGTTCACCCATAAGAACTATAAAAAATGGGTTGAGGCGTCGGGTTAGTTGCCCACTCTCGGAAACCCCAACCTACTATGAAAAAGCAAAGAAAACGAAAACCAAACCCCCTAATGTTGACGACCCCCGCAAACGTATAAAGGACTAGGGATAAGTAAATTGACTTTCGACTAATCGACTTTTTGTATTGAAAAGTCTAAAAGTCGAAGTCGACTTTTAATCTTTGAGAAAATCGCAAAGTCGAATTTTTGCCGATATTTTTGCCTTACAGGAAATGCGTTTATTATGAAAGAGACAAAATTAGGCAAAAATTACACATTCAGAACGATTACGCACTGTATTATAACAATTCCATGAAAAAATTAAATTTTTGAATTTTGCTGCGGATTTATGGTTAACAAAATCGAAAATAAAATACTTTTTAGTCAATGGCAAAAATCGAAAAGTCTAAAAATTCACTCCATAGATGAGCGAATTACTATCCGCATAAAAAGGAAGTTCTTCTACATCAGACTTATTTGCGCTCATGCTCCGACCGAAGACAAAGATGAGCAGACCAAAGACATATTTTATGAGCGCCTAGAAACAGCATATAATCACTGCCCTCGCAATGATATTAAAATTCTGCTAGGAGATTCTAATGCAAAAATCGGAAGGGAAAACATCTTTGGCCCCACCGTCGGAAAATTTAGCCTCCATGAAGAAACATCCGACAATGAGATGAGTTTGATTTATTTTGAGGCAACAAAAAACATGGTAGTTAGCAGCACCAGATTCAAGCATCTCGATATACACAAGACCACCTAAATTTCTCCCAATCAAGCAACGAGAAATCAAATTGATCATGTTGTGATCAAGGCATTCATCCAGTGTATTAGACCTTCGATCAGACCACTACTTGTAGCAGCCACTCGTCTTTATGTTGCAGCAAAGGTGCGATCTAACACAACACGGAAACTTGACGTCGAAAAGCTGCAAACACAAAAGGTAGCCGAGGCCTACTCTGTTCACCTTACCCATCTGCTTGACGGAAGCACCCCTTGTCCCGATAATAGTGTAGAAGCACAATTGCAAAGAATTTCCCAACCCCTACAAACTGAAGCAAAAGCGATACTTGGGTACCAAAAACCACCACCAAGAAACCCATGGTACGATCAGAAGTGTCGTAATGCTACTGAAGTGAAAAATGCAGCGTATAGGGCAACCCTGCAGACAGTAGCAACACGTAATGCGATGGAGAATTATCGGGAGAAAAGGAGAGAGGAGAAACGTGTTTTCAGAAAAAAGAAGAAAGAACATGAAAAACGTGAGCGTGAGCAAATAGAGATGTACAGGTGTCAGAATTAAGTCCGGAAATTTTACCAACGAGTAAAACACCAAACCGAAGGTTTTGGTACTGGCACATCCTCATGTAGAGACGAAGAAGGAAACCTGGTGACAGATACAGCGTGCTAAGGATCTGGAAAGAATATTTTGAAAACTTCTGGTATCAAACCAATACCAATGAGAACCAATGAGAAATGATGGTACAGAGTGTATACCACCTAGCCAAGATAAGGTCATAAAAGCAATTAATCGGCTCAAGAACAATAAAGCAGAAGGAGCCGATGGGTTACCAGATGAACTATTCAAGACTGGTAATCAGATGCTGATCAGGAGCATGCACTAGCTGATTAGTACAATTTGGTTAGAAGAATGCAGCCCAATGATTGGAACCTCAGCATCCTGTGTCTCGTGCACAAAAAAGGAGACAAGACGATATGTACCAACTATAGAGGAATTAGTCTTCTTCCCATCACAAATGAAGTGCTATCCAGTGTACTGTGTGTACGATTGAAGCCAATGGTCAATGACATTTTTGGACCATACCAATGCGGCCTCAGACCTGGCAAATCCACTATTGACAAGATTTACACTCTGCGCCAAATTCTGAAAAAGACCCACCACCTATTCGTCGACTATAAAGCCGCATCCGACAGCACTTTCCGTTCAGAGGTTTTTAAAGCCATGTCTACGTTCAGCATTCCTGCAAAATTAATACGGCTATGCAGGATAACTTTAAATGACACAAGGTCAGCAGATAAAATTGAAAAGGACCTATCGAAGCCCATCAATATCGAACGAGGATTCAGACAAGGTGACAGTTTGTCGTGTGACCTTTTTTAACATCCTGTTGGAAATAGTCATACGAGACACAAAGGTGAACAGAAATGGTACACCAAACAACACATGTTACTCGCCAACGCCGATGGCATCGATATAATGGGTCAAACATTGCCAACGGTAACAGCCACCTTTGAGCAAATTGGGAAGGAGTCTGCCAAAGTGGGTCCGGCAGTAAACGGCGAGAAGACCAAGCTAATGTTATCAACGCGCAAGACGTCCAGTACAGCTTCGAGGTAGTGAACGATTTTATGTACCTTGGTACCGCCATAAATAAAACGAATGACATCGGAGAAGGATTGTGAT
The DNA here is from genome assembly GCF_032173495.1 of Musca vetustissima. NCBI lineage: Eukaryota > Metazoa > Arthropoda > Insecta > Diptera > Muscidae > Musca > Musca vetustissima. The sequence continues at coordinate 47,902 of NW_026883386.1, forward strand.
GGCCAACAGATCCTACTATCATCTAAGTAAGCAGTTTAGAAACAAGACCACCTCCCGCCAGACCAAACTCACACTTTACAAGACGCTGACACTACCCGTGCTGTTATATGGATCTGAAGCATGGGTACTTACGCAAGCAGATGAAGCACCTCTTGGGATGTTTGAAAGATAAATTCTTGGAAGATATGCGGGCCGATCTGCGTCGAATGAACCACGAGCTTTACGGACATTGACATACTCAATCTTAATGAGCTGCAGCGACTACGGTGGCTAGGCCACGAATGAATGAGAATGCCCCAGTTCAAAAGGCATATAAAAGCGAGCTTACTAATGGTTCCCGTAGAAAGGGAAGGCCACGAATTAGGTGGAAAGACAAAAAAGAAAACAACATCTTGGAACGTGGTCTTCCGAATTGGTGGATTTGCGCACAATCTTTTTTAAGCGCGACTTATGGAACAACTGTTCTGTAACAAGCCAGCTAAGAAGAAGTTTCGTGAAAATCGGTTCAGATTTAGATATAGCTCCCATATATATTTTCGTCCGATTTAATATAAATTGTGTACCAAAGCAAACATATATATCTTTCGATTTTCAAGAAATTTGGCATGGCGTACTAAATGAAGTCTAGAATGATGACTGATGATTAACCCGAAAATCGGTTCAGATTTTGATATTGCTCACATATGCCAAGGCGTGGAATTTTTATAATTTTTTTCAAAGGTTATGCCAAGACATGGATTTTTATAATTTTTTCAATGGTTATACCAAGGCGTGGATTTTTTATAATTTTATTTTTTAGGTCATGCCTCTACGCCCCTTGGTATCTTAGTAATAAATATCCGTTGCCATCTTCCATTACCAAAGTAACTGTATTCTTTTTATGTCAATGGTATTTCTCTTTGTTACCCAAAACATTTGTGACTTTGTCAGCAGCATTGCCAAGGAAAAAAGGAATCAGCGACCATCCGGCCAACCTACAAACGGAAGGCATCCAATCACCAAAAGAGAAATAACATATTTCCGCTATTGGTCAAAGACCCAATTACTTGTCAATTATTTTTTATCGTTCTTTCTGATGTTTTCTTCTCCATTTTCCTTTCTGGCAAATTCGATTTTGTTTCTGTCGGGAAATAGGAAATTAAAACAAAGAGCAGTTCATAAATAATTATTTGGCAGAAATGACAGGTGGTGTTGGTTTTTTTCTGGGAAATTTAAAAAAAAGAAGGAGATTTTAAGGTCGGCCCCTTGGAGGTTTTCTTACCCTGACCATAAATACGGGGATATGCCTCACAAAACTAAAAACAAGCGACAGAGTATGACAAAGTGAATAAAAATCGACCGAACTTTCCTACTTTTTCAAGCACTAATGATACCCAAAATGAAAAGTAGGATGAACCAGTGAGCGGAGCAGTATAGTCGGACGGTGCCGACCATACGATACCCTACACAACTACGACGGAGTTCTAACTTTCCGCGAGTGTTTATTTCGAGTCTGGACAATATTTCGTGACATTTGCACTCTCTCTTGCCCGATTAGAGGTCAACAACACCTCTTCCATACACTGACATATTTTCCGAATATTTCTAATATTCAGTACATTCCTTCTAATTCTTCTAATTACTTGTACAGATTGCCTTCACCGTGGGTTGTATGGTGATGCTCGGCTTATAACTGTGGCCTATAGATCGATTCGAAAAATTCACAAAAAAATAATTTTTTAGGTCCACTTCATACGAACATTATTATATCATCATCACCGAAAATTATAGGTGTTGTCCTTGACCATAACTTGAACCTCGGGAAAATTTCAAAGCCATCAGCGCTATATTTCCGCCCTATAGTGGGGTAAAGGCTTACTAAATAATATCTGAATACGTAAGCACTTGTAAATATTTAAGTGTAACTCCCGCATCCGAGAACATACGACAATATAATTGGTATCAATTTAAAAGTCAACCACTCCTCTTGGATGTACTATCAACTGCTCGGCTCTATGTCCTTCAGGGGTAAATCTATACGCCATAGAATACAAATTTTGTAATTTTTCACACAAAATTAAGGGTCCATTTGACCCGCTAAATATTGACCGATCTTTATAAAAACAGACATTACTTATTCTGGCCCGATCCCCTACTCCATGCAAAAATTCGAGGTGTTTGCGGCCTCTGGAGCGACCAGAAAACCCGACAAAAATAAAGTTTTTGATCCATTTTATCTCCTAAATATTAACCGATCTTTTCCAAAAACAATAGGGGACTTCATTGGGCAGAACCCATCCTACATGCAAAATTTCATGAAGATTGGTCCATAATTGTGGCCTGTATCGTGTTTACAAATTATAATGGACAGACGGACGGACGGACACACATGTCTAGATCGATGATGCTAGTCGAGATATGACGATCGGTATACTTAAAGGAGGGTCTAACCCCAATATTCAATATTTCGCGGCGTTACAAACTCTTGGGCCTGCACAAATCTATAATACCCTGACAACATAGTTGTGTAGGGTATAACAAAGAGCAGTTCATTTATTATTTTTTGGCAGGAGATGTTGGATTTTTCTGGGAAATTTTAAAAAAGAAGGTTGTTTTAGGGTCGGGCCCTAGGGGGTTTTTTAAAACCTAAATGTGAATTTTCAAATATTTTACAACACACTGTGTACTGGACATGTCTTATAAAATATAAAAAAATTCTTTATATTTTTTAACATAAAAATTCTGTCGGTAATCTTTCTTCTCTAAAATTTTCCAAAACGAAACGAAATTGAAAATATTCCCTCTTATTCCATATTATACCCTTCGGCATTACATCCATTTAAGACATCATCAGCCATGTACTGACTTGGAAAGATCTAAACCACAATTACAACACTTCGGAACATCAGATGCCAGATAAAGTTGTCCAGGAAAAGTTTTTGTTTGTAAATGTGAGATGAGAGTGAGTCTAAGAGGCGAAATTCATGTCACATTTGCGGTTAGGTTGTGAGGCAACATGCCATCACTTTTAATTTCTAACCTCCCTCCTTCTCTTTCTACACTACCACCCAATTTTCATTAACTTCCCTTCCACCATCAAAGTAGTTTGTTGCACACTAATGTTCGGTAGTTACTGTAGTTGTAGTTTAAACAGTACAAAACATGTCTTTTTTAATCCCGACTTAATGTTTAACCTCACCCTCGCCCCTTGTAAAAAGTCCGTATGAGAAGAGGATGATGCTGCTGCTGGCAAAGCTCCATCTATCCACAACCACATCCATGGGGCCATATTTGTAGTCACAGTGGTAGTCTGTAGTCGTCTGCTGTCATCATTTATCAAATTTAATTACTCGACTCTAAGTAGTTTGAAGTACACGATGATGTTGTTGTTCTTGTTGTACTCTCTCTCTCGGTGCGAATGTTGTGCTCACAGCATGCAGTGTTCGTTCCCCCCACTCTCGTTTGGGGTTTGTTGTTGTTACGGTTGTTCTTTGGCGCGTAAAATGTTTTGGCTGCTGTCGCAAAGCATTTTGCACGGCTTTGTTTTATGGTTGGCATGCCAAAAAAAAACGAGGAACATTGCAAAGCGAAGCCTCAGACAAGTTGTTGTTACAGTGTTCGTTGTTGTTTTTGCTCCAAGTCTGTTCTTGTTCCATGATATATTTTACAAGTAGCGGGGCGTGGATCAAAGATTGTGTGGTAAAGTATTTTTTAATCTCTTTTAATGCTGACAAACAAATACATGAGAAATTGTGTTCACTTTGTTGAATATATATATGTGTGTGTGTATGAGTGTCTATTTGTTTTTGTTTCATTTTTTGTCATAATGAAAACATTTCTCTCCCAGGGAATGCTGGCAGTGGAAATTTGAGCATACGGGAAATGGAGGAACATGTTCGTTTGCCAACTTTTTATGTTTGTATTTGTTGTTGTTGCTGTTTATTTTTTTTATTGAAATATACAAGTATTAAAATATTAAGAGATTCTTTCGGAGTTGATTAAATTCTCATAAATAATCCCCGACAAATTATTTTTACATTCAAGTCACTTTCAATTAAAATTCTAACAATGGGGAGGAGGAATGAGCCAATGTTGTTGTTGCTGTTAAACAAAACATTGTTGTTTATCAAATAGGAAGAGACGACTGAACAATCATGCTAAGGATATTGGGTGTTTGTTATAATTATGAAATATTTTTACTTTGTTTTGCTGTTATTATTATTTTGAGACAAGAACAGAATTATTAGTTTTTTTTAAAATTGCAAGGGGGATGACAACGTTATGACAGCATGGTTATGGTAATTTAATTTTGACAAAGACAACATCTTCATATTTCTATTTTAGTTGCATAGTAAAAAATGGAATCTGGATGAAATACAAAAAGTAACAAGTCGAGACAGACTTGACAAAAAAAGTTGGTAATGATGGTATTAAAAAATATTAGAATTTGTAGACATCTTTACTAATTTTAGTATATATCCCAAATGCGTTCTCTAACATAAAAATCATATCCCTTCTTTACACTTAGGCAAAATTTTTGTAATATGTCCGCAGAGCAGCCATGATTGTTATTGGGTCAGAACCTTTTCTGCGCCAAATTCCTGCCGATACTCAGATCATAACTTTGGATCAGAGAACAGACAAAAATAAATGTTGTAGTCCATATGTGGCCTTTGGCCCGAACCGAATCTGCATTCAAATTTTCGTAATGATTGGTGTGTAACATCGATCTGTACTTTAATTGCAGTTTATATGGATGAACAAAAGTTCTACTTTGGTTCCACTTTTGACATAGCTCCTATCCCTGTTTTGGTATTTTTATGGTGCAAACTCCATTTGTCAACCAATATTTGTCCAATTTAACATGTCGGTTTCGTAGAGGATAAACCATAACCCCTACCCTTTTATAAAGCAAAAATATGCCTCATCGACAAATTGGTTTTTGACCCCATGTTTCTTTGGACCAAATCGGATTTAAACAATTTGTAGTCGACTTACAAAAAGACCTACCCTAAAAAAAAACGCAAAAATTTGGCATAAAATTATTTTTATTATATAGTCGGATAGTCGGTCCAATCCGAAGATGAGACCCATTGGTCCACCCCTTCTGACACCTCAATGGATCACAATTTGTTAATCCAGTAGCAATCGTTTGTAATGTCCGAAATGTGCACATGTAATATTTCTTACCAACTTAAACCAAGTTCATCGGTCCACACATTCTGGAAATTTTCACAAACACAAAATTGTCAACATTTCGGTGAAAATTATCATTCTATCCATTTACTATACGATTTAAACTAAAATGTGCACGAAAATCACATGAATGATTACCAAATCCCGACTTCTACTACTGTATCATCAAAGTGTCAATATTTTTAAAATTTGTTAATCCAATACCAAGCGTGGGGAATGTCGAATTTCATACCAGCAAATTATACCCTACACAACTATGTTGTCATGGTATTATATAGCTTTGTGTTGGGTCCTAGACCCAACCCACCTTTAACTATTCCGATCGTCATATCTCGACTAGCTGAGTCTATCAAGACATGTGTTCCCGTCCGTCGCTCCGTTTGTCCATAGTAATTTTTAAACACGATACAGGCTACAGTTAGGTACTAATCTTCACGAAATTTAGCATGTAAGATGGGTTCTGGCCAATGAAAACCTCTATTGTTTTTAATAAAGCGGGTCAAATGGACCCCGACTTTTGTGTGAAAAATTACAATTAAGGGGACCCCCCATTCTCGGTTTCAAAAAATTTAATTTTGTATTTTGCTTTAATTCGAACCTACACTAATTCAAGAATGTCCCTATAAATTTTCAAGTGAAAATCTCAACAATTTTTTAAAACAGCAAACAGCGTTTTTGCGAATGGCGAGCACGATAACTCAAAACTAATAACCCAATCGATTTAAAATTTTGGGACGTTTCTCTGTGATTGTGATTTCAAGTGAAAATCTCAAGAACTCTTGAAAATATAACCGATTTATTGTGTCAGCATCAAGTGACGGCTAAAGGGCTTCTCAAACTTTAAACGCGTTTTCCTCTTTTGCGAATGGCGGGCACGATAACTCAAAAACTAATAATCCAATAAATTCCAAATTTTTACACGTTTCTCTGTGAGTGTATAGCTATCGTATGAGCTAGGATAAAACCAATCGGTGAAGATCTTCCTTATTTTTTAACTTAGTTTGTGATCAAAAATAGGTGATTTTTCAAAAATATTTTTTCAAAGATCCGCCATTTGGTTAATTGTTGTGCGAAGTCAATAATCCTAGTTCATACGAGAGCCAGACATGTACTCTAACATCGTTGGAATTTTCGGATTCCGGTGTTCCAGTGAGGAGTTATCATGCCCGCCATCAAAAATAAGGACTTTTCTTTAATCACAAAAAAAAAACCAACTGATTAGTACAATATGGCTAGAGGAATACATGTCCAATGATTGGAACCTCAGCATCCTGTGTCCCGTGCACAAAAAAGGAGACAAGACGATATGTGCCAACTATAAATGAATTAGTCTCCTTCCCATCGCATGTAACGTGCTGTGCGAACGACTGAAGGCAATGGTCATTGACATTACTGAACCATATCAATACGGCTTAAGGCCTGACAAATCCACTACTGACCAGAGTTTCACTCTGCGCCAAATCATGGATAAGACCCACGAAAAATACATCGGCACATTTCTCCTATTCGTCGACTATTTCTGCGAAATTAATACGGCTATGAAAGATAACTTTAAATCGCACAATGTCAGCATTTAAAGTCGGAAAGGACCTCTTGGAGCCCTTAAATACCGAAAGAGGATTCGGACAAAGTGACAGTTTGTCATGTGGCCTGTTTAACATCCTGCTTGAAAATGACCTTCGAACCATTTATTTTCGACATAGTCAGGCGTATCGATCTGCAGTGAATAGGGTAGCTGGGTCATGTTGGGAGAATGGATGATGGATGCCCCAGCTCAAAAGGCATATAAAAGCGAGTCATCTAAGGGCTCACTCAAAAGGGGAAGGCCACAAATTCTATAGAAAGATCAAGTGGAAGACGACATTTCGAAACATAGTCTTTAAAATTGGAAAAGCTGCGCACAAGTCGAACGCGCTTGGAAATCTTTTTTTAAGCTCGGCGCATGGAACAAATATTCTGTCTAAGCAAGAAACTTTTTTTTGACCCCATATAAATACCCCTCTACTTTTTCGATATTTTGAAGGTTAGGATCCAATTTTTTCACCGAAGTAGCTGTAAATTATTAGAGAGTACAAAATATCTTTGCCGAACATTGGCATTTTCGCCATTTGAATATCTATATATAAAAACCAGACAAAACCCAGATTTGATATATAGTATATAATGTTCTTTCATTTCTACCTAATATGTTAAAAAAAGTTCCTGGCCCATATTGCGCATCAAATCGATTTTCTTGGCCAAAGTCCCATTTTTGTCATCTTCGATTTTTAATTTCTGGAGAATGAAATCGCAATTTCATAGATATCACATAATGTAGAAAATCTTTCTTCTAAATATGATCAGAATTGGTCCACTTTTTAGGATACCCCCTTCCTATACAACGATACCTCCCAAATTTCGGTATTTTGTGATGTTTGGCCAGCATACCTTCGTTATAGCAATATGGAGTTACCATAACCTCTGAGCTCTTAATTTGCACGCCTAAGGATTTTGAGATCTAATGTCCCTATCGACTGAATATATTGCCGTTTTTACTTAATTTTGGTGTACTATGAAAAATTTTTAACTAGCAGGAGATCGACTCCATTCCCACAATGTAAATTGTTGGACCTCTAAGTCAGGCCTCCCATCGAATAGATTGCATGTCAACTAAAAGTTCCTTACCATCAATATTTTACCTTTGCAATAATTTGAATTGTAACAAATGTAAATATTGATTATTTACAGACTTCACACACACACCGTCACACAAACGAAAACCTTGTCTTATACCACAATTATAAATAAGGATGTGACAGCATATGGATATTTTTAAGGACACCCTTAAAAGGTCTGCCTAAATCAATACACATATGAGTAGCAAAGCTCTGAACATGATTACGTTATTAATTGGCATTCGATTACGAATTCGAAATACAGACGTCATCAAAGGAAAATTTATTACAGATACACATATGCTTCTACGCAGTTTTGTAATGCTATTTATAAATTCTAGAATTAGTTACACTGAACGAAATAAATCATGTTAGAAAATAAATATTTATTCTTCATTTAAATGTTCCATTAATAAATCTACTAAGAAGTAACACATCCAATCAGAAGTCCACATTCGGGGTTACAATTGTCACACATCAAAATTCCGTTCTAATTTTTTTCAGTGTACCAATACTTCCCTAAAAATAGACACTATAAATTATATCGATAGATCAGATTCAATTCCGTATATGTTACAATAAAGGAAATGACATTTTGCCACACAACTGCGAAACGGTGTCATATGTTTGTGTTCTCTCATAACACCCATTCCCTCTCGATTAATACCATCATCTTTAAATGTTAACGATTTGATTCTAACTTTGACTATTAAAATATCTAATTGGAAGTGTGAGTGAGTGTTTTACCTACATTACATCCCCATTTAACCATCGTCTGTGTATAGTCTCCTAGTCCCATCATCATCATTTGCACGTGTTAAACACAAAAGTGACGACATTAATAATCATTGACATGAACATTGGCCGCCAATGGCGGTAAATCAATTAGAATTATGTAATCGTATTTGGAATGAGGTTAACATTGCAGTGTAACGATGTCGGTATATTTGTATGTAGCAATATGTCTATCGAATCGTTTAATAAATCAATGCATTAGCAATTGTGTGACACAGATATTTGTGTATGAAGATACACACATGCGATTCGATGACGTAGGTAATTAAGTGGAGAAGGGATGGGAGATAAGGGGAGCTGTAACAAATCAATGAGAAATGTAGAAAAATTGGAAAACCTAGCAAGATTATGAAGGGGATGGAAGTTCATGACGAGTATACAGGGTGAGATAAAAAAACTGCAACAAAGTCAAACGTCACAATTTTTACATTTTATTTTTTTAAATTTTATTGAATGAAAGCAATGTCGAAAACAGCATTAAATTTTAGAATAAGTTTAGATTTGTTCGAATTGGTTACCTTTGGCACGAATTATGGCCTTTAAACGGCCAATGAAACCGTCACACGCTGCTCGAATGTTATTCTGCGTTATTTTGGTCCATTCCCGGCGAAGCGCTTGCTTGAGCTGATCAACAATTTAGTATTTTTTAGTGCCAACCTTGCTTTCCAAAATACTCCAGACACAATAGTCCAACGGATTAGTATCCGGAGATTTTGGTGGCCATTGTGCGCTGGAAATGAAGCGAGGAACCTCATTTTTAACCATTCTTGGGCGGCACGTGCTGATTGCAATGGTGCTGAGTCCTGTTGAAATGTCCAAGGTCTGATGTCAAAATGCTTGCGTGCCCAAGGCCAGAAAATTTTTTGCGTGTAAATTTTCTTTCATTTATTCAGATGCCGCGGTAATACGAGCGGAGAGCGATCATCGGCTGTTATGGCGGCCCACATCATAACCATGGATAGCGCTTGAGTTCTGGTGGCCAACCGAAGGTGCACATTTTCAGCTGTCTTCTTTGCCAAGTAAACACGAGCATTTTATCTGTTTATTTACAAACTGCTGGACAATGGAGAAAACCAAATTCGGCAGTTCACCACTTTCGGCCAAGCGAAGCAACTCTTTAGCTCTTTTGAGTCCATTTTCTTTCCGATGCGGTATAAGTTCTTGCACTTTTTGAAATTTCAATGGCTTTACCCCGAGTTAATTTTTGAATATTTGCCGAATGGAATATTGCGATACGATCAGATCATGAGCCATTTTTCGGCCACTGAGACGCGGGTTTAGATCAAGTTGCTTCTTTACTTTTCGAACCATGTCTGCTGATGTTGCTGTTTTCTTCCGTTCACTTCGGACGTCGGGCTACGCTATCAGTATCACGGTAACGATGGATGTATCTCATTTAAGTGCTGGAGTGCTGTAACGATAGCCACATGTGGTTTTCATAGGTCTTCCTCATCGTAACTAGACGAATAGAGGGCAATAAGTCGTACTCTGCCAATTTCATTCACTAGTTTACGGACTATAGTCCCTACCTCTTCCATCGTCAGAATTGCAGAACTTATACCATAACTTAATTATATACATCTGTAAATAGTCCTTGCTCTCCACTTCTGAATATTAAAAACATTGTTGTTGTGCTCTTCCTGAGTAAAATATAAGTTCTAAAACTGACTGTGCAATGGTTGTAGAAACGAAATTTGTCTTTCATTTTATTTTTAATTATTATAAATTTGAGTGGACCCAAGACGAAATGTTGGTCCTTCGTGGTCCATTTAGAAGATCAACTCGACCAGAATCTTACATTTTTTGTGCTTTCTATATTCATTCTGCTCATATTATGAAGAAGGATATTTGGCCGGCGTAGAAACACGACTGTTGTGTTGATGATCGAGATCTAGACTTTGTTTGTAAAAAGGTCCATTCTATTGGGAATATTTTTACTTCGAAGAAGTTGCCAGTGTATCGAAGGGGAGTGATTGACTCTCAGTACATTTGAGTACGTACGACCACATGTTGGTCGTTTTTGGAAGCTTCCGAAGTCCCTGATCCATAAGAATTGGATTTCATTAGCTGCAAAATATGAATATCATAGACTTTGGGGAGCAGTAATACAAATCCCTAATGTTAATTTTAAATTCTTTCTAAAATAAACTTTAAGTTCAAAAAAAACCCATTTCAAGGCGCTATTTGGGATGTGTCACATAACCTTACTATTTGTTCAATTCTACACTAGCTACAAAGAACAAACAATTAGGTTTTCAAATCACAACTGGTTGCAGCCCATCGTCAGCAAACACAAAATGTCTTCTCTCATTTTATACCTTAAATCCTTGTCATCAAGAACAAAAGCAACAACAACGACTTTAATGTTATTGTCAGAATGACAAGGTTTTCCAGCAAACATCAACACGTTCGGCAGTTACAGCACGTTTTACACTCAAACACACACATTCAAACAAACGAACAAACACTAAAAGCGAAGACCTTTTACTGTCACCATTTCATCTCCTTCATACCATTCTCCACTTTCAGATTCTGTTTACTGCTGATGCGGTTGAAAAAAAAAAATAACAACAAAATTTATTACCACCATTGTTGTTGGATTTATTTTCACCAAACGAACATGCAAAAGGCGGTAATTGCCGACGAAAGGATTACCATTCAGGATAAACAACTATTCTCACTTTTTTTGGGAGGGAGGAGGTTTACTTCGCTTAGAGTTTTCTGTGAAATGTTTGGTCTGTTGCCGTAGTGCCAGAGGGAGGGGGTTTTCTTAAAAGTTTCTTTTCGGTTTTTCTCTCTTAGACAAAGCATTTAATTTCAAATTTAAAAGGAAAATCAGTTTGTGGGTCTGCTGTAGGGTAGTGAGTGTCATCTTGGGGAAATCCAAAAGGATTACGAAGTTGCGTTTGTTTTCGACAAATGATAGATAAGTGTAGATGGAAGTTTTATGTGTTGTTGTTGGTTTTAGTGTTTGTAATCAGAGAAGGATTGGAATTCGAAGGAATGGTGTGGTTTTTAGAAGCGGTATTTAACATACTAATTGATGGTTTAGTAATGGGTTTATAGCCATGATGTAAACCAACTATATCGAGTGACATAATAAAAATAGACCATTGGATTTCACTGCTAATCACCAAAGTGTAAGTGTATTGGAACTTAACAGGCACAAACGGGTCAAGCCCAAATTCACATATTTTACACCCTTTCACACACCACAATGCAGTGGTTAAAGTACTGGGCTCAGCAATTCCAAAGTTACGACACCACTGTCTTGTAAACTCGAGGAAACAAGTTCTTCTTTTTCTTAAGAAAGATTTTATTTAATTGTTTTTTATTTAATCGGGAGCTTGGTTGGGAAGTTTTAATGCATCCGCAATACAGTCCGGACTTGCCACCAAGCGATGATAATATTTTTTTCCATTGCAAAATTTCTTCAATGATAAAAAATTGGTATCTAGGGAGGATTGCGAACATCGACTACTAGAGTTTTTTTTTGCAAATAGAGAGCAGGACAGCTATAAGAGAGGCATTATGAAGTTACCTTTTAAATGGCAACAAATCAAACAACAAAACGGTGCCCAAATCGGAAGTATGGTAAATAAAGCCCTATAGTTCATATAAAAATAATGGATTTCTTTTCCCCCAAGCTAATATTTCTTAAGAAAGTATTTATTTAGTTTTGAATACTTTCCTACCAAATACTCTTCAACAGTTAAAGTAAAGAGAATTCACTGGTTGTTTCGTCAGGGGATACGGTGGTTACTTACTTAGCTGGCTTGTTACGGAACGGTTGTTCCATAAGCCGAGCGTAAAAAAGATTTTCAAGTGTGTCTTTCTTGTGCGCATCTCCTCCAATTTGAAAGACCATGCTTTGATATGTCATCCTCCACTTGATTTTTCCATCGAATTCGTGGCCTTCCCCTTCAGCGTCAACTACCAGTAGGCTCGCTTTTATATGCCTTTTGAGCTGGGACATACTCATCCATACTCACAACATGACCTAGCCAACGTAGTCGCTGCAGCTCGGTACGACGGACTATGTCGACGTCAGTGTATAAATTGTAAAGCTCGTGGTTCATTCGACGCCAATATTCACCGTCGACGCAGATCGGTCCGTAGATCTTTCAGAGAATTTTTCTTTCAAACCCTCCAAGAGCTGCCTCATATCCCTGCGCAAGTACCCATGCTTCAGATCCATATAACAGCACGGATAGTATCAGCGTCTTATAAATTGTGAGTTTAGTCTGGGGGTAGGTGTCCTTGTTTCTAAACTGCCAATATTCACCGTCGACGCAGATCGGTTCGTAGATCTTTCAGAGAATTTTTCTGTCAAACCCTTAAAGAGCTGCCTCATCTCCTTGCGCAAGTACCAATGCTTCAGATCCATATAACAGCACAGGTAGTATCAGAGTCTTATAAATTGTGAGCTTGGTCTGGGGGGAGGTGCCCTTGTTTCTTAGACAATAGTCGGATCTGTTGGCCAACACTATCCTTTTCCGAATTTCAAAACTGATGTCATTTGTTTTATTTATGACAGTGCCATGGTATATAAAATCTTTAACTACCTCGTTGTAGTTGTAGTTCTCAAGTTCCACAGTTGGTCCGAGTGTACTGGACGTCATGCGCGTTGATACAATCAGCTTGGTCTTCTCGCCGTTTACTGCCAGACCCACTTTGGTAGACTCCTTCTCAACTTGTTCAAAGGTGGCTGTGTCGATGTATTTTTCGTGGGTATTTTTGGCGCAGAGTGAAAATTTGGCCAATGGTGGATTTGCCAGATCTGAAGCCGCATTGGTATGGTCCAATAATGTCATTGACAATTGGCTGCAATCGTTCTCGTATGACCTTTTCCAGCACGATGTTAAAAAGATCACACTACAAACTGTCACCTTGTCTGATCCTCGTTCGGTATTGAAGGGCTCCGATAGGTCCTTTCCGACTTTAACTGCTGACCTTGTGTCATTTTACAGTTTTCCTACATAGCCATATTAATTTTGCAGGAATACCGAACGTAGACATGGTTTTAAATATTTCTGAACAGATAGGGCTGTCTAATGCGGATTTATAGTCGACGATGTGTATGTGTCGATGTATTTTTCGTGGGTATTTTTGGCGCAGAATGAACCCATCGGCACCTTCTGATTTATTATTCTTCAGCCGATTGATTGCTATTCTGACTTCATCTTGGCTAGCTGGTATTCGCTCCATACCGTCATCTCTTATTGGTTCTGTGGTATCTTCTTCGCCGCCACTATTTCATACCAGAAGCTTTTCAAATTGCTCCTTCCAGATCGTTAACACTTTATCTGTATCTGTCACCAGTCTTCCTTCTTCCTCTCTACAGGAAGATGTGCCTGCACCAAAGCCTTAGGTTTGGTGTTTTACTCGTTGGTAAAATTTCCAGACTTCATTCTGACTCCTGTACATCTCGATTTGCTCACGCTTTCTTTTTTCTGAAAATGCGTTTCTCCTCTCTCCTTTTCTCCCGATAATTCTCCATAGCATTACGTGTTGCTACTGTCTGCAGGGTTGCCCTATACGCTGCGTTTTTCACCTCAGTAGCATTATGAAACTCTTGATCGTACCACAGGTTTTTTGATGGTGGTTGTTGATACCCAAGTGTTGCTTTTGCTGCAGTTTCTAGGGATTAGGCAATTTTTTGCCATTGTGCTTCTATATTATTATCGGGACAAGGAGTGCTTTCGTCAAGCAGTTGGGTAAGTTGAGCGGAGTAGGCTTCTGATATGTTTTCTACGTCAAATTTCCGCCTTACATTAGATCGCACCTTTGCTGCTACATTAAGACGGGTGCATACCTTAGCTGCCACAAAATAATGGTCCTTATCGATATTCGTTCCCCGGATCGATCGCACGCCTATAACACTGAATGAATGCTGATTTACTGCTATTCTGAACTCATCTTGGCTAGGTATCCCGTCATCCCTTATTGGTTCTGGGGTATCTTCTTCAACGCCACTATTTCATACCAAAAGCTTTTCAAAATGCTCCTTCCAGATCGTTAACACTTTATATGTATCTGTCACCAGGCTTCCTTCTTCTTCTCTACAGGAATATATGCCTGCACCAAAGCCTTTGGTTTGGTGTTTTACTCGGTGGTAAAATTTCCCGACTTTATTCTGACTCCTGTACATCTCGATTTGCTCACACTCAGCTTTTTCTTGTTATTTTTTTCTTGTTATTTTCTCCCGAAATTTCTCCATCGAATTATTGGGCAACCCTATATACGCGGCGTTTTTCACATCAGTAGCATTACGACGGCAAGAGTGCTTCTCAAATTTTAAACGCGTTTTCTCGAAACAGTGTTTCAACGATTGACGGCCACCATAACTCAAAAACTATTAATCCAATTGAATTCAAATTCCATTCGGTGAAAATCTTTCCTATTTCCAGCATCGCTTATTTTCGCCTAAAAATAGGCGATTTTCCAAAAATGAAACGTACCGATTGGCACATGTCAAGTCTACATCAATTCGATCCAGATATTCATAAAGCTCGCAAAAAATATTTTCACTACCAGCGAGTTCAACATTATAGTCGAACGGGACCGACCATATGATATCCTACACAAATACCACTGAGCGCTCAGTTTTCTGGGGATCTATATTCCCAGGCTGGGTAATTTTTCGCGATATGTGCACGCTCATGCGACATTATTTGACTTGCAAAATGTTGAATTTTATTGTCATGACAGATATTCGTATTAGTTGGTCAGCTTATAATTGGGACTAGAAAATATACAAAAATATAGTTTTCGGATATTTCATCCACGAAATATCATCAAATCATCATCGAAAATTAAAGGCGTCGCCTTTGACCATAACCTGAACCTCATTCTAAATTTCCTAGCCATCATCGCTACATTTTCGCCTTCACCAAACCAGTTATGCTTATTCTTTGTCCAGATCGCCTTCCCCATGTAAAGTTTCATAATGTTTGGGTTATAATTGCGGCATCTGAGGCGATCAGTAAACATACAAAATAAAATTGTTGGTCCATTTCCTCCCCTAAATATTAACCGATCGTGACGATTGGTCCATAGATGTGGTTTGTATCGTCTTTACAAATTATATTGGGCAGACGCAAGTATCTAGTCATTATATGACGATATAATATAATATGGGTCTAAGACCACTATGAAGCCACACAAATTTGCACCTTGTGATAATTGGAGTCCGGTTCAATAAGACCACGAAAATTTGCACCTTGTGATAATTGGAGTCCGGTTCAATAAATTAAGGACGAAGAGGATACACAAGGGATCGAGTCAGAAGGACGAAATGTTCTACGAAAAAATTGCTCATTCGATGAAGATATGAAGCTATCTCTCAAGTATAACAGGGTCGCCAACAAAAAACGATCCCGCCATATCTCCGAACTTTGGCCAACTGCGAATTTTTCCTTCTCGGAATTTTTCACCATCCAAAATCTTGTCGCACAGAGTAAAAAAAAACGATCAATCATTTTTAGATACCACCTCAAAGTGAATGGTACAAAACATTCGGAATTCGAAATATCTTTAACAACCTGCCACCATTCCACCTGCAGTCAGCAGTACCCAAAGGAAATTAAATACGTACGAATGGGATTGTTACGAAATTTATAACCAAATTCCCCTACATGCTGAGTGACAAGTGTTCACCTCTAATCGAACCGCAAAACCCCAAACACGTAGCAATTCTTCAAATATTTTGTTAATGTCAAAGAATGATGTTGAGACAAAAGTTTTGATAGATGCTGGCTGGTTGGTTGGTGATGCTTATGAATGAAATTAATTTTAACAATACAATGCTGGTAAACCACGTACAAGGTCCCTCCTTAACACGACCTCCCCTCCTCCAATACACTCCCTAAAAAGGGTCACATATCAAAAGCAATTAATCTTCATCAGTGTTGTTGTTATTGTTTCCATTTTTCCTGGAAGGTTCTGTGTCAAAGCAAAAGTTTTGCGGTTATTTTGAAAACACGCTGTTTTAGTAACCGCATGTTACACTTGACGAAGTGTAACATACACAGACACAAATAAAACCAAACACATACATAACGTATATGTAAACACCCAAAAAAAAATCCCGCCGCATCCTTTTAACTTTTAAAGTGGATCTTTATGAAACATTTGTGACGCATTGACATGTGGGTAATCAGTTCGGGAGCTTATGTTGGGGTACTTTGATGCTGTTGTTGTTATTTTTTTTCTGTTGCAACTTTTCACCACAATTTGGTGGTTTATCAGCAGTTTTTGGTATCATGACTTTGTGGCAATGAATAACAACAATATAAACGCCCATTGTTCCGCAGCGGCGGTTGGGGGTTTACAAAGGATTCGCGGCAACTGGTATTTTGTGGCAGTATGTCATGAACTCTCCGCGCACCACAGTATCCTCTTTCATCAGACAAGAAAAAAAAGAGGACATATCAATTAAGAAACTCATTTAAGCAATTAATTAGATGGCATAGAATTTTGTCTGCGAACAGCAGTAGCAGCAGCAGCGCGAAGCCACCATATGTGTTTGAGTGTGTGACATTTTAGCCTGGCATTGTGTCACCAGCATTTTGAGTGTAACGCTAATTGATAACAACAAAAAGTGAATCGTTAAATATTAAAAGTTAATTTTTGGCATTTTTAAAACAAAAGGTGTTTCATTAAAAGTTAAAAAAAACGATAATAATAAGAAATTATTTTAAATATGACCATAAATTATATGGGCATGTTAGTGTGTGTTATTGCCTTAATTTGTATTGCAAATGTCATTAAAAATTCCATAAGCGTAATAATGTTTATATTTTATTTTGTAATTATCCCCAATTAGGTATAACATTTAACAAGGTCTCCCAGACATGTTTCTGTAATCTCCGGTGAGGCTTGCATAGGCACAGGCGAGTAAGCGGACCAAATGTTAACAATGTGATCTGATTATTGACCGGTAAGTACAGTAAAGAGTCGATCGGATAAACAAACTCATTTGGGATAGTTCCTCCGAAATAGTCCTCCGAAAAGTATGAATCACATATTTGTACAGGGTTGCCCATATTCGACGGACCCATCTGGCGACACTATAACTTTTGACAAAGATGTCACATCGCTTAATGACATACCGCGTTTGAAGCGTCAGTCCAAGCAGATTTTTACCATGATCCAATACACGCCACGCGAGAGCTCTGAAATAGTTGAAATTTTCATTCAACAGAAGAATTCAATTGTGAACACTCAACGTGCTTTTAAATCATTAAAAAATGTGAGAAGTGCGCCTTCTAAGAACACCATTAACCGTTTATACGAAAAATTTTCGACTGGTAAGGCTCTTTCTAATCCGAAGAGGCCATATAAAAAACGACCAAGGCGATCGGCCGAGAATATCGCTGACGTACGAGCCAGTGTTGAGAGGTCACCAAGAACCTCCCAAAAACGCCGTTCTAAGCAGTTGGGCATGGCTCGGTCCACTTTACAACGGATTATTCCTATTGATTTGCATTTGTACAAAATTCAATTGACGCAAAGAATGTTGCCTGCGGACAAGCCTCGTCGATTGGAATGGGACCAAAGAGTCATCGAAATGGCCGAAGATGACGAACAATTTTGGAACAAAATTATCATGTCCGATGAAGCCCATTTCACATTGAATGGGACCGTAAATAAGCAAAATTGCCGTTTTTACGCCACAGAAAACCCTCAGGAGATTCAAGAAGTGCCTCTTCATGACGAAAAAGTTACAGTTTGGTGCGGCGTTAGTGCGAAAACGGTCATTGGGCCGTTTTTCTTCCAAAATGAAAATGGCCATGCTGTTACCATTATCAGGAGCGTTATCGCGACATGATGACCAATTTTGTGATGACAATTATTCGTCGAAAGCGTATGAGGCAGTTCTGGTTTCAACAAGACGGCGCTCCACCGCACACAAGTCGCATAACAATCGATTTTCTGAAAAATTTGTTTCCGGGCCGTTTGATGTCGAAAAGTGGTGATTTGGACCGATTTGACGCCGCCTGACTTCTTCTTGTGGGGATATTTGAAGTCAAAGGTTTACGTTAACAAGCCAAGGACCGTAAAAGAGCTCAAGGACAACATTCGTGGAGAAATAGGCGCTATTTCGGCCGAAATGTTGGCAAAAACGATGCAAAATGCAACGAAAAGGGCACAATACGATATCAACGCCAGAGGCGGCCATTTGAGAGATATCATATTCAAAAATTGATGTAAACAAATCTACTTGGAACAAATTAAATGATTAACATTGCCAACCGCCAAATTTTTAATTTTTTTTTTAAAACATGGGTCCGTCGAATATGGGCAACCCTGTATACCCTCGAGCATAAGGACCTTGAAATAATAATCGGAGAAACAAATGTAGTAATCTAAAGTTTGTACTTCAAAGATGTTTAGTATTTCAAATTAAATAAATAAATTTGATATAGCCGCCAAATAAACTCAAATCGAATTGACTGTACTTTTGTATTTTGGGTTTTTATTGTATACCCAATCTCCTAACCATTTTTGAGGATTTTAGACGATTTATTCAACCTTTACTCGTCATTTTCAGTACGTTCTTTGTCATAGCCTTTGTGTCTGTGGTTTTATATTTCGTCGCCATCGATTGTATATTTTTAATGACCACACATAGAATATCTCATATCTCGACTACCTGAGTCGATCTAGAAATGTGTGTCCGTCCGTCCGTCTGTCCATTATAATTTGTAAACACGATACAGACCACAGTTATTGACCAATCTTCACCAAATTCTGCATGTAGCACCGGTTCTGGCCAATGAACCCCCTATTGTTTTTGGTAAAGATCGGTTAATATTTAGGGGATGAAATGGACCAAAAACCTTATTTTTTGTCGGCTTTTCTGGTAGCTCCAGAGGCCGCAGTTATGGTCCAAACAACTCGAATTTTTGCATGGAGAAGGGGATCGGGCCAAAGAATAAGCATGCCTGTTTTGATAAAGATCGGTCAATATTTAGCGGGTCAAATGGACCCTGATTTTTGTTTGAAAAATGACAAAATTTGTATTCTATGGCGTATATATTTGCCCCTGAAGGACCTAGACCCAAAAAGTTGATAGTATGTTCGAGAGGAGTAGTTGATATTTAAATTGAAACCAATTATATGGTCGTATGTACTCAGATGTGGGAGCTACACTTAAATATTTACAGGTGCTAACATATTCAGACATTATTTAGTAACCCATTACCCGACTAGAGGGCGGAAATATAGCGCTGATCGCTTTGAAATTTTCCATTAGATTCCAGTTAAGTCGGCCACACACCTCAAACATGTGCGTTCGATCGGTGTGAAGCTCCTAGCCCACACACGTCAAACGGATCCATTAAACTTTATTTCATATTTATTTTTGAAGCGTGAAGATGGACCGCGATAGTGATGACGGAAAAAAGACGAAGTATTTGTATTTAATATAAATGTATTAAATACTTTTATTTTATTCCGGGAAAAAAACATTTTATTTGCCACACAGTAGAATATGTGTAAAAACATAAAAAAATCTTCCAAATACATATGTATTGCATTTGTGCGCTGATACGCACTTCACGAAATTTCTCAACAAATGAGAAAATATCCACACACCAGGCCACAGACGTCAAACATGTGCGCGTCGCACAACGAAAAATTAAAATTTTTTAATTTCTTTCGATCGGTTTGCGCACCGGCAAATCGGTGTGAACACCGTACCACACACGTCAAACATTGCTTCGATTCACACCGATCGAACGCACATGTTTGGCGTGTGTGGGCCACTTTATGGTCAAGGACAACTTTCGGTGATGATCAGATAATAATTATGGGATGAAGTGGACCGAAACTTAACATTTTGTGTGTTTTTTTTTTTTTTTTTTTGAGTCGATCTATAGGCCACAATTGAAAGCCCAACATCACAACATAACCCACGGTAAAGAGAATCTGGACAAGTACAGCCCTCGTCTACTGAATATTAGTAATATATGTTGACCTTTACTCAGGTTTCAAGAGGGTGCAAATAACGAAAAAGTTAGATTTTCATGTTCATTACTTTAAAAATTAAAGCCACAGAGTCTTAACAAATATTTGCTTCAAAACCTTAAGGAAGCGCTGATTTAAATCTACGTTTAGAAATATTCTTAAAAAGTCCAAATTTAAAAAAAAATCAAAGAAGACATTTTTATTAAAAATTGTTATAGGTCGACCAGCTCTAGACATGTATGTACGTATGTGTGTCTATTATAATTTGTAAACACGATTATAGACCAATCGTCACGAAATTTTGCATATAGGACGGGTTCTGACAAAAGAAGATCCGTTAGTATTTAAGGGATGAAATGGACCATGTCTGTTTTTCTAGTATTTATAGAGGCCACAATTATAACCAGAACACAGAGAGAGGGGCCTGGCTATATTATAGAATGAATGTTGTGACGACCAAAAATCGTTGCACTCATTTTTGCCCACACCATGTATTTTTCTTTTGCTTAATAAATAAGAAAATATTCTAAAATCCCTTCATTCTTCTTTGTCTTGGTCAAAAGAAAACAACAAAATACAAAGGGTTATGGTTATTCTCCCACATCACAGCCATTGGTTGATCAAAACAAGTTCCCGTTATCCCACGCTAGAACACGTGGTTGGGGCTTGCTATAAAAGGGAGATCAACGAGTGAGAAGGGACAGTCAGTGCCAGACCACGACAGAAGACACTTTCAACCTAGGTGAGTGATACATTGTATGCTAATTCTGATAGTCGTCCTAGGGTACTTATCCAGGTCCCTATTCCCAAAGAAATCCTTCCGTAACCTTGCATGAGTACTTATCCAGGTCTCTTGCAGTATAATCCTTGCCTACGTAGAATCCTTGCGTATCCTTGACTAAGTAGAATCTTTGCGTATCCTTGCCTAAGTAGAATCCTTGCGTATCCTTGCTTGAGTACTTATTAAGGTCTCTTGCAGTAGAATCCTTACGTATCCTTGTTTAAGTACTTATTATGGTCTCTTGCAGTAGAATCCTTACGTAACCTTGATGAGTACTTACTAAGGTATCTTGCAGTAGAATCCTTACGTATCCTAGCCTGAGTACTTATTAAAGTCTCTCGCAGTAGAATCCTTTCGTATCCTTGCTGGAGTATTTACTAAGGTCTCTTGCCGTAGAATCCTTTCGTATCCTTGCTTGAGTACTTATTAAGGTCTCTTGCAGTAGAATCCTTACGTATCCTTGCCTGAGCACTTATTAAGGTCTCTAGCAGTAGAATCCTTCCGTATCCTTGCTTGAGTATTTACTAAGGTCTCTTGCAGTAGGATCCTTACGTATCCTTGCCTGAGTACTTATTAAGGTCTCTCGCAATAGAATCCTTACGTATCCCCTAGCGTATTTCCCCAATAGACCTACGTAACTGGAAAATCCGAATCCCAGTGAGAGTACCCTGTTGTTAGAGTACTTACCCAGGTCTCCAACTCCCTGTATCCCAGTACATTCCCCACCAGGAGTACTTATCCAGGTCTCCATTTCGAAGGACGGCTAAAGTTACCCACCTAACCCCGGACCGACGTCATCCCAGTAGTATTAAGCAATATCTAAGTTTCCTTTGTATATACCTCTATTGCGTGCGAAATAAACATTATAGAACTTAAAACACTCGTCTTTCTCTCTCGCACACAAATAAATTTTCTGTTACGAACCGTGGCCCCGGCGAGCTTACTCCCTCCTGATAAAGATCGGTCAATATTTAGAGAGTCAAATGGACATTTTTGTGTGAAAAATTACAAAATATGAATTCTATGGTAAATATGTTTACTCCTGAAGGATATAGATCCGAGACTTAGAGAAGTGACCTATATGGTCGGCCACTCCTCTAACTTGATAGCAATTTTATTGTTTTATGTACTCGGACGTGTTAGTTATACGTAAATACCTACAGAGATCTATCTATTCTACCTATTACCATACTTGAGGGAATTTATCGAGCCATATTCGCCAAAAAAAACGTAACCCTCAATTTTAAATTTTACAGGAGAAGGTTTTGTTTTAATAAATTCAGATTTAATAAAGCTATTATTTTGAAATTTAGAATTATAGTTTAAAACAAAACTAGTTTGAGGATTACTTTTTTTTTGGCGAATATTGCTCGATATTTCGTGCTGATTGATTTGATGACTATATTTTTCACTTACATGATCAGATGAAATTTAGGAAATGAAACGGACCAAAATTGCTGTGTTTTTCTTTTTCAAGTCGCTCACATGGTGAAGAGAATCTGACCAACAAATTAGAATGGCCGAAGTCCTGAAAGTACTAAAGTTCTTCAAACAAATCTTCTAAAAAATATAGGCGAGAGGGGGCACCTTCAAACAACTGTCATAATATCTCGATTGAACATTTTCCGACCCACAACGAATTTTTATTTTTTAGCCACAAGGGGGCACCTTTGAACATGCCCAGTAAAATCCATTAAAAAAACGGATTTGTAACTTTTAGACACGATTTCTCTAAATTTCATATGTGTCAATAAGACTAGGAAATTAACTGCATTAAAACACTACATTAAAACACTAATAAAATATTTACATCGACTTGGAACATGTCATATGTATGTTGGAGGCAAGTTCCAAATTGATTTCATTTATTCTAGTTCATACGATAGCTACAGTACAGAATAACGTGTTTGGAACCGATTGGATTAATAGTATTTAAGATGTCGTGCCCGCCGATCGAAAAAATGGTCTTTCGAGAAAATCGTTTTTAAAGTTTGAGAACCACTTCTGCCGTCGCTTGATGCTGACAGAATAAATCGGTTATATCTTAAATATCTTATCAGAATAAAACGAAATAACAAACTACAAACTCTTAAGTTGGAGTATGGACTAAAAACTTGAACATACCTAAAATAAAATATATTGAAAAAACTACAGTCAATTCGTAATTCTTCAGTTGGAAAA
Organism: Musca vetustissima; assembly: GCF_032173495.1. Lineage (NCBI taxonomy): Eukaryota > Metazoa > Arthropoda > Insecta > Diptera > Muscidae > Musca > Musca vetustissima. The sequence continues at coordinate 71,461 of NW_026883386.1, forward strand.
TGAATCCACGAGACCATCAGGGTCATTAGAATTTCAGAATTTCAAATCGTAGACCGATATTGATAATTTTTGGAAGACATTTTTGCTACCTAATTGTAACCCAAAGTACCAAATCACAGCTAATTCGGTTTAAAACATATCCAATATATCTAAAATACTGAATATTGGGGTGACCATTATATGGGTTATAGTGCGTGGTGTGTCCATAGGATTAGTCAGATGGTCATGGGTAAATCGACATAGTATTATACTTGGGATTTATTCTAGGTCTGTTAAAATATTTCGAAGTGAATGGTTTGGAGAGATATGAGATTTACAAATGTTCCCAAATTATACCCCTTTTTGGTGAAGGTACTAGAATGAGTGGACCCATAAGTCCCATCTTCTAACATTATACATGTTCGAAATTGATTTATGTTTGAAAGAGATTGGTTACACCCTTCGAGAGTTATCGTGTAAACATTTCTAAATCGATTCAAAATTGTCCGTAATGGAGTTGGTGCAAGGAAACATGCGACATAAAGTCAATCAGCCTTATTCTGAATATTCGTTGGGAGATATCTCGCATGTAAAAAAAAAATCGCTTTCACATTCTCGCCTTATTCTGAATGCAAAAAATGCGAGATGCTGATTCGAGTTTTCGATAATGGTGGTTGAAAAAAAGATTTGTATTGCCATATTGCAATTTAAGTTGTAACGTGTGTGGTCATATTGTAATTTAAGTTGCAATTTGTGTTGCCCCATTGTAAAAATATTTAGTTTTTATTGTTATTTAAACTCCTCACTGGAACATCGGAATCCGAAAATTCCAACGGTGTTAGAAAGAGTACATGTCTGGCTCTCGTATGAACTAGCATTATTGACTTCGCTCTAAAATTAACAAAATGGCGGACCTTTGAAAAAATATTTTTGGAAAATCGCCGATTTTTGACCAAAAACCAAGTTAAAAAATAAGGAAGATCTTCACCGATTGGCTTTATCCTAGTTCACACGATAGCTATACACTCACAGAGAAACGTGTAAAAATTCGAAATCGATTGGGTTATTAGTTTTTGAGTTATCGTGCCCGCCATTCGCAAAAGAGAAAAACGCGTTTAAAGTTTGAGAAGCCCTTTAGCCGTCACTTGATGCTGACACAATAAATCGGGTATATCATCAAGAGTTCTTGAGATTTTCACTTGAAATTTTGTAGGGACATTCTTGAATTAGTGTAGATTCGAATTAAATCAAAAAATTGTTTGACCCCGAGAATGGGGGGTCCCCTTAAAGTTTAAAAATATGGCAACCTACAATATGACATGTGAAGCAGCTGTTCATGTTTTGATGCAATTTAGTGCAACAACTACAACAGAGAATACAACAACGAATAATGGAAAGAAATCTGCGATTGAATTAATTAATTCAGTTTATTATTTCACTACATAATTGTGTGCCTTTTTATTTAATTTCGATATTTATTTCCCGAGATTCTTAAAGTGGACTGTTATGTTATGATTTGCTCCTACTCCTTTATTTCTTCCATCAAATCATGCACACGATGATTTTGAAAAAAAAAATATTTTTTTGTTCTTTCATATTTTTTTTAAGTTTTTCGCTGTTAAGCGGCTCATCAGGCAAATTTGGGTTTTCCATAATTTTTAAATTGTTTTTATTGAGAGACAGATCCTCATCCAAAATGTCTGTATTTCGCCTCCAAAATGCATCAAACTCGACTTAAATATTCCTTATTACCATCATACATTCCTTGGCAATACTTGGTTCAGCATGCATCGTTATCAATAGGATTTCCAATGGCATTTTATTGGTTGTTTTCCAGTTAAAAATTAGCTTACTATAATTTATAATATTCTAAATCGTCATAGAATAAGTATTGTGTAATTATTTTTCATAAAAATAGTTATTACTTATGTTTTTGTAGTCAACTCCCTTTAAATTTATTAGTGAAAAATTTCGCACAAAATTTCATCTCATTCTCCTACTCCCTGTAATTCAGAATACCTAATTTTTCCCCAAAGCGGATTTTTTCGCTTTCGAACTTCATTCAGAATAAGGCGAAAGCGAGAATGCGAAAAAATTCACAGGAAAATGTTGTTCAGAATAAGCTGAAGGGGAAGAGCGAGTAAATTCACATAGAATTGACATCCAGAATAAGGCGGAATATTTCAATGAGGGCCACTAAATAAATTTAGTGTGCTTTAATGAAAATGTCAATATTTTTTTTTAAATTTCGCTCAAATTAATTGTCGAAGGGCGTATTCTACAACAATTGAAACATCGAAGACGAAAATCGTTGACCCACATTTTTCCTTGATAAACAAGTCAGGGTTTTATGGTCAAACCGTACTGAGTACCTTTATGCAAAAATTTCAAACTTCCCTCAAATTAAAAAAGAATTAAAGGATTTTATATAATTGGAGAATTTTATGCTATATACATACAAATAATTGCCCTTATTAATTAAATACAAAATTCGTATGTATTCAATTCTGATTTTTTTTAATATTTTTTTCTGAACAAATAAAAAATATCTAATATAAGTTACCAATACTCAAACCATCATCCCTGACAGAAAACGACAGTGGCATCCCATCAAGGACATTAGATGACCAACTGCCATTCAGTTGCTATCATCAATTCAATATTATTTTTCGGTATTGCTGCAAAGGGCTTAACATGTCAAAAATTCTAATCACATTTTTAGATAGATATTCCATGTTAAAAACAACTCACATAAAATGGAAATCAATTTTAGTACGATGGACTAGCCTAGCCCCACCCCACCCACAAATACCAATATTGATATGTAACATACATACACACATATACAAACACTGGCAGATTACAAATACACACAAGGCCAACGACAGTAATTAGAATTTTAGGAAACAAAATTGTTATTGTCAATATAGAAAAGGGCAGAGATTAAAACACCCATTCTGATCCAATCAAGGTTAAAAAAGTGATGGATACTCTCTAAGCATGAAAGTATCAAGCTATGCAAATAAGATTTCCAGATTTTTACACGGAGCAGGACCTTTGGCTATTTAATGTAGAAGAATACCTTCCAGATACATTCTATCAGGAAGAAGATCTGCAGCACTTCTATGGGGATGAAGGCTTTCAGCGAAATAAGATCATCAGCTTTTCTATGAGAATGACGAATTTCGGAGCTTTTCTATGAGAAATAATACATTAAAAGATTTTCTACAAAAAAAACCTTCAGCTCCTGGAAAAGACCTGAAGAGCCCTTTTATTAGGGCGAACATTTCCTGTTCTTCTATGCGGAAGAAGATCTGTAGAGCCTATCTAGGAGGCAAAATATCGCCACTTCCTCTATACATAAGAACATCTCCAGTTTCCCAACGCAGAAGAACACTTTTATTTATTTTATGCTGAAAAAGAGGTCATCTATGAAGAAAAATACCTCCAACTCTTCTATGCGGAAGGAGACCTAAAGCTATTCTATGCAGAAGAAAGCCTCCAGCTCTTCTATGGAGAACACCTCCAGCTCCTTTGTGAAGAAAACCTCCAGCTCTTTTGTGGAGAAGGCTTCCAACTCTCCTATGAATAATACTTCCTGAAATCTTCTATGTAGAAGACCACCAGCTCCTCTATGAAGAACATCTCCAGCTCTTCTATGAAGATGGCCTCTGCTCTTCTATGAAGATGGCCTCTTCTCTTCTATGAAGAACATCTTCAGCTCCTCTATGAAGAAGACCTTCAGCTCCTCTATGAAGAAGACCTCCAGCTCTTCTATGAAGAAGACCTCCAGCTCTTCTATGAAGAAGACCTCCAGCTCTTCTATGAAGAAGACCTCCAGCTCTTCTATGAAGAAGACCTCCAGCTCTTCTATGAAGAAGACCTCCAGCTCTTCTATGAAGAAGACCTCCAGCTCTTCTATGAAGAAGACCTCCAGCTCTTCTATGGAGAAGACCTCTACATCTGCTATGAAGAAGACCTTCAGCTTTTCTTTAAAGACGACCTCTAGCTCCTCAATAAAGAAGACCTCTTCTTCTATGACGAAGAAGCCACCGTCCTCATATATTTAATGATGAAGACCTTCAGATTTCTTCTGCGCCAGAAGGCCTTCAGAACTCTTCTATGGATAAAAAAAAAAAAAACCTGGAAAAACCAGAGGTAGAATATCTGATAAGAAATGAAGCAACCATACTACGAAAAATACCTCAGCTATTAAAATATCCTATTCCCCAGTTTTTTCTCCATTGTGATTACTGTGCCACGTATGTAAGTGCCACTGGCGGGATATGCATTTGACACTCTTCCAAAAAAAAATCAAAATGCAAAAAATAGCTAACCCGAACATTCGTGGCTGATATCTGACGTTAAGCTTACAACTTAGCAACTGACTGGCACTCACATTTGCATAGATGCGTACGTGTGAGCGGTTTTTCTGTTTACCAAACCCAGTTTGTATGTATGTTCGCATATTGTTTGCATTGGCGGGAAGGAAAATGACATCGGGGTCTAGTAAACATTCACTCGCATATATGTATACTAATGCAATCTAGGGACATTGTAATAGATTCAGGATTCGCACACACCCACACTAGCAGAAGGTTCTACTAGGATTTCCATTTCACATCAAATGAATGTCGTAGAAGAGTTGGGAAGATTTTTTTCTGAAATACAAAATAGGCCCACGAATAAAACGCGTTATTCAAATCTTGCTGTTGCAGTTGTCTAGGCACACAAAATTGTTCGAATGCTCATTCGGAATTTTTGGCAGTGAACCAGTTTTTAGCTGCTGCTGTTGTTGTCTCACAGATAAACCAACCAACCAAAAAAAAACGACTTCAACGAAATTGAAAATTTCTGTTGAATCCTATCCAAAAATGTATGTCCTTTCCCTGCAGTCTTAAAGTTCGCACAATGGCACTGTGCTCCAGCAACACATCGACGAGATACAAACAATTGAACGAATGCAAGCCAGCCAGCGAGCGAGTGAAAGTGAAGATAAATGGATTTAAAACAATTGCAAATGTTTGCAAATTTGTTATCACCACTGCAGTTCGCTGCTGCCGTTATGTGTCATTCGCAATGGGATTTAGGCTGCGGGACAGACGAGAAAAAAACATACAAACGATGCAATTGCTAGCGCGAGTGTGTATATGTGTTTTATTTATTCAATGTAATTAAATATTTTGATATTTACAGAGAATTTGTAAAGCTGTGGAGAAAATGGGTCAGGGAACGAAAATGAAAAAATTGACGTCTATAGGACACCGAAAATCAACTTTCATAAAAAAACATTCTTCATAGAAGAGCTGTTCTTCTTCATATAAAGCTCTGAACGTCTTACCCATAGAAGAGGTCCAAAAGTCTTACTTCTCATAGAACAACTCTGGAGATCCACTTCCTCATAAAAGAGCTCTGAGGATATTCTTCTTCCTCATAATAGCTTTGGAGGTCCTCTTCCACAAAAAGCGCTCTGGAGGCCTTTTTCCCCATTGAAAAGCTCTGAGACTTTCTTCTTCATAAAATAGCTCTGAAGGCTTTCTTCATCACAGAAGAACTGTAGTGCTTCAGCATAGAAGATCTTGAAGTCTTCGGAATAGAAGGGATGGAGGTCTTCCCCATAGAAAAGCTAGAGCTCTAACTCCATATAAGAGTAGAGGTGGAGGTTTTCGTCATAGAAGAGCTGAAGGTCTTCTTCCTCATAGAAGAGCTGAAGGTCTTCTTCCTCATAGAAGAGCTGAAGGTCTTCTTCCTCATAGAAGAGCTGAAGGTCTTCTTCCTCATAGAAGAGCTGAAGGTCTTCTTCCTCATAGAAGAGCTGAAGGTCTTCTTCCTCATAGAAGAGCTGAAGGTCTTCTTCCTCATAGAAGAGCTGAAGGTCTTCTTCCTCATAGAAGAGCTGAAGGTCTTCTTCCTCATAGAAGAGCTGAAGGTCTTCTTCCTCATAGAAGAGCTGAAGGTCTTCTTCCCATAGAAGAGCTGAAGGTCTTCTTTTCCTCATAGAAGAGCTGAAGGTCTTATTTTCCTCATAGAAGAGCTGAAGGTCTCCTTCCTCATAGAAGAGCTGAAGGTCTTTTTCCTCATAGAAGAGCTGAAGGTCTTTTCCTCATAGAAGAGCTGAAGGTCTTTTCCTCATAGAAGAGCTGAAGGTCTTTTTCCTCATAGAAGAGCTGAAGGTCTTTTCCTCATAGAAGCGCTGAAGGTCTTCTTCCTCATAGAAGAGCTGAAGGTCTTCTTTTCCTCATAGAAGAGCTGAAGGTCTTCTTTTCCTCATAGAAGAGCTGAAGGTCTTCTTTTCCTCATAGAAGAGCTGAAGGTCTTCTTTTCCTCATAGAAGAGCTGAAGGTCTTCATCCTCATAGAAGAGCTGAAGGTCTTCTTCCTCATAAAAGAGCTGTAGGAGCTGTAGAAGATCTGGAGGTATTTTTCCTCACAGAAGAGCTGAAGGGCTTCTTCTTCATAGAAGGGTTCATAGAGGAGAAATTGAGGTATTCTTCATAGAAAAGCTTGAGGTATTTTTCCGAATAGAAGAGCTGGAGGTCGTCTCCATAGAAAAATGAATATCATATAAGAGTGCTGAAGGTCTTCTTCCACATAGAAGAGCTCTGAGGCATTGAGGAGCACTGACTGTCTGTTTTTCCTCATAGAAAAGCTGAACAGAAGAAATAGAGATTTTCCTTGTCGCAGAGGACCTGGAAGAGTTCTTCATAAAATAGCTGAAGATATTTCTCATAGAAGGGATTAAGGTATTCACAAGAAAAAATAATCTTCCCTATTCGCTCTTCCTCATAGAATAGATGTAGGTCATCTTCCGTTTAGAAAAGCTCGATGCCGATTCTAGTCTTCTATAATATTTTCCGATTTCAGTTTTGAGGACATTTGCAGTATTTTTTCCATGTGCTCTGCAGATCCAGATTGTGGATTAACACCTAAAAACGAAAATTTTTTATACGTTTCATAATATCTGTTTGTGTGTGTAAGTTCTGCATTTGGGGTGCAATGCGATTCAAATAATTTCCATACACTTTCCTCTCCACTCAACTCAACGATGTTTGCATAGCTTTGCAATTTTGGTCCATTGGTCATGAATTGTGGTCCACTTTACTCGTTTGCTGGTCATTCCAAATCCAATAGTATCTGGCTTCCTCTATAACGTTTACCAATGTGTATGTGTGTCTGTGAGTGTGTGCAGTGGTATTTGGTGTCATTTGAATACATTTGTGACCATAAATAATTGACACCAATGAATTCGAGCTCGTTTTTTTAATGCAATTTTGACATTTTCAACTCTCCTCCTAACCGCAGGGCCAGCAACTTGAACTGTTATAAATGTTTGTCAGCCATAATGTCGTCGGGGTGCGCACACTTAACAAAGGCACACACACACACACTTTTATACTGAGTGAGACAAATTTAATTGTTTGCTGGTAAATTATGACCCCAAGAGCAAAATAGCCGGCGATGAATTTAAATGAAAATTTGCATTTTTATGGTTTTAGCGAGAGGAAAATTTGAAGCTTTGTGTCACACGCTCCTCGTATTTGTTTTGAGCAAGTGCCAGAGGGCAGCATGGATAAATGTTTTAATAGATTTATTAGTGTCAGTTGAACAGAAATGACAGCATTTTGATGTTTTATCGGCGCTATTTTATTTTTTGGAAAAAAAGTTAATATTCGAGTAAATTAATGCAGTACTTCTGGTTAGGTTTATCCTGATACAAAGACTTTGTTTAAATTTCAATAGAATTCCTAATATGTTTGATAGAAGTTCGGTATGGGCCCTTTGACAATAGATAAATTTCCACGTTATGCCATGATCAGGGACGTACGCAGGGGGGCGGACCGGGGGGATGATACCACACACCAAGCAACGGCTCTGATTGGCTTTAACATGGCGAAGTCCAGGCTAATCTTGGTCCCTCTTTCATCTCAATAGTGGACACGCGGTGTCACCTGGGGTAGCTATTTTCATCACCATATGTCCCATAAGAATTTTTTTCACTGTACTTTTATTTTTGTAACAGCGAATTTTTCCATTTTGTACTAACGGAATGTGCGCACGTTGTACAGAACAGGCGCAGTTTTCGCTATGGCGGATGTACTCAACAAATACAAAACCGATATTATTGCCTTACAGGAAATGCGATGGAAAGGGACAGGCGTAAGTAAATCAGACGATTAAGCTCTGTACTATAGCTGCCATGAAACGAGACATGAATTTGGCTGCTGATTTATGGTCAACAGGAGAATAAAAGACCTCGTCTCCAGATTCACTCCAGTAGATGAGCGAATTGCTATAATCCGCATAAAAGCGAAGTTCTTCTACATCAGTCTTATATGCGCCCATGCTCCGGCCGAAGACAAAGATGAGCAGACCAAAGACATATTTTAAGAGCGCCTAGAATGAGCATGTGATCGCTGCCCTTACCATGGCATTAAAATTCTGCTAGGAGATTTTAATGCAAAAATCGAAAGGGAAAACATTTTTCGCCCCACCGTCGGAAAATTCAGTCTCCATGAAGAAACATCAGATCACGGCATGAGGTTGATTGACTTCGCTGCAGCAAAAAAGATGGTAGTTAGGAGCACCAGATTCAAGCATCTCGATATACACAAGGCCACCTGGATTTCTCCTGGTCAAGCAACGATAAATCAAATTGATAATGTTGTAATCGGCGAAAGGCATTCGTCTAGTATTTTAGACGTTCGATCGATACGAGGAGCGAATATCGATTCGGACCATTACCTTGTGGCAGCCAAGTTTTGCACCCGCCTTAATATAGCAGCAAAGGTGCGATCTAATGTAACACGGAAACTCGACGTCGAAAAGCTGCAAACACAACAGGTAGCAGAGGCCTACTCCGCCCAACTTACCCACCTGCTTGACGAAAGCACTTCGTGTTCCGATAATAGTATAGAAGCACAATGGCAAAGAAATGCCCACTCCCTACAAACTGCAGCAAAAGCAACACTTGGGTACCAAAAACCACCACCAAGAAACCCATTGTACGATCAGGAGTGTCGTAATGCTACTGATGCAGACAGTAGCAACACGCAATGCGAAGGAGAATTATAGGGAGAAAAGGAGAAAAATACGTTTCTCCGTATTTTCAAAAGAAAGAACAAGAAACATGTGAGTTTGAGCAAATTGAGATTTAACGGAGTCTGAATAAAGTCCGGACATTTTACCAACGAGTAAAATACCAAATCGAAGGCTTTGGATCAGGCACAACCTCCTGTAGAGATAAAGAAGAAAACCTGGTAACAGATACAGATAGCATGTTGAGGATTTGGAAGGAGCATTTGGTATCAAATAGTGACGGTAAAGTAGCTACCCCATAACTAACAAGAGATGACGGCATAGATTCTATACCATCTAGAAAAGATGAGGTCAGAATAGCAATTAATCAGCTGAATAAAGCAGCAGGTGCCGATGGGTTACCAGCCGAATTATTCAAGACCGCCGGTTAAATGCTGATCAAGAGCATACATCAGCTGATTAGTACAGTTTGACTAAAGGAATGCATGCCCAATGATTGGAACCTCAGTATCCTAGGTCCTTGGACAAAAAAGGAGACAAGACGATATGTGCCAACTATAGAGGAATAAGTATCCTTCCCATCGCATATGAAGTGCTATCCAGCGTGCTGTTTGAACGACTGAAGCCAATGGTCAATGACATTATTGGACCACCATTGACCAGATTTTCACTCTGCACCCAATCCTGGAAAAGACCCACAAAAAAACAAATTCCACCTATTCGTCGATTATATAGCCACATTCGACAGTCCTATCCGTTCAGACGTGTTTAAAGCCATTTCTTCGTTTGGCATTCCTGCAAAATTAATTAACTTTAACTCAGCAGTTAAAGTCCGAAAGGCCCTATCGGTGCCTTTCATATCGAAAAAGGTTTCAGACAAGGTGACAGTTTGTCGTGTGATCTTTTTAACATCCTGCTGGAAAAAGCCATACGTGATGCAAAGGTGAACAGATATGGCACTCTGTACACCGAACAAAACGTGTTACTCGCCTACGCCGATGACATCGTTATAATGGGTCGAACATTGCGAACGGTAACAGCTACCTTTGAACGAATTGAGGAGTCTGCCATGTGGGACGTAAATGGTGGAAAAAACCAGGCTGCCGGTATCAAAGCGCAATACGTCCAGTAGACTCGGACCAACTGTGGAACTTTAAAACTACAGCTTCGAGGTAGTGAACGATTTTATATATCGCGGTACTGCCATAAATAAAACAAATGTCATCAGTTTTGAAATTCGGAAAAGGATAGGGTTGGCAACAGATGCTACTAAGGACTAAGTAAGCAGTTTAGAAACAAGAAACAAGACCACCTCTCGCCACACCAAACTCACACCCTACAAGAAGCTGCATGGGTACTTACGCAAGCAGAAAGATATATGGACCGATATGCGTTGACGGTGAATATTGCCATCGAATGAACCATGAGCTATACCATATATTCTCTGACATCGGCATTGACAGACGTATCGAGCTGCAGCGACTTCGTTGGCTAGGTCATGTTGTGAGAATGGATGAGGATGCCCTACCAAAAACGCATATAAAAGCGGGCCAATTGATGGCTCACCCAGAAGGGGAAGGCCACGAATTACTTGGAAAGATTAAATGGCAGAGAACATTTTGTGACCTGGTCTTTCAAATTGGAAAAACTGGGCGCAGGACCGACGCCTCTGGCAATCTTTTTAAGCTCGTTTTATGGAACAAATGTTCTGTCAGAAGCTAGATATGTAAGAAAGAGTTCTCATAAGGTATCAGATTAGAATAATGACTCGAACGAATTGGAGCACATATGTATTTATGTACAGTCAACTAGATCCACGATGCCTTTTATTTCTTTTTTATTTAAGAACATTCATTATTAGTAGTTCTATAAAAAATAGATTATGAAAAATCAATAAAAAAGTAACTGACATTGTTGTTTAATCAGGATACTGATTCGCTCTATTAGTAGTATATTATATAAATAAAAAGACTACTTACTTCATTAAGGATAATGTTAAAAATCGTCACTTACCTGAAATGAAAGAAATTTATTATTAAACAATGAACATTAGATATTTTTAAAATAATTGAATTTCTTTAAAATTATAAAATGATTTTCTAAAACAAATTATAATTTACCAGACATTTGCATTTTGTTTTCCTTCATTCTCTACAATTTGATTCCTCACAAAAAAACCTCTATAAAATCCCTACATCTGTCTCTGCTACCAACAGATTTTCTTCATCTCCTCCATCATTCCTTTTCACTTTCACGAGAAATATGCTAAAGTGGTAGTGACAGGAGTAGTAAAGATTTCCCAGCTACGTTAGCAAAAAAATCTCTTTGTATGTCATTTTGAGATTTAAAAGTTATGCTACAAGGATTTATGAAAGTAAGAAAACCCCGCAGCAAAAAAATGTTTCTTCCTTTACACCATACAGTTTTTGGTTGGGTGGTTGCAAAGTCCACAAGAAACGAAAAAATCTGGTTAAATAGTTTGCCTTTTAGCAACGACTACATAATATATATGTTGCGGAATATTTCAGTAAATCTTGGAGGAGGAGTAGAAGTTGCCGTAAATCTTAAATCAAATACAGACACAAAGAAAATGTCAAGACATAAGGGAGAATGAAAGGGAGGAAGGCCTATGGAATTAAAAAAAAAAAATTTGAAAACCGCGTGGCGTGATTTTTTTTTCAAGGACTAATACAAGGCGTGGATTTTTTAAAGAATATTTTTTTGAAGTACTAATACAAGGCGTGGATTTTTTAAAGAATATTTTTTTGAAGGACTAATACAAGGCGTGGATTTTTTAAAGAATATTTTTTTGAAGGACTAATACAAGGCGTGGATTTTTATTTTTTTCAAGGACTAATACAAGGCGTGGATTTTTTAAAGAATATTTTTTTCAAGGACTAATACAAGGCGTGGATTTTTTAAAGAATATTTTTTTCAAGGACTAATACAAGGCGTGGATTTTTTAAAGAATATTTTTTTCAAGGACTAATACAAGGCGTGGATTTTTAAAAATATTTTTTCAAGGACTAATACAAGGCGTGGATTTTTAAAAATATTTTTTCAAGGACTAATACAAGGCGTGGATTTTTAAAAATATTTTTTCAAGGACTAATACAAGGCGTGGATTTATTAAAGAGTAACTTTTTCAAGGACTAATACAAGGCGTGGATTTATTAAAGAGTAACTTTTTCAAGGACTAATACAAGGCGTGGATTTATTAAAGAGTTTTTTTAAAGAATATTTTTTTGAAGGACTAATACAAGGCGTGGATTTTTAAAGAGTATTTTTTTCAAGGACTAATACAAGGCGTGGATTTTTTAAAGAATATTTTTTTGAAGGACTAATACAAGGCGTGGATTTTTTTAAGAATATTTTTTTGAAGAACTTATACAAGGCGTGGATTTTTTAAAGAATATTTTTTTTAAGGGCCTAACGAGGTGTCGATTTTTTAAAGAATATTTTTTTCAAGGGCCTAACGAAGCGTCGATTTTTTAAAGAGTATTTTTTTCAAGGCCTACTACAAGGCGTGGATTTTTTAAAGAATATTTTTTTGAAGGACTAATACAAGGCGTGGATTTTTTAAAGAATATTTTTTTGAAGGACTAATACAAGGCGTGGATTTTTTAAAGAATATTTTTTTGAAGGACTAATACAAGGCGTGGATTTTTTAAAGAATATTTTTTTGAAGGACTAATACAAGGCGTGGATTTTTTAAAGAATATTTTTTTGAAGGACTAATACAAGGCGTGGATTTTTTAAAGAATATTTTTTTGAAGGACTAATACAAGGCGTGGATTTTTTAAAGAATATTTTTTTGAAGGACTAATACAAGGCGTGGATTTTTTAAAGAATATTTTTTTGAAGGACTAATACAAGGCGTGGATTTTTTAAAGAATATTTTTTTGAAGGACTAATACAAGGCGTGGATTTTTTAAAGAATATTTTTTTGAAGGACTAATACAAGGCGTGGATTTTTTAAAGAATATTTTTTTGAAGGACTAATACAAGGCGTGGATTTTTTAAAGATACAAGGCGTGGATTTTTTTATTTTTTTGAAGGACTAATACAAGGCGTGGATTTTTAAAAGAATATTTTTTTGAAATAACATCTGCGCCCAAGGCGTGGATTTTTTAAAGAATATTTTTTTGAAGGACTAATACAAGGCGTGGATTTTTTAAAGAATATTTTTTGAAGGACTAATACAAGGCGTGGATTTTTTAAAGAATATTTTTTGAAGGACTAATACAAGGCGTGGATTTTTTAAAGAATATTTTTTGAAGGACTAATACAAGGCGTGGATTTTTTAAAGAATATTTTTTGAAGGACTAATACAAGGCGTGGATTTTTTAAAGAATATTTTTTGAAGGACTAATACAAGGCGTGGATTTTTTAAAGAATATTTTTTGAAGGACTAATACAAGGCGTGGATTTTTTAAAGAATATTTTTTGAAGGACTAATACAAGGCGTGGATTTTTTAAAGAATATTTTTTGAAGGACTAATACAAGGCGTGGATTTTTTAAAGAATATTTTTTGAAGGACTAATACAAGGCGTGGATTTTTTAAAGAATATTTTTTGAAGGACTAATACAAGGCCATTTCTCCCGATCGAACAACGAGAAATCAAATCGATCATGTTGTGATAGACGGAAGGCATTCATCCATTGTTTTAGTCGTCCGATCGATCCGGAAGGCCACGAATTACTTGGAAAGATTAAATGGCAGAGAACATTTTGTCACCTGGTCTTTCAAATTGGAAAAGCAGGGCGTAGGACCGACGCATCTGGAAATCTTTTTAAGCTCGGCTTATGGAACAAATGTTCTGTCAGAAGCTAGATATGTAACGATTAGTTCTCATATGGTATCAGATTAGAATAATGACTGAAGCGAATTGGAGCACGTATGTATTTATGTACAGTCAAAGAATATTTTTTTGAAGGACTAATACAAGGCGTGGATTTTTTAAAGAATATTTTTTTGAAGGACTAATACAAGGCGTGGATTTTTTAAAGAATATTTTTTTGAAGGACTAATACAAGGCGTGGATTTTTTAAAGAATATTTTTTTGAAGGACTAATACAAGGCGTGGATTTTTTAAAGAATATTTTTTTGAAGGACTAATACAAGGCGTGGATTTTTTAAAGAATATTTTTTTGAAGGACTAATACAAGGCGTAGTTTTTTAAAGAATATTTTTTTGAAGGACTAATACAAGGCGTAGTTTTTTAAAGAATTTTTTTTTGAAGGACTAATACAAGGCGTGGATTTTTTAAAGAATATTTTTTTGAAGGACTAATACAAGGCGTGGATTTTTTAAAGAATATTTTTTGAAGGACTAATACAAGGCGTGGATTTTTTAAAGAATATTTTTTGAAGGACTAATACAAGGCGTGGATTTTTTAAAGAATATTTTTTGAAGGACTAATACAAGGCGTGGATTTTTTAAAGAATATTTTTTGAAGGACTAATACAAGGCGTGGATTTTTTAAAGAATATTTTTTGAAGGACTAATACAAGGCGTGGATTTTTTAAAGAATATTTTTTGAAGGACTAATACAAGGCGTGGATTTTTTAAAGAATATTTTTTGAAGGACTAATACAAGGCGTGGATTTTTTAAAGAATATTTTTTGAAGGACTAATACAAGGCGTGGATTTTTTAAAGAATATTTTTTGAAGGACTAATACAAGGCCATTTCTCCCGATCGAACAACGAGAAATCAAATCGATCATGTTGTGATAGACGGAAGGCATTCATCCATTGTTTTAGTCGTCCGATCGATCCGGAGAGCAAATATCGATTCGGACCATTACCTTGTGGCAGCCAAGGTACGCACCCGTCTTAATGTAGAGCAAAGGTGCGATCTAATGCAACACGGAAATTTGACGTCGAAAAGCTGCAAACACAACAGATAGCAGAAGCCTACTCCGCTCAACTTACCCAACTGCTTGACGAAAGCACCCCTTGTCCCGATGATAATATAGAAGCACAATGGCAGAGAATTACCCACTCCCTACAAACGGCAGCAAAAGAAACACTTGGGTACCAAAGACCACCATCAAGAAATTCGTGGTCCGATAAGGAGTATCGTAATACTACTGATATGAAAAACGCAGCGTATAGGGTAACCCTGCGCACAGTAGCAACAACTAATGCGATGGAGAATTATCGGGAGAAAAGGAGAGAGGAGAAACGTATTTTCAGAAAAAAGAAGAAAGATCAAGAAAAACGTGAGCGTGAGCAAATCGAGATGTACAGGAGTCAGAATGAAGTCCGAAAATTCTACCAACGGGTAAAATACCAAACCGACGCTTTGGTGCAGGTACATCCTCCTGTAGAGATAAAGAAGGAAACCTGGAAGAAGGATTTTGAAAAACTTCTGGTATCAAATAGTAGCAGTGAAGTGGATACCCCAGTACCAGAAAAGCAATCAGTCGGCTGAAGAATAATAAAGCAGCAGGTGACGAACTATTCAAGACTGGTGGTCAGATGCTGGTAAGGAGCATGCACCAGCTGATTAGTTGGCTAGAACAATGCATGCGCAATGATTGGAACCTCAGCATCCTGTGTCCCGTGCACAAAAAAGGAGACAAGACGATATTTGCCAAGTATAGTGGAATAAGTCTCCTTCCCTTCGCATATAAAGTGCTATTCAGCGTGCTGTGTGAACGACTGAAGCCAATGGTCAATGACATTATTGGACCATACCAATGTGGCTTCAGAGCTAGCAAGTCCATCATTGACCAGATTTTCACTCTGCGCCAAATCCTGGAAAAAAGCCACGAAAAACACATCGACACATTCCACCTATTTATCGACTATAAAGGAGCATTCGATAGCCCTATCCTTTCAGAGGTGTTTAAAGTCATGTCTGCGTTTGGCATTCTATGTAAAAATAATTCGGCTATGCAGGATAACTTTAACAGGCGCAAGATCAGCAGTTAAATTCGGAAATGACCTCTCGGATCCCTTTAATACCGAACGACGATTCAGAGAAGGTGATAGGTTGTCGTGTGACCTTTTTAACATCCTGCTGGAAAAGGTCATACCAGAGGCAAAAGTGACACTTTGTACAACACCAACACCAGTTATTCGCCTACACCGATGACATCGATATAATGGGTTGAACATTGTGAGCCGTAACAGCCACCTTTGAACAAATTGAGAAGGAGTCTGCCAAAGTGGGTCTGGCAGTAAACGGCGAGAAGACCAAGCTGATGGTATCTACGCGCAAGACATCCAGTAGACTCGAACCAACAGTGGAACTTGAGAACTACAGCTTCAAGGTAGTCAAACATTTTATATACCTTGGTACCGTCATAAATAAAACGAATTACATCAGTTTTGAAATTCGGAAAAGGATAGTGATGGCCAACCGATGTTACTATGGTCTGAGCAAACAACTCAAAAGCAAGGCCACCTCCCGCCAGGGGATCTGCAGGTCTGATCTGCGCTGACGGTGAATATCGCCGTCGAATGAACCATGAGTTGTACCAGCTATTCTCGGACATCGACATTGTTAGACGTATTGAGCTGCAGCGACTCCGTTGGCTAGGTCATGTTGTGAGAATGGATGAAGATGCCCCAGCCCAGGCATATAAAAGCGAACTAGCTGATGGTTCACGCAGAAGGGGAGGGCCACGAATACGATGGAAAGTCCAAGTCGAAGACAACATTGCCGAAAATGGTCTTTCAAATTGGAAAAACTGCACAATAGACCGAAGCGCTTGGAAATCTTTTCTTAGCTCGACTTATGGAACGAAAGTTCTGTCACAAGCCAGCTAAGTAAGTAAGTATCCATACAAGGCGTGGATTTTTCAAAGAATATTTTTTTCAAGAATCAAAAGACCCAAGGCGTGGATTTTTAAAAGAATATTTTTTTCAAGAATCAATACAAGGCGTGGATTTTTAAAGAATATTTTTTTCAAGGACCAATATAAGGCGAGGATTTTTTAAATAATTTTTTTTCAAGGGCCAATATAAGGCTTGGGTTTTTTAAAGAATTTTTTTCAATATAAGATTTTTTAAAGAATATTATTTTCCAATACAAGGCGTGGATTTTTTAAAGAATATTTTTTTCAAGGACCAATACAAGGCGTGGATTTTTTAAAGAATATTTTTTCAAGTAGCAAAACAACAATTTTCCAATTTTACCAATTTTCATAATATTTAAATAATAAATCACTATAATGAATTTGAAATCCCATTCCATATTTATAGAGAAGGACATCTAGACCACCATTTTCTCCCTATCCCTGTCAACACTGAAAAGTAAGTAAACTATCAATCAAATGTCCCTTCCCTTACATAACATCAACCATCAACATTTCCGATTATTAAAATTTGTGTTTACATCAACTCCTCCCTCCTATAAATAACCCTCTTTCCCCACAAATGTCCCCTCATAATTTTAAATTGAACTGCGTAAATCATAATTCTCTTATATACATAATTATTTTTGTCAGATTTCATTAAAAACTGTTGGGTATTTATCGAAACAAATTTTCATAACTAAAAAATTGAAAGTTTCATTGAAATCGTTTAAAAGTTTTCGCCAGGTACGCATTAGAGTTGTTGTGAATTTGTTTGTTGTTGGGGGGAAATTATAAATAATATTAAACTGCCATGAAAATGTCTATTTAACATTGACGGTGAAAGTTGATTTGTGAAAAGTTTTAGCACCAAACAAATTTTGTGCGGGCTGGGCGGGAGGAGGAATGATTAGTGTTTACTGTGATTAAATTTAAACATCAACATGATTATATAAATACATTATGACATTATTTTGGTTGATGAAAGGAACTTGTTAACAAGGTCTGTAGTGGAGGAGTGGGAACATTTAATTTCCCACGCTAAGGCTATAGAAATCAATTTACAATGGAAAAAGTAAAATGTCAACATCTACAGGATTAAAATGTTAACTCCGTTCTTCGATTTTTTTTTATATTTCAAAATTTCGAATATTAATTAAACAGGGTCATCTGCAAAGAGACCAACTGAGAAATTTTATAAGGTTTCCTCAAATTATGTTGCCTCCTAAATGTATGTTTAAATTGTATAACATCCAATCGGATCCTATTCAGAGTGTCATGACAAATGTCTGATAATTTCATTGGAAGCTGACATCTGAAACAAGACGGGAAAATTCACTTCCACGCGTCGGCGTTTTGCGCAGTTTTTCCAGTGTGAAATACCAGGTTCTGCAATGTTGTCTTCTACTTCATCTTACCATCGGATTTGTGACCTTCAACTTCTGCGTGAGCCATCACATGGCTCGTTTTTATATGCCTTTTGAGCTGCGGCATCTCCATCCATTCTCACAACATGGCCTAGCCACCGTAGTCGCTACAGCTCTATTTGTCTTACTATGTCGATATCCGAGAATTGATGGTATAACTCATGGTTCATTCGACGGCGATATTCACCGTTAACGCGGCCCATAGATTTTAGAAGAATTTTTCTCTCAAACACTCCAAGAGCTGCCTCATCTGCTTGTGGAAGTAATCATTCTTCAGATCCATATAATATCACGGGCAGTATCAGCGTTTTGTAAAGTGTGAGTTTGGTCTGGCGTCGCCTTGTTTCTAAACTGCTTACTTAGACCATAGTAGCATCTGTTGGCCAACACAATCCTTCTCCGAATTTCAAACTGATGTCATTCGTTTTATTTATGGCGGTACCAAGGTATATTAAATCGTTGACTACATCAAAGCTGTATTTCTTAAGTTCCACAGTTGGTCCGAGTCTACTGGACATCTTGCGCGTTGATACCATCAGCTTCGTCTTCTCGCCGTTTACTGCCAGACCCACTTTGGCAGACTCCTTTTCAATTTGTTCAAAGGTGGCTGTTACCGCTCGCAATGTTCGACCCATTATATCGTTGTCATCGGCGTAGGCGAGTAACATGTGTTGTTAGGTGTACGGAGTGTCATTTTTGTTCACCTTTACATGTCGTACCGACCATATCCTGCAGGATGTTAAAAAGGTCACACGACAAACTGTCACCTTGTCTGAATCCTCGTTCGGTATTGAAGGGTTCCGATAGGTATTTTTCTACTTTAACTGCTGACCTTGTGCCACTTAAAGTTATCCTGCATAGCCGTATTAATTTTGCAGGAATGCCGAACGCAGACATGGCTTTAAACACCTTTGAACGGATAGGGCTGTCGAATCCGGCTTTATAGTCGACAAATAGGTGATATGTGTCGATGTGTTTTTCGTGGGTCTTTTCCAGGATTTGGAGCAGAGTGAAAATCTGGTCAATGGTGGATTTGTCAGGTCTGAAGCGGCATTGGTATGGTCCGATGATGTCATTGACCATTGGCTTCAATCGTTCACACAGCACACTGGATAGCACTTTATATGCGATGGGAAGGAGACTTATTCCTCTGTAGTTGGCACATATCGTCTTGTCTCCTTTTTTGTGCAAGGGACACAGGATGCTGAGGTTCCAATCATTGGTCATGCATTCATCTAGCCAAATTGTGTTAATAAGCTGGTGCATGCTCCTGACCAGCATCTGGCCACCAGTCTTGAATAGCTGGTAACCCATCGGCTCCTGCTGCTTGGTTTTTCTCGAGCCGATTAATTGCTTTTATGACCTCATCTTGGCTAGGTGGTATACACTCTATACCATCATCTCTTATTGGTCTGGTGTATCTTCTTCACCGCCACTATTTGATACCAGACTCTTTTCACATTTACTCCTTACAGATCCTCAACACGCTATCTATATATGTCACTAGTTTTCTTTCTTAATTTCTACAGCCAGATGTGCCTGCACTAAAGCCTTCGGTTTGGTGTTTTACTCGTTGATAAAATTTCCGGACCTCATTCTGATTCCTGTACATCTCGATTTGTTCACGCTCACGTTTTTCTTGTTCTTTCTTCTTTTTTTCTGAAAATACGTTTCTCCCCTCACATTTTCTCTCGATAATTATCCATCGCATTACGTGTTGCTACTCCCTGAAGGTTGCCCTATACGATGCGTTTTTCACATCAATAGCATTACGGCACTCCTGATCGTACACGTGTTTTTCCATGGTGGTGGTTGTTGGTAGCCATGTGTTGCTTTTGCAGCATTTTTTAGGGGGTGGGCAATTATTTGCCATTTTGCTTCTATATTAGTATCAGGACAAGGAGTGCTTTCATCAAGCAAGTGGGTAAGTTGAGCGAATTAGGCTTCTGTTATCTGTTGTGCTTGCAGCTTTTCGACGTCGACTTTACATTATATCGCACTTTTGCTGCTACATTAACACGGGTGTAAACCTTGGCTGTTACAAGGTAATGACACGAATCAATATTCGCTCCTCGTATCGATCGACCGTGTAAAACACTGGATTAAGACCTTCCGTCAATCACAACATGATCAATTTGATTTCTCGTTGTTCGATCGGGAGAAATCCAGGTGGCCTTGTGTATATTGAAATGCTTGAATCTGGTGCTGCTAACTACCATGCTTTTTGGCTGCCGCGAATTCAACCAAACTCATGCCGTTGTCGGACGTTTCTTCATGGAGGTTGAATTTTCCGACGGTGGAGCCAAAGATATTTTCCATTCCGTTTAATGTCATGGCCAGCGGTCATATGCAGTTTCTAGGCGCTCGTAAAATATTTCTTTGGTCTGTTCATCCTTGTCTTTGGTCGGAGCATGGACGGGGCAAATGAGACTGATGTAGAAGAATTTCGATTTTATACGGATTATAGCTATTCGCTCATCTACTGGAGTGAATCTGGAGACGAAGTCTTTTATTCTCCTATTAACCATAAATCCGCAGCCAAATTCATGTTTTATTTCATGGCAGCTATAACACAGTGCATAATCGTTTGATTTACTTACGCCTGCCACTGTTCCATTGCATTTCCAGTAAGGCAATAATTCCTGTAAGGCAATAATATTTGTACTTCTTGAGTACATCCGCCAAAGCGAACACTGCGCCTGTTCTGTACAAGGTGCGCACATTCCAAGTGCAGATTCGCAGATCGTGGTCCTTCATACGTTTGCGGGGGTCGTCAACATTAGGGGGTTTGGTTTTCTTTTTCTTTGCTTTTTCATAGTAGGAGGGGTTTTCCGAGTGTGGGCAACTAACCTGACGTCTCAACCCATTTTTTATTGTTCTTATGGGTGAACTCGCGGCACATATCAGCTCACTATTTCAGCGGGTGATGAAAATAGCTACCCCAGGTGACACCGCGAGGAGGTCAGTGTCCACAATTGATATTAAAAAGAGACTAAGATAAGCCTGGACTTCACCATGTTAAAGCCAATCAGAGTCGTTGCTTGGTACCTATCATTCCCTACGCCACCCAAATTTTTTTTACTGCTTTCAAAAACTAGTCCAACTCAAAATTCGTTGTTAATTATTTTTGAAAACATGTATAACAATCTGAAATCAGTAAAACATATTTGACAAAATCTCTACGCTGTGATCCTGCCCTTAGAAACCAATCATTCCATATCCAAATATTTCTTCAGAAAAATGTCCTTTATTGACTTATGGACGACAGTTATTCGTGTTCACATAAATCAAATTGCTAGCATCATGTTTTCTTTTTCTCACATGACAAAAAATACATAGCCACCCCATTCAACCCCCCATCCTTCAGTGGAGGTCCACATTCCAATTTGCCCAAGCAGATAACGACAGTTAGACAAGAACATTTATTTGTGTTCCAAATTACTTTCCATGCATATCAACTATTTGAACTTTGCAACGAAGAACAAGAATCAACATGACAAGCCTTTCCGAACATGTTGCATCGAAGTTCCAAAAAAAGTAAATATTTGGCCTTTTGGAAATAGCAGCAACAACAATGACGACAACAACTAAAAAATGTGCATCAGCAATTGCACTCAGACCCCAAAAACGTACTTGAAGTCAAATAACAAATTGATTCTACACGAAGCAATTTCTTTTTTTTTCGGAGAACAAATAACTGCAGAAGCAGCAACAACAACAACAGACGACAAAACTAGCTAACGTCAACAGAGGCAGGCAACACACAAAAAATAATCCGATTCCACAATCTAGGCATAAAAAAATGGTTACGTACATATCAGCCCCCACTACCACAAAAAAAGAAAAGCGCCGAAAAAAATAGAAAACTTTTCGCCAAAGTCTAAGAGTGGCAGGTCTATTTCATATCGGCGGCTAAACTAAAAATTGATAGGCAGCAATACACGAACACTGGGTGTATGTGTGTTCGTGGGACTAAAAGCAGCACCCACCCCCACCAAAAAAGAACGGAAGCCAGCCACCAGTCCAAAAAACTAACTCACGAATGTCATCACCAACAATTTTAACATTCGTTCGAATTTTCCTCCATTCGGGGTTTTTTTTTCTTTCTTTTTGGGCTAAACCGAAAAACGTCCTTCCGCCAACGGCTTGGAAACTAGAAATGACCAGAGAATAATTTAGTACATGATGCTACTGCTGCTGTAGCTGACCATGATGATGTAGCAGCATCAATGGCGGCAGTCATGTGGTTACGTAAAGGAATTTCGCAAAACCAGAAGCCGTAAAATAGATTTCGGTTCGTTTAATTTCGCGATTTTTCATTCATTTTTTTTTTTTTTTTTTTTTTGGGGAAAAGTTGGTTCTTTTTCTGATAGATTTTGTGGGGGTTTCCCAAACTTTGATATGCAAAAGGAAAAGAACAAATACCTTAAATTAAGGAACATTTTCAATTCAACTTAATTTCTATATAACTTCAATTCAGCCCAGCTGCATTAGGTTTTCTACAGGAAAACTTCAATTCAGCCCGGCTGAATTAGGTTTTCTATAGGAAAACATCAATTCAGCCTGGCTGAATGACATTTTCTATTGGAAAACTTTAATTCAGCCTGGCTGAATGACGTTTTCTATTGGAAAACTTTAATTCAGCCTGGCTGAATTGGCTTTTCTATAGGAAAACTTTAATTCAGCCTGGCTGAATTAGGTTTTCTATAGGAAAACTTTAATTCAGCCTGGCTGAATTAGGTTTTCCATATGAAAACTTCAATTCAGCCTGGCTGAATTAGGTTTTCATTAGAAAAACTTTAATTCAGCCTGGCTGAATTAGGTTTTCTATAGGAAAACTTCAATTCAGCCCAGCTGAATTAGGTTTGCTATAGGAAAAATTCAGCGTGGCTGAATTAGGTTTTCTATAGGAAAACTTCAATTCAGCCCGTCTGAATTAGGTTTTCTATAGTAAAACTTCAATTCAGCCCGGCTGAATTCGATTTTCTATACGAATACTTCAATTCAGCCCGGCTGAATTAGGTTTTCTATAGGAAAACTTCAATTCAGCCTGGCTGAATTAGGTTTTCTTTAGGAAAACTTCAATTAGTTTTTCTATAGAAATTCTTCAATTCAGCCTGGCTGAATTAGGTTTTCTATAGGAAAACTTCAATTCAGCCTGGCTGAATAGGGTTTTCTATAGGAATACTTCAATTCAGTCTGGCTGTATTATGTTTCTGTTAGGAAAACTTCAATTCAGCCTGGCTGAATTAGGTTTTCTATAGGAAAACTTCAATTCAGCCAGGCTGAATTAGAGGAAACCTTCAATTCAGCCCAGCCGAATTAGGTTTTCTATTGGAAAACTTCAATTCAGCCTGGCTGAATTAGGTTTTCTATAGGTAAACTTCAATTCAGCCTGGCTGAATTAGGTTTTTTATAGGAAAATGTCAATTCAGCCTGGCTGAATTAGGTTTTTTATAGGAAAACTTCAATTCAGCCTGGCTGATTTAGCTTTTCTATGGGAAAACTTCAATTCAGCCTGGCTGAATTAGCTTTTCTATGGGAAAACATCAATTCAGCCTGGCTGAATTAGGTTTTCTATAGGTAAACTTCAATTCAGCCCACGCTATGTATGGCCCTTGAAAAAATATTGTTAAAAAATATTTTTAGCCTTTGAAATAATATTCAAATGTCCATACTCCTATCCTATTGTTGTGTGGGTAGCCATATTGGTGTTACCCCCACCCCTCCAGAGGCCTAGTTCAGCGTATTTTGGCACATAAATGTTTACACACTAATGGTTTAGAAAACTATTTTTTTCGCTTGAATGGTGAAAAGTTTTTGTTCTGCAGCTAAAGGTATTTTGTGAAATTGTATAGAAGCTGTACACAAAAACTGAAGCCATTTTTCAGAAGGGATTTGGTTGGTGGGGATTTTTTTGCGAAAAATCCAAATTTAAATCCTGCCGTAGATATTGAAGGAAAATCTGCACCGCATAGCACAACAAATTGACATTGATTTATGATGTGTTGTAAATCCAAATATCAAAAAAGCATCCGAGGACCAACCGAAAAACAATAGAAATCTGAAAAACATACCAAGGCTGGAGGAAAATCATATTTTTTTCTTTGGCTAAATTCTTGAATTATTCCTGGCGAATATTTAAAAGAACATAAATATCCTAACATTCCTACACTTAGAGGCATTCATATGTTATTGCTATTTACTTAGCCACTCATCATGCCAAAATGCCAACAAGTTTGTATGTCAGCTAGCGAGCCAACCCACACTCATGCAGAGCCGTGGAAGGACACACATGGGCCCAAATGAAGGAAAATGCCTGCAAGATGAGGCTAAAGTAAATAATTAATATTTGTTAAACAAAACAAAAAACAACAACAAAAACATCAACAGCAGAAAGTAAAATCGTAAACAATTGGAATTTAGCCAACTTACAATAACAGCAACTACAACAACAAAAACAATGGGTTCAACACAAAGGGTCTGAACTAAAGCAGAATATCGCAATCCTTGATAATGCCAACGAAAACAACTCATCTCAAATATGAGCTTTAACACAAATAGAAAAACAAACACACACACATACACATAAATACTTATATAAGCCAAAAAGCTAACATCTGCAACACTCGACAAAAAACAACAACAACAACAAAGAACATGTCAGTCCGAAGACATAATGGGAGTATGCCAGATATAATTGGAATCAGGGTAATAAGTTAGGGAAATAATTAATAACCCTTAAAAACATTAATTAAAAAATACACGCCTTAGTATAACCCTTGGGTGACGTAGGGGATGATAGATGCCAAGCAACGGCTCTGATTGGCTTTAACATGGCGAAGCCCAGGCTTATCTTGGTCCCTCTTTCATCTCAATTGTGGACACTGACCTCCCCGCGGTGTCACCTGGGATAACTATTTTCATCATCCATTGAAATAGTAAACTGATATGTGCCGCGAGTTCACCCATAAGAACTATAAAAAAATGGGTTGAGGCCTCGTCTCCAGACCTCGTCTCCAGATGCACTCCAGTAGATGAGCGAATGACTATAATCCGTATAAAAGCGAAGTACATCAGCCTTCGATATTGCCTTACACAAAAAGCGAGTGCCTAGAAACTGCGCTGTCCTGGCCATGACATTAAATTCTGCTAGACGACTTTAATGCAAAAATCGGAAGGGAAAATATTTTTGGTGCCACCGTCGGAAAATTCAGACTCCATGAAGAAACATCCGAGAACGGCATGAGGTTGGTTGACTTCGCGGCAGCAAAAATCATTGTATTTAGAAGCACCAGATTAGAGCATATCGATATGCACAAGGCCACCTGGATTTCTCCCGATCAAACAACGAGAAATCAAATCGATTATGTTGTGATAAACGGAAGACCTCGTCTACAGATTCACTCCAGTAGATGAGCGAATACCTATAATCCGTATAAAAGCGAAGTTCTTCTACATCAGCCTTCTATGCGCCCATGCTCCGACCGAAGACAACGATGAACAGACCAAAGACATTTTTTACGAGCGCCTAGAAACTGCATATGACCGCTGCCCTGGGCATTACCTTAAAATTCTGCTAGGAGATTTTAATGTAAAAATCGGAAGGGGAAAATATTTTTGGTCCCACCGTCGGAAAATTCAGCCTTCATTAAGGAACATCCGAGAACGACATGAGGTTGATTGACTTCGCGGCAGTTAAAATATGGTAGTTAGCAGCACTAGATTCATGGACATATCGATATACACAAGGCCACCTGGATTTCTCCTGATCAAACAACGAGAAATCAAATCGATCATGTTGTGATAAACGGAAGACAATCATCCAGTGTTTTAGACGTTTGATCGATCCGAGGAGCAAATATCGATTCGGACTATTACAATGTGGCAGCCAAGGTTTGCACTCGCCATAATGTAACAGCGAAGGTGCGATCTAATGTAACACGGAAACTCGAAGTCGAAAAGCTGCAAACACAACAGATAGCAGTAGCCTACTCCGCTCAACTTTCCCACTTGCTTGACGAAAGCTCTCCCGATAATAATATAGAAGCACTACGGCAAAGAATTGCCCACTCCCTAGAAATCAAACTGCTAAAAACAATGAAAAAAATAACGTAACATGGAGATCGGAAAAAGGAGAGAAAACGTGAGAAAAAAGAACAAGAAAAAAACGTGAGCGTGAGCAAATCGAGATGTACAGGAGTCAGAATGAAGTCCGAAAATTCAACCAACGAGTTAAACATCTAACCGAACGCTTTGGTGCAGGCACATAGAGATGAAGAAGGAAACCTGGTGACAGATACAGACAGCGTGCGGAGGATCTGAAAGGAACATTTTGAAAAACTTCCAGGTATCAAATAGTAGCGGCGAAGAGGATACCCCAGAACCAATAATAGATGACGGTATAGAGTGTATACCACCTAGCCAAGATGATGTCATAAAAGCAATTAATCGGCTGAAAAATAATAAAGCAGCAGGTGCCAATGGGTTACATGCTGAATTATTCAAGACTGGTGGTCAGATGCTGGTAAGGAGCATGCATCAGCTGATTAGTAACATTTGGCTAGAGGAATACATGTCCAATGATTGGAACCTCAGCATCCTGTGTCCCGTGCACAAAAAAGAAGACAAGACGATATGTGCCAACAATAGAGGAATAAGTCTCCTTCTCATCGCATATAAAGTGCGTACTGTGTGAACAACTGAAGCCAATGGTCAATGACATTATTGGACCATACCAATGTGGCTTCAGACTTGGCAAATCCACCATTTACCAGATTTTCACTCTGCGCCAAATCCTAAAAAAAACCCACGAAAAACTCAGCGACACATACCACCTATTCGTCGACTATAAAGCAGCATTCGACAGACCTATCCGTTCGGAGGTATTTAAAGCCATGCCTGCGTTCGGCATTCCTGCAAAGTTAATCCGGCTATGCTAAATAACTTTAAGTGACACAAGGTCAGCAGTTAAAGTCGGAAAGGAGCTATCGGAGTCCTTCAATACCGAATGAGGATTCAGACAAGGTGACAGTTTGTCGTGAGACCTTTTTAACATCCTGCTGGAAAAGGTCATACGAGACGCAACGGTTGAACAGAAATGGCACTCTGTACACCAAACAACACCAGTTACTCGCCTATGCCGAAGACATCGACATAATGGGTCGAACATTGAGAACGGCAACAGCCACCTTTGATCACATTGAGAAGGAGTCTGCCAAAGTGGGTCTGACAGTAAACGGCGAGAAGACCAAGCTGATGGTATCAACGCGCAAGACATCCAGTAGACTCTGACCAACTGTGGAACTTGAGAACTACAGAAGAGGTAGTTAAAGATTTTATATACCTTGGTGTCGCCATAAATAAAACGAATGACATTAGTTTTGAAATTCGGAGAAGAATTGTGATGGCCAACAGATGCTACTATGATCTGAGTAAGCAACTTAAAACCAAGACCACCCCCCGCCAGACCAAACTCGCACTGTACAAGACGCTGATACTACCCGTACTGTTATATGGATCTGAAGCATGGCTACTTACGCAAGCAGATGAGATAGCTCTTGGATGGAGTGTTTGAGAGAAAAGTTCTGCGAAAGACCTGCGTTGACGGTGAATATCGCCGTCGAATGAACCATGAGCTGTACCAACTATTCGGTATTGTTAGACGTATTGAGCTGCAGCGACTACATTGGCTAGGTCATGTTGTGAGAATGGATGGGGCATCTTCATCCATTCTCACAACATGACCTAGCCAAAAAGGCATATAAAAGCGAACCAGCTGATGGCTCACGCAGATGGGGAAGGCCACGAATAAGATGGAAAGATCAAGTGGATGATAACATTGCCGAATATGATCTTTCAAACTGGAAAAACTGCGCAAAAGACCGAAGCCCCTGGACATCTTTTTTAAATCTAGGTCAAGTTGTGAGAGAGAAAAGTTATCCGAAAGATCTGTGGGCCGACTTGCGTTGACGGCGACTATCGCCGTTGAATGAACCATGAAGTGTACCAGCTATTCTCGGACATCGGTATTGTTAAACGTATTGAGCTGCAGCGACTACGTTGTCGAGGTCATGTTGTGAGAATGGATGAAAATACCCTATCCCAGAAGGCATATAAAAGCGAACCAGCTGATGGCTCACGCAAAAGGGGAAGGCCAAGAATACGATGGAAAGATCAAGCGGAAGATAACATTGCCGAATACGAAAAAATGCGCAAAAGACCGAAGCGCCGGGAAATCTTTTTTGAGCTCGGCTTATGGAACGAAAGTTCTGTCACAAGCCAGCTAAGTAAAGTAAGTAAGTATAACCCTTGAAAAAATGAATTTAAAAAATCCGCGCCTTAGTATAACCCTTGGAAAAATGAATTTAAAAACTCCCACCTTCGAATAACCCTTGAAAAAATGAATTTAAAAAATCCGCGCCTTAACATAATCCTAAAAAAATTATTTTAAAAATCAATGCCTTATGGTGGTCTACAGTGCCTATACGTTGTAGCATAACTTATATGCACTATGGTATTTGAGAAATATATTTCCCAAATTATCGAACTAGATCCCGTCAAACACATGTGAAAAACTGCTAACATATGTGTCAGTACTTCACACACATATCAACAACAGAATATTCTCCTTTACATCACCCAGCTGTGTTCCCTTACACTCAAACATACTAACCTCAAAAAACTAAAATGAATGTTTTAGAAAAAAAATATAGTTGTTTTTTCTGATGTTGAATTGCACAACATATGCCAGATTGTACATCTCCGCTCCAGTTTCATTTGCTATGCCAGACTTGTATAGCTGTCATTCTTCACCAAGTCGCAAATAACTTTTTTCTAGCCACCATTCTTTTCATTTTTTTTTTATTTTGCACCAAACAAAACAATTTCACCCAGCCAACTGCAACACACAACGACGACAGCGCAACAACACCAACAACACACACGAGCAGCGACGAGTGTTTCAGTTCATTATCAAAGCAAACAGTCGAGCTGAAACATTCTGGCCACATTTGTTTAGTTTGTAAGAAGAGATGAGACTAAAGCAAATATTCGTACTCAACGGCAGCAGCATCCAGCAAACCAGCCAAAGCAATGAAAGCGAGTGGCCCCTCAACAACACGAACACAATGGAAGAGCTGCAGCACCATCACCAGCGCCACTAACACCGCAGGATGTAAATATTAAACAACAATTAAAGAAGAAAATGAACAAGTTTCTTGCCTCTCTTTTTAGTTGTTCGTCGTTAGGGGTTTTTTTCGTCTTCTTAAATTTCACATCATCAGCATGGACGGAGGGAAAAAAGTTTTCAGATTTTTTTCCACACATTTATTTGAAAACTAAAAAGGGATTTTGTTTTTGGTGGGGGGGAGGAAATTAAACCGAAAAGTCAACAGCAGATGTGTGGTTTAAAGAGAAAATAACACGAAAAAAGTTGGGTTACCATTGTTAAGGCAAATTTTGAATAACTTGGCGTATAAGTTATGCCAACACTTATACGACCCATAGGTAGGCAAAACACGTATACGCAATGTGGGCCACATTAAATTATTAAGACAAAATTTTGCAAGGTTTTTAAATAATTTTTTTCAAGGGCAACAATAAGGCGTGGATTTATTAAAAAAAAAATTCAAGGGTTATACTAAGGCGTGGATTTATTACTTACTTACTTAGCTGGCTTGTGACAGAACTTTCGTTCCATAAGCCGAGCTTAGAAAAGATTTCCAGACGCGTCGGTCTTTTGCGCAGTTTTTCCAATTTGAAAGACCATATTCGGCAATGTTTTCTTCCACTTGATCTTTCCATCTTATTCGCGGCCTTCCCCTTCTGCGTGAACCATCAGCTGGTTCGCTTTTATATGCCTTTTGGGCTGGGGCATCTTCATCCATTCTCACAACATGACCTAGCCAATGTAGTCGCTGCAGCTCAATACGTCTAACAATGTCCGAGAATAGCTGGTACATGGTTCATTCGACGGCGATATTCACCGTAAACGCAGATCGGCTCATAGGTCCTCCGGAGAATTTTTCTCTCAAACACTCCATGAGCTGCCTCATCTGCTTGCGTAATTACCCATGCTTCAGATCCATATAAAAGCACGGGTAGTATCAGCGTCTTGTAGAGTATGAGTTTGGGCTGGCGGTAGGTGGCCTTGCTTTCGAGTTGTTTGCTCAGACCATAGTAGCATCTGTTGGCTATCACTATCCTTCTCCGAATTTCAAAAGTGATGTCTTTCGTTTTGATTTATGGCGGTACCAAGGTATATAAATTCTTTGACTACCTCGAAGCTGTAGTTCTCAAGTTCTATAGTTGGTCCGAGTCTAGTGGACGTCTTGCGCGTTGATACCATCAGCTTGGTCTTCTCGCCGTTTACTGCTAGACCCCCCACTTTTGCAGAATCCTATTCAATTTGTTTGAAGGTGGATGTTACCGTACGCCATGTTCGACCCATTATATCGATGTCATCGTCGTAGGCGAGTAACATGTGTTGTTTGGTATACAGAATGCCATTTCTGTTCACCTTTGCGTCTCGTATGACTTTTTCCAGCCGGATGTTAAGAAGATCACACGACAAATTGTCACCTTGTGTGAATACTCGTTCGGTATTGAAGGGCTCCGATAGGTCCATTCCGACTTTAACTGCTTATCTTCTGCGAGTTAAAGTTATCCTGCATAGCCGTAATAATTTTGCAGGAATGCCGAACGTAGACATGGCTTTAAACACCTCTGTACGGATAGGGCTGTCAAATGCGGCTTTGTAGTCCACGAAGGGGTGATATGTGTCGATGTCTTTTTCGTGGGTTTTTTTTCCAGCATTTGGTGAAAATCTGGTCAATTGGTATGGTCCAATAATGTCATTGACCATTGGCTTCAGTCGTTCATACAGCACACTAGATAGCACTTTATATTCGATGGGAAGGAGACTTATTCCTCTATAGTTGGCACATATCGTCTTTTCTCCTTTTTTGTGCACGGGACACAGAATGCTGAGGTTCCAATCATTGGGCATGCATTCTTCTAGCCAAATTGTACTAATCAGCTGGTGCATGCTCCTGACCAGCATCTGACCACCATTCTTGAATAGTTCGGCTGGTAACCCGTCGGCTCCTGCTGCTTTATTGTTCTTGAGCCGATTAATTGCTTTTATGACCTCATCTTGGCTAGGTGGTATACACTCTATACCATCACCTCTTGGTTCTGGGGTATCTTCTTCACCGCCACTATTTGATACCAGAAGCTTTTCAAAATGCTCCTTCCAGATCCTCAACACGCTGCCTGTATCTGTCACCAGATTCCCTTCTTCATTTCTACAAGAGGATGTGCCTGCACCAAAGCCCTCGGTTTGGTCTTTTACTCGTTGGTAAAATTTCCGGACTTCATTCTGACTCGTGTACATCTCGATTTGCTCTCGCACACGTTTTTCTTGTTATTTCTTCTTTTTTCTGAAAATACGTTTCTCCTCTCTCCTTTTCTCCCGATAGTTCTCCATCACATTACATGTTGCTACTGACTGCCGCGTTGCCCTATACGCTGTGTTTTTCACATAAGTAGCATTACGACACTCCTGATCGTACAACAACCATCAAGAAACCGATGGTGGCCTTTGGCACCCAATTGTTGCTTTTGTTGCGGTATGAAGGGAGTGGGCAATTCTTTTCCATTGTGCTTCTATACTATTATCGGGACAACAAGTGCTTTCGTCAAGCAGGCGAGTAAGTTGAGCGGAGTAGACCTCGGCTACTTGTTGCGTTTGCAGCTTTTCGACGTCGAGTTGCCGTGTTATGTTAGATCGCAACTTTGCTGCAACATTGAGACGAGTGCGAACCTTGGCTGCTACAAGTTAGTGGTCCGAATCGATATTCGCTCCTCGCATCGATCGAATGTCTAATACAATGGATGAATACCTTTCGTCTATCACAACATGATCAATTTGATTTCTCGATGCTTGATTAGGAGAAATCCAGGAGGCTTTGTGTACATCGAGATGCTTGAATCTGGTGCAGCTAACTAACATGTTTTTTTGCTGCCGCGAATTCAATCAACCCCATGCCTTTTTAGGAAGTTTCTTCATGGAGGATGAATTTTCCGACGGTGAGGCCAAAGATATTTTCCCTTCCGATTTGTACATTAAAATCTCCTAGCAGAATTTTAATGACATGGCCAGGGCAACGGTCATATGCTGTTTCTAGGCGCTCGTAAAAAATGTCTTTGGTCTGTTCATATTTGTCTTCGGTCGGAGCATGGGCGCAAATAAGGCTGATGTAGAAGAACTTCGCTTGTGTTTCTTTTTTTTTTGCTTTTTCATAGTAGGAGTGGTTTTCCGAGTGTGGGTAACTAACCCGACGCCTCAACAAAATTTTTTATACTTCTTATGGTTGAACTTGCGGCACATATTTGCTCACTATTTCAACGGATGATGAAAGTAGCTACCCTAGGTGACACCGCTGGGAGGTCAGTGTCCATATTTGAGATGGACGAGGGACCAATATAAGCCTGGACTTCGCCATGTTAAAGCCAATCAGAGCCGTTGCTTGGTATCTATCATCTCCTGCTTTAAAATTGGAAAACTTTTTCTCAAAATCCCTTCCTTAATTCGATGGTATCAAAACGCCGGATCCTCATCTCCATCTCATAAACAAACATTAGTCTGTTCTTTAAGAATCGCCCTCTAGTTTAGCAAATTTGCCTTGTGTATTAAGGAAATATTCACATTTCCTTAATTTTTCCTATTTCCTTAGATCGTAATCATAAACATCAAAAAGAAAAGAGAAAAGTGAAAGAAAAACAACTTCCCCCTAAATTCATTAGTCTCTGAGTTGTTAATTTTGCACAGTTTGTTTCCATCCTCCTCGTCCTGCTATTACTTTAGCACTTTCCATGATGTAATTCGTTAATGGCTTTTCCTTTTTCTGCTTTCATCTTCTCCTACACATTACTATGTTCGTCTGCAAAAATGGTAAAGTAGGCTCTACTTGGCTCTAGAAACCCCTTTCATTTCGGAGAATATCGTCAAGCAACTGCCAGTTTCGTTGGCAAGTGACAGTTGACAGCAATTAATTGCCGCTGTTGGCAGATTTAAGGCAAGTACCTTGCAATTTTGACAGGCAACATTTGATGATGATGACGGCCGTCGACGACAACGACAATGATGAAGAATCTGAAAATATTTTTTTCCTAGGTTGTGGGGAAGAAATTTGTATGCTGTTTTACTGTTGCCTTGCTTTGCAAATGTTTACAATTTATGCTAGGATTTGTGTTTTTGAGGTAGGTCCAGACCCTCTCTCTCTGTGGCGTTACTACCAACAAAGGAATGTAAAATAACCGGGCCTATGTATTTTTGGAAGTTTTTCCATGACAATGATTTACATAATTTCTTGCCAGCCAAACACACACATACACACATTTTCCATAACAACTATAAACAAAGACACACACACATTCGCCAAAGCTGCAGGATTTATTTCTTCTTTCTAAAAAAAATTACCCACCAGCAACTGTAAATATTCATTTGTTGTTCTTTGCAAAACTATATATGACATTTCTTAAACTTGAGATTAATGGCGGGGCAATGTGTTATATAATACTTTTATAAATGTTCTTGGAATTTTGAGTCTTAACGTTAGCTTTAAGTTATTTGTCTGGAATCCAAACATGTACATGTGTACTGTACGGCGTATGAGTAATGTTCGGCATGTTTTCTTACTTATTTTATTATTCATACGTTTAATGGCTTAGCTCACGGGATAAAGAAACTTTCATTTTTGTTATTCATACGCCCAGATGTTCCACTTTACGAATAACTCCTTACTTGGAAAATGTCATTATTTATTTATTCCTGCTTTTGACAAATGTTCAGAGAGGCTTTGCTCAATATTAATCACCGCAGAGCTTAAGGTAATCTCAGACAGATGGGTTATCTGTTTTAGGTGGAAGGTTGTGAAACAAAGGAGTTAATCATTTTTTAAAGAATGTCATTTTATGAGTTCTAAATGAGGTTTAAAATATTACCTTACTAAGCCTTACCATTTTATATTACATATTCCAAGAAAATGAAGTTTTTATACCCTACACAACTATGTTGTCAGGGTATTATAGCTTTGTGCAGCCCCAAGAGTTTGTAACGCCGCGAAATATTGGTCCTAGACCCACCTTTAAATATACCGTCATATCTCGACAAGCTGAGTTGATCTAGACATGTGTGTCCGTCCGTCTGTCCATTATTATTTTTTAAACACGATAAAGGCCACAGTTATGGGCCAATCTTCACGAAATTTTGCATGTAGGACCGGTTCTGGCCAATGAAGACCCCTATTGTTTTTGGTAAAGATCGGTTGAAATGGACCAAATACTTCATTTATGTCGGTTTTTCTGGTCGCCAATTATGGCCCGATAATCGCGAATTTTTACATGGACAAAGGGATCGGGCCAAAAATGAGCATGCCTGTTTTGTAAAGATCGGTCAATATTTAGCAGGTCAAATGGACCCTGACTTTTGTGTCAAAAACATCATGACACACACAAAGACAATTGCGTGAGAATCGATTTTTTTACGCTCTACCCGTGCCTGTTTTAGAGAGCGAAACAAAATCTGCTTTGAAGAGGACTGTTCCTAGAATGAAGACAAATGTCGAACTTTGACAAATATGAATTTAATTCGCATATGCAAGTTTCGCATCAGGGCGGAATAAATACAAGTTATCAACGTACGACCTTTGTAAAGCCACATAGCCCTATATGCCTGATGAGCCGCTTAACCAACGGCGAAACTCGTCGCATAAGGGTGGGTACGTAGGTTCTTCTCCTGGCTTTCCTTTTCATTGCAACACTTAGATCATCAAGCTCGACTCGAAAGAGTATAAATAACCACTTAAAATGAAACTATTTTATAATACCTATTAATGTTAACCATTAAAGAAATGTTGATTAGAAATTCCAGGAGTAAAAACATCTCTATATTCGGTGATGTCAAACTTTGCATACTGCCAAGCATGATATAGGATGCAAGTCTAGTAGACAGGTTTATATACTCTGAAAAAAGAGGCACTTAGGTTGGAAAATGTTCGAACATCCAACAATACCAGGCTCGGCCTGGACTTAGATTGCAAAATTTCTACGAAGAAGTTTTTTACTTGGAACGAGTCTGGAATACCAAATTGCAGCAGCTTCGTTTGTAAAACAATACCAAGAACCAACAAATTAATAAAATGGGATAGGACCTTTATATGACGTGACGTAGGGGATTATGTCAAAACCTGGACTTATCTTGAACATGTTCTCTCAAGAGATAATTTACACTCTAAATCATCGAAAAGTTATGGGGGTAAGTGCCATGTGGCTAATCTTCCTAGGGATAATAACAATGTTTTGAAATGTATTTCAAATTGTTATATTATACAGGGTGACCCAAAAAAGACTGAAGGATTCCAAAAGTTATATTGCGTCAAAATCATTGCATTTTTTATTCTTCTGGAAGGTCAATTATTACAACTGATTAGGAACATAGTCTCCCGTTTTGAGGAACATGGAAGAGTGTCAGATCTTCTAGGAAGAGGCCGATCTGTGCACAATGAAGCAGTTGTGGAGGCTGTACGACAGAGTGTACTCAAATTGTACTCAATTGGGAATCTCCAGAACATGCCTGCAAAGAATTTTGAGCGGGAACATAAAATGTTTCTGTATAATGGCCCAGCAACTACTCCCCCAAAACTATCAGAAACGGCTGCCTTTAGTCCTTTTTGGGCCACCCTGTATATAGCAAACTTAATTATTCTTAAGGAACCATGCTTTTAGAACTTCGCGCACAAAAATTAAGTTTATAGTAGTCCATGACGTAGGGGATTATGGATACCTAGCAACGGCTCTGATTGGTTTTAACATGGCAAGTCCAAGGGTTATCTTGGTCCCTCTTTCATCTTAATTGTAGACACTGAATTCCCAGCGGTGTCACCTGGGGTAGATACTTTCATCATCCGTTGAAATAGTGAGCTGATATTTGTTGCGAGTTCACCCATAAAAACTATAAAAAAAATGGGTTGTGGCGTCGGGAAACCTCGGAAAACCCCTCCTACTATGAAAGAGCAAAGAAAAAGAAAACCTAATGCTGACGACCCCCGCAAACGTATAAAGGACCATGATCTGCGAATGTGGGCACATTGTACACAATAGGCGCAGTTTTCGCTTTGTCGCATGTACTCAAGAAGTACAAAGTCGAAATTTATTGCCTTACATGAAATGCGATGGAAAGGGACAGACGTAAGTAAATCTGGCGAGTACGCACTGTATTATAGCTGCCATGGAACGAAACATGAATTTGGCGGCGTATTTATAATTAATCGGAGAAGAAAAAACCTCGTCTCCAGATTCACTCCAGTAGATGAGCGAATATCTATAATCCGTGTAAAGCGAAGTTATTCTTCATCAGCCTTATATGCGCCCATGCTCCTACGGATGACAAAGATGAATAGACCAAAGACAGCGCCTAGAAACAGCATATGACCGCTGCCCTGGCCATGACATTAAAATTCTGCTAGGAGAAGAAGAAACATCCGACAACGGCAAATAGGTTGATTGATTAACAAGAATAATGCGAGCATGACCAAATTGAGATTTAACAGAGTCACAATGAAGTCCGGAAATTTTACCAACGGGTCAAACACCAAATCGAAGGCTTTGGATCAGGCGCATCCTCCCGTAGAGATGAAGAAGGAAACATGATACAGATACAGACAGCGTGTTGAGGATCTGGAAGGAGTATTTTGAAAAGCTTCTGGTATTAAATAAGGCGGTGAAGAAGATACCCCAGAAGAGATGATGGTATAGAGAGTATACATCCTAGCCAAGATGAGGTCATAAAAGCAATTAATCGGCTCAAGAACAATAAAGCAGCAGAAGCCGATGGGTTACCAGCCGAACTATTCAAGACTGGTGGTCAGATGCTGGCCAGGAGCATGCACCACCTGATAAGTACAATTTAATTTACATTCTGCCGTGCACAAAAAAGGACACAAGACGATATGTGCCAACTATAGAGGAATAAGTCTCCTTGCCATCGCATATAAAGTGCTATCCAGCGTGCTGTGAGAACGACTGAAGCCAATGGTCAAAAATATTATTGGATCTTATCAATGCGGCTTCAGACCTCGCAAATCCACCGTAGACCAGATTTTCACACTGAGCCAAATCCTGCAATATACCCATGAAAAATACATCGTCACATTCCATATTTTCGTCGACTACAAAGCAGCATTCGACAGCCCAATCCGCTCAGAGAAAGCCATGCCTCCGTTTGGCATTTCTGCAAAATTAATACGGCTATGCAGGATATCTTTGAGTAGCACAACCCCTCAATACCGAACGAGGATTCAGCAAAGTGACAGCTTGTCGTGTGGCCTGTCCAACATTCTGCTTGAAAAGGTCATACGAGACGCAAAGGTGAACAGAAATGACACTCTGTACACCAAACAACACATGTTACTCGCCTACACCGATGACATCGATATAATGGGTCCAACATTGCGAGCGGTAACAGCCACCTTTGAACAAATTGAGAAGGAGTCTACCAAAGTGGTGCTGACAGTAAGTGGCGAGAAGACCAAGCTGATGGTATCAAGACGTCCAGTAGTCTCAGACCAACTGTGGAACATGAAAACTACAGCTTCGAGGTAGTGAACGATTTTATATACCTCGGTATTGCCTTAAACAAAACTAATGACATCAGCTTTAAAATTCGAAGGAGAAAAGTGTTGGCCAATAAATGCCACTATTGTCTGAGTAAGCAACCCAAAAGCAAGGCCACCTCTCGCCAGACCAAACCCACTCTCTACAAGACGCTAATATTACCCGTGCTGTTGTATTGATCTGAATAATGTGTACAAGCAGATGAGTCAGCACTTGGAGTGTTTGAGAGAAAAATTCTACGAAAGATCTACGGGCCGATCTGCGTCGACGGTGAATATCGGCGTCGAATGAACCACGAGCTTTTCAATCCATACACGGACATTGACATAGTCAGTAGTATCGAGCTGCAGCGACTACGGCGGCTAGGATATGTTGTGCGAATGAATGAAAATGCCCCAGCTCAAAAGGCATATAAAATCGAGCCGTGTGATGGTTCACGCAGAAGGTGGAGGCCACGAATCCGATGGAAAGATCAAGTAGAAGACAACATCTCAGAAAATGGTCTTTCAATTTGGATGAGATGCGCACAAGACCGACGCGCCTGGAAATCCTTTTTAAGCTCGTCTTATGGAACAACCGTTCTGACATAAGTCAGCTAAGTAATTAAGTACTCATTTTCAAAGGTTTTAGCAGCATATTCCTCCAGCATTTATAGAATCTTCTAAGAAAATTATCAATATAAGCCATATTTTGACACAGCAACCATAGGCAAATCTCATCCCATTTTGGGTAACCTCAATGCGTGTAGTTTGATATTTTGTTACCTAACGGGATGCCCTGGCAAAACCGTGTGATTTTTCCTTCATTATCAAACATTACTTGCTTCTAAATATATAAGCAACTTTTTTAAGAATAGTTTCTCACAACAAAAGGACGACATTTTTTTCGTCTCGTTGTAATTTAAAGGCCTACATTTTACATTTCTTTTATGCGGCCATTATTTAATATATTTCGATGTAGTTCAATATGAAGGCTACTACCATACATCTGTCAACACTTGTCGACAAATAAAATTTGATTTATATGTTCTCCTGGATATTATCTAAAATCTGATAAAACTGCATAATAAAAATCAAATACCCGTCTGCATGACATCGATGACATATTGTGGATCGGAATCTTTCAACAGACAAATTTATGAGTTTTTCATAAAAATCAATTAAATATGTTGTGTGTAGAATATGACAAGGATATTAATATCCTTGAGCATTGTAATACTTCTCATACATTTCCACTGTGGTCAGCAAAAATACAAAAGACTCCCTCAAAACACAGAAGGCATTAGCAATGATATATTAGAAACACTTTGGTGAGCTAAGCTAAAAGTCAAGAATTCGAAGAATAAAAAATAAAACATAAGTAAAATGTAGTAGTAAAAAACTCCGGAAAAAATGAAAGCCACGTTGAAGCGGAATATCATGCAACCTGATGAAATATTACTAGCAATCAAATTTGATAAAATGCCCAACTTATGGCAGATTTCTGGCAGTGATGAAAGGCAAGGAACTTCGAAAGAAAAAATGATACTAACAACAACCTCATCATAACACATTGCTTCCCCATTTGGAGAAAACAAAGCTCAACAAAAAATCTACAGCAAAATATATCATTCCACCAACAGAAAAAAACAAATCTAAGCATCAAGGGAAGTCCCATCAAACATTACCCTATGGCACATCTGACCAAAAGAAAATCCGAATGAAACGAACTCCACAAAAAAACCCAAACAAATCATACAGCTGTGCATTTTACCACTTCTTTTGCTCCTTTGAATGAAATGAACAGCAGGCGGTACCATTGGTTATTTATGTTGGTTAGTTGGAGCTCTTTTATTTGGGGCTCTTGAGGATGTCACTGTCGTTGGCGGTTTGTTACGCCAGCAGCCAAATATTAGACTGGCATATCCCCACCCACCCATCCATCCATTTTCTCTTTTGCTGTTGATTCATCGAAATGAACTACAAATAATTTATAATATTTGTTTGGCATTCCCTAAATGGCAGTTCTGCCATGAGGGTTAGAGAGGTCCTGTTTTGCTATTTGGCACTTTCTCGTCGTCCTTATATCATTTGAGATTCACAGCTGTTTCATTTTTGTTCAGGGTTAGTTACATGTTTTTCGTTTTTGTTTCATAGACAAAACAAGGATAACATTGTTCAAAATAAAAAAGAACAAGGATATATTTTTTCAAGGACCAAAACAAGGTGTGTTTTTCAAGGGCCATCCATACAAGGCGTGGATTTTTTTAAAGACTAGTTTTTCAAGGGCCATCCATACAAGGCGTGGATTTTTTAAAGACTAGTTTTTCCAGGGCCATACAAGGCGTGGATTTTTTAAAGACTAGTTTTTCAAGGGCCACGCCATACAAGGCGTGGATTTTTTGAAAGACTAGTTTTTCAAGGGCCACGCCATACAAGGCGTGGATTTTTTAAAGACTAGTTTTTCAAGGGCCACGCCATACAAGGCGTGGATTTTTTAAAGACTAGTTTTTCAAGGGCCATCCATACAAGGCGTGGATTTTTTAAAGACTAGTTTTTCAAGGGCCATCCATACAAGGCGTGGATTTTTTTAAAGAATATTTTTTCAAGGGCCATCCATACAAGGCGTGGATTTTTTAAAGACTAGTTTTTCAAGGGCCATACAAGGCGTGGATTTTTTAAAGACTAGTTTTTCAAGGGCCATACAAGGCGTGGATTTTTTAAAGACAAATTTTTCAAGGGCCATACAAGGCGTGGATTTTTTAAAAACTAATTTTTCAAGGGCCATACAAGGCGTGGATTTTTTAAAAACTAATTTTTCAAGGGCCATACAAGGCGTGGATTTTTTAAAGACTATGTTTAAAATTTTTTAAAGACTAGTTTTTCAAGGGCCATACAAGGCGTGGATTTTTTAAAGACTAGTTTTTCAAGGGCCATACAAGGCGTGGATTTTTTAAAGACTAGTTTTTCAAGGGCCATACAAGGCGTGGATTTTTTAAAGACTAGTTTTTCAAGGGCCATACAAGGCGTGGATTTTTTAAAGACTAGTTTTTCAAGGGCCATACAAGGCGTGGATTTTTTAAAGACTAGTTTTTCAAGGGCCATACAAGGCGTGGATTTTTTAAAGACTATTTTTTCAAGGGCCATACAAGGCGTGGATTTTTTAAAGACTAGTTTTTCAAGGGCCATACAAGGCGTGGATTTTTTAAAGACTAGTTTTTCAAGGGCCATACAAGGCGTGGATTTTTTAAAGACTAGTTTTTCAAGGGCCATCCATACAAGGCGTGGATTTTTTAAAGACTAGTTTTTCAAGGGCCATACAAGGCGTGGATTTTTTAAAGACTAGTTTTTCAAGGCCGAACTGTTTTGATTCGAACTGGATGAAATTTGGCGCAGCTTTTTTATTTGGCCCAAGGATGGACCCTATTGAAATTGGGAAAAATCGGTTCAGGTTTGGATATAGCTCCCATATATATTGTGCACCAAAGGCCCTATATATCTTTCGATTTACACGAAATTTGGCATGACGTACTGAATTGAGCCTAGAGTGACGTCTGCCATGTTTCGTGAAAATCGGTCCAGATTTAGATATAGCTCCCATATATAGTTTCGTCC
Source organism: Musca vetustissima (assembly GCF_032173495.1). Classification (NCBI taxonomy): domain Eukaryota; kingdom Metazoa; phylum Arthropoda; class Insecta; order Diptera; family Muscidae; genus Musca; species Musca vetustissima. Next base: position 112,980 of record NW_026883386.1, read on the forward strand.
GTTTTTATATAAATGGTGCACCAAGGTCCCTATATATCTTTCGATTTGCACGAAATTTGGCATAGCGTACTGAATTGAGCCTAGAATGACGTCTGCCAAGTTTCGTGAAAATCGGGCCAGATTTAGATATACCTTCCATATATAATTTGTCCGATTTTATATAAATGATGCACCAAAGTCCCTATATATCTTTCGATTTGCACGAAATTTGGCGTAGCGTACTGAATTGAGCCTAGAGTGACGTCTGCCTAGTTTTGTGAAAATCGGGCCAGATTTAGATATAGCTCCCTTATATATTATCGATTAATTTTAAGTAATTGACGCACCAAGGCTGATAGGAACAAAATTGAAATTAGTAAATCCTAACCTGTGACAAGTGACAAGAAATCGGTTCATATTTGGATATAGCTTCCATATATATTTTTGTCCGATTTTAAGTAAATGGTGCATTAAACTCCTCATGGTTTTCAGATTGATAAGAAATTTTGCACTACGTACACAATTTAGCATAGAATAGCGTAACAAACGAATAACATGCTTATGGATTGATCTTGGTCGATTCACATTTAGATAAGTATCACATATTTTAATTCATTCAATTTTCAAGGGTTGTAAAGAGGTTGTAAGAGGTGTTAAAGAATATTTTGTTCAAGGTCTGTAAGAGGTGTGGGTTTATTGAAGAATATTTTTTTTTTCAAGGTCTGTAGAAGGCTTAGATTTATAAAATAATATTTTTTCAAGGACTTTATAAGGATCATTGTATATAATAATAATTACTAAAATCAATTATAATTAAAAACTGGCATACTTTGTTTAATCCTGCCTGTAGTAATTGATAACTGATATAAACTATTTCCCCCTTTTTATATATTTTAACCCTTCCCTGTTTTTTGTTTTCGTTGAAGGACAAGCGGTATCAATTGAAAAAGTTTCAACCTTGATTTTTCATATTGTTCGATTTTTATTTTTTGTTTTATATCGAAAGTTTGCTTTTGACATTTCATTGCCATTAAAATGAAGGACGTTTATTTATGACAATATATTAGTAAAAACTTAATTTATTCCAGTGGTTAATACTATTGGATTTTTTAATATAATTTGAGTTATAAGCAGAAATGTTGTTTAAAATATCTTAAGCGGGATTAAGCCAAAAATTGAATATTGTACCCCATCCATGTTGAAGAAGAACAAATCTGCATGCTGTAAATTTATATCTTAAATCTATTTTCCATTCTATTTTTTGCCGCTTTAACATCTTCATTTGAGTAACAAATGCGTGCCTGATTTTTTCACCATCTTCTTCTTTTTCTCCTACGTTTACAAATTGTGTAAATTTTTTCTTCGCCAGTTGTTGTAAACTCTACTTGGCCCTGCACAAAAATAAATCTTCATTTCTCATATGGCGTAACGTATGCACTTGTTTCCAGCAATTACTTTCAAATACCTACCAAACACTTGGGGCCACCCGCATTTGTCAGCCGCAACCCACCCCTCTCTCTCTCTCTCGCCGGGCAAGACCACCCATCCTAGGCATTTTCAACGAAGCGATAAATGCTTGTAACGTCACTTTTTCTGCAATCTTGGCAGAAAAATAAAATATATACGGGGACAGAGTACAAGATCCTGGTTCGAAGTAAAAGAAGAAGCAGGAGGACAAAATAGAAACAACAACAGAAAATAACCAGTCCATGATTATGGCTGGAATATAAGATGTTCGCTCGGTGTAAGAAGCAGAAAAAGAAAATAATGGAAATAAAATAAATATTGTTGTTAGGATTTTTTGTGCTGTGCTGTTGTAGTAAGTCCACATTTTTTGTTAAAGAGTGCTTGAATGGCAGTATTTTCTACCCCACTCACAGAGCTCCCTCAGCATTATTGTAACAAAAACAACTATAATAACAATAACAATATTATTTTATATAGTGTAAAATATATTTATGTGTGTGTTTTTTCCTTGTAAGATAACAACAAAAAATAACAAGAAATGGGTAGGAGTAGCAAGTAAAAAATGCAACACAAGTTGCCTCCTAACCACTGACATGGTTCGGAGTTCCTTGTTACGTCTACAGCAATAACTGTAAAAAATGATACAAATGAATTTTGAAGTAGTGCCGTGAGCATCGAAAAGTGACATAAGTGTCTCGTAATATTCAATGGATAATGATGGGTACAGGAGAATAATATTATTCAAAAAATCGCGCCTTGTATAGATGACCCTTGAAAAAATATTATTCAAAAAATCCACGCCTTGTATGGATCCTTGAAAAAATATTATTCAAAAAATCCACGCCTTGTATGGCCCCTGAAAAACTAGTCTTTAAAAAATCCACGCCTTGTATGGCCCCTGAAAAATAATCTTTAAAAAATCCACGCCTTGTATGGCCCCTGAAAAATAATCTTTAAAAAATCCACGCCTTGTATGGCCCCTGAAAAATAATCTTTAATAAATCCACGCCTTGTATGGATCCTTGAAAAAATATTATTCAAAAAATCCACGCCTTGTATGGCCCCTGAAAAATAATCTTTAAAAAATCCACGCCTTGTATGGCCCCTGAAAAATAATCTTTAAAAAATCCACGCCTTGTATGGCCCCTGAAAAATAATCTTTAAAAAATCCACGCCTTGTATGGCCCCTGAAAAATAATCTTTAAGAAATCCACGCCTTGTATGGCCCCTGAAAAATAATCTTTAAAAAATCCACGCCTTGTATGGCCCCTGACAAAAAATCTTTAAAAAATCCACGCCTTGTATGGCCCCTGAAAAACTAGTCTTTAATAAATCCACGCCTTGTATGGATCCTTGAAAAAATATTATTCAAAAAATCCACGCCTTGTATAACCCTTGAAAAAAATAATCTTCAAAAAATCCACGCCTTGTATAACCCTTGAAAAACTAGTCTTTAAAAAATCCACGCCTTGTATAACCCTTGAAAAACTAGTCTTTAAAAAATCCACGCCTTGTATAACCCTTGAAAAACTAGTCTTTAAAAAATCCACGCCTTGTATAACCCTTGAAAAACTAGTCTTTAATAAATCCACGCCTTGTATAACCCTTGAAAAATAGTCTTTAATAAATCCACGCCTCAGTTGGCCCTTGAAAAATAGTCTTTAATAAATCCACGCCTCAGTTGGCCCTTGAAAAATAGTCTTTAATAAATCCACGCCTCAGTTGGCCCTTGAAAAATAGTCTTTAATAAATCCACGCCTCAGTTGGCCCTTGAAAAATAGTCTTTAATAAAATAGTCTTTAATAAATCCACGCCTCAGTTGGCCCTTGAAAAATATTCTTTAATAAATCCACGCCTCAGTTGGCCCCTGAAAAATATTCTTTAATAAATCCACGCCTGGTATGGATGACCCTTGAAAATATATTCTTTAATAAATCCACGCCTGGTATGGATGGCCCTTGAAAAAATATTCTTTAAACAATCCACGCCTATGGATGGCCCTTGAAAAAATATTCTTTAAACAATCCACGCCTATGGATGGCCCTTGAAAAAATATTCTTTAAAAAATCCACCCCTTGTATGGCCCTGAAAAAATATTCTTTAAAAAATCTACGCCCTTGAAAATATTCTTTAAAAAATCTACGCCTCTTATAGACCTTGAAAAAATGTTCTTTTATAAATCCACGCCCTGAAACATTTTGTTCCTTCAGCAGTTGGAGGTGGATTAGTTTGTTTTGTTTGGTGGGTCAATTTCTTGGAATTTATGGTTACTTTTTTGTTGTTGTATAGTTCGGTATGTTAGTGTGTGTGTAAATCCATTCCGGTTTTATTGTTTTGCTAAAATAAATCCCCTCTTTTATTGTTTATTGTTGTTATTTTTGTTTTTTCAGACCAGTTTATATTGCTTTTGTTTTATTTAATAATGTGCGATATACCTTTCTCATGTCCACTGGCTTTGCTGAGAGAATAGGAAAATGTCCATTCTCTTTCAGTTGGTTTTTATGAAGGACTATTTTAGGTTGATATAGGATTGTGAATTGCAAAACAAAACAAAATCCCTTTTCGAGAGTTGATGGCTATGTTTTTTTTTTGTCGGTCTCCTGCTTTTGGTATGGATTACCATTTGGATGCCATGGCCAAAAATAGAAATGCCTGGTCATAAACGGTCATCAAAATGAAACCATTCAGCAAAAAATAGAGTACAAAAAAATACAAATCCTCCACGAAATAAAAAAGGTGAATGAGGGTAGACAATGAAGAAATAAACGAAAATATTATCTTATCTTTAGCCGTCATCAGGACGAGGATAAGGACTATGATGATGACAATGTATTGTAATTGATTTGACATAAACATTGCAGGGATCTCATGAAATCTAATTTTATTGTTTTGGTATTTGTGTAGTACTATTATTAGGAAATGTTATCGACCTGTCAATTATTAAGGGTCAGTTCTATATTTGTCATTCATTGCCATCTTTAATATGTTAGGTTACCTTGAAGGATAATTCAAGGAAGCACTTTAGAAAGTCGCTTCTTTTTGTCCTTGAAAAAAACAAACTCCACGCTCTGTATAACCCTTGAAAAAAATCTTTACAAAATCCGCGCCATGTATAACCCTTGGAAAAATATTCTTTAATAAATTCACGCCCTGTATAACCCTTGGAAAAATATTGACCTTTAAAAAATATTCTTTAATACACGACGCCTATATTGACCTTTAAAAAATATATACATCCTCGCCTCTTATAGACTTTGAAAAATATTCTTTCATACATCCACGCCCTGTATAACCCTTGTATAACATCCACGCCTATATTGACCTTAAAAAATATTATTTTATAAATCCACGCCTTTTATAGACCTTGAAAAAAGATTCTATAATAAATCAACGCCTCAGTTGGCCCTTGAAAAATATTCTTTAATAAATCAACGCCTCAGTTGGACCTTGAAAAATATTCTTTAATAAATCCACGCCTATTACAGACATTGAAAAAACAATTCTTTAAAAAATCCGCGCCCCTATTGGCCCATGAAAAAATATTCTTAAAAAAAATCGACTTATTTTTCAAATCCAATATCCGAATATACACAATTGTTGTATATTTGTTTAATTTTCAATAATTGTTTTACGACAAAGCGTAAACACTTGATAACAACTTTCTAATCATTTTTATCGATATTTCCTTTTTTGTGTTTCTTCTTTTTTTTCAATTCCAAAGAAATCCAGTTAACTTAAACATTCCAAAGTAGCCAGACACCACTTAACAAACAAATACGGAATTGAAAAAAAGAAACTCGAACAAAAGTTTAGCTAAAACTTTTTTGCTCATGTTTCGAATTCCTTAACCAGAACAATGCTATCAACAGAAGCTAACTGTCGTCTCTCATTAGGACCAAATGGAAAACGAGAGATAAAACTCTTAACTTAAACAACAATGGGGTATTAAAAAAATACCAGCAAGGAAAATAAAAAAATACAGAATAGACAAAAATAAAAAAGCACAATAAAACCATAGAAAAACAAGTAAGGGGAATAAATGGTGACATGATACAACACTCTGCTGGCATACATTACCACACATACAAGCCAAGTCCTGTGGCTTACAATAGAAGTGGATTTTTAAAAAATAATTTTTTTCGAGGGCCAAACAAGGTGTACATTTTAATACCCTTCACCACACTGTGGTACAGGGTATTATGTCTTTGTGCATATGTTTGTAACAGGCAAAAGGAAACGAGATAGACACATGGTTCCTCTTGATAATATGCATAGAATCACTTTCTGAGTCGATTTATGCATGTCCGTCCGTCTGTAGTTGTTAAATTTATGATCCGATTTTGATGAAATTTGGCACAAGTCACTTATTTGGCCCAAGGACGAACCCTATTGATATATATATCGATATATATATATCTTTCGATTTGTACGAAATTTGGCATAGAGTACTGAATTAGGTCCCGAATGATGTGTGTTAAGTTTCGTGAAAATCGGTTCAGATTTAGATATAGCTCTCGTATATAGTTTCCTCCGATCTAAAGTTAAAGGGGCACCAAAGTCCCTATATATCTTTTGATTTGTACGAAATTCGGCGTAGGGTATTGAAATAGCTCCAGAATGATGTGTACTAACTTTTGTGAAAATCGGTTCAGATTTAGATATAGCTCCCATATATAGTTTTATCCGATTTAAGGCGTGCTCCATTTGCCTTAAATCGGACAAAAGTCCGTATATATCTTTCGATTTGCAAGACAATTTGCATAGTGCATTGAATTTAATCGAGAATGATCTGTGTCAAGTTTCGAGATAATCGGTTCAGATTTAGATATAGCTCCCATATTTAGTTTTGTCCGATTTTATGTAAATGATACACCGAAGTCCCTATATATCTTTCGATTTGCGCGAAATTTTGCATAGTGTACTGAATTGAGTCTAGAATGACGATTGCCAAGTTTCGAGAAAATCGTGTCAGATTTGTATATAGCTCCTATGTATATTTTCGTTCTATTTAAGGTAAATGGGACACCAAAGTCCCTATATATTTTTCGATTGGCACAAAATTTGGCATAGGGTACTGAATTGGGTCCAGAATGATGTTTGGTAAGTTTTGTGAATATCGGCTCAGATTCATATATATCTCTCATATATATGCTTTCGTCCGATTTTAAATAAATGGTACACTAAAGACCCATAGCTAGGCCGATTGACCCAACGTACTGAAATTAATATAAATTAATCTCTGGCAAGTTTCCTCGCAATCGGGGACCCAAAGTGGTGAAGGGTATCATATAGTCGTCCCAGTCCGACTTGACTACTTTCCATACTGGTTAAGAGAATATTTTTTTCAAGGGTCATCCGTGGCGTGGATTTTTTAAAGAATATTTTTTTTCAAGGGTCATCCGTGGCGTGGATTTTTTAAAGACTAGTTTTTCAAGGGTTATACAAGGCGTGGATTTTTTAAAGATTCATTTTTCAAGGACCATCCATACAAACTTGGATTTTTTTTAAAGATTCATTTTTCAAGGACCATCCATACAAACTCGGATTTTTTTTAAAGATTCAGTTTCAAGGGCCATCCATACAAGGCGTGGATTTTTTAAAGACTAGTTTTTCAAGGGTCATCCATACAAGGCGTGGATTTTTTAAAGAATATTTTTTTCAAGGGTCATCCATACAAGGCGTGGATTTTTTAAAGACCAATTTTTCAAGGGCCATCCATACAAGGCGTGAATTTTTTAAAGACCAATTTTTCAAGGGCCATCCATACAAGGCGTGGATTTTTTAAAGACTAGTTTTTCAAGGGCCATCCATACAAGGCGTGGATTTTTTAAAGACCAATTTTTCAAGGGCCATCCATACAAGGCGTGGATTTTTTAAAGACCAATTTTTCAAGGGCCATCCATACAAGGCGTGGATTTTTTAAAGACCAATTTTTCAAGGGCCATCCATACAAGGCGTGGATTTTTTAAAGACCAATTTTTCAAGGGCCATCCATACAAGGCGTGGATTTTTTAAAGACCAATTTTTCAAGGGCCATCCATACAAGGCGTGGATTTTTTAAAGACCAATTTTTCAAGGGCCATCCATACAAGGCGTGGATTTTTTAAAGACCAATTTTTCAAGGGCCATCCATACAAGGCGTGGATTTTTTAAAGACCAATTTTTCAAGGGCCATCCATACAAGGCGTGGATTTTTTAAAGACCAATTTTTCAAGGGCCATCCATACAAGGCGTGGATTTTTTAAAGACCAATTTTTCAAGGGCCATCCATACAAGGCGTGGATTTTTTAAAGACCAATTTTTCAAGGGCCATCCATACAAGACGTGGATTTTTTAAAGACCAATTTTTCAAGGGCAATCCATACAAGGCGTGGACCAATTTTTCAAGGGCCATCCATACAAGGCGTGGATTTTTTAAAGACTAGTTTTTCCTAAAGTTAAGACTATTTAGAATGACGTTGTTTTGTCAAGGTCTATTCTCCATCATTTCTCCAATGTCATCCCTCATATTGGCCATATTGAATATTGTCCATCAGAGTGTATTTGTGTATAGCCTTGGTGATGAATATTGTATTTTTGTACAGCCCATCAATTGTAGCCGAAAATAAAAATTCAAATGCCCTCCCCCAAAAACATCTTCAACATTTCGTTGTTGTTGTTATTATTTTCTTTTTTATTTCTCACGACACTCAATTAATTTCAAACAAAATTACAGATAATACTCGGGACAATAAAATGTACGCCAACATTTTGGCACCCTGTGTCCACGATAATAAAAATATTTTCTGAAAATAAAAAAATTAAAAAGTTTTTTTGTTGCTCTCGCTGCTGTTGCTGGTACGACTGCTGTTTTAATGGACACTCAACACAAGTTGCCAAATTGTTGGCAATTCTCATGGAAAAACGAAACGAAAAAATTGTCCAACATGGCCAACAGATTCGTAATAATTTAAATCTGTTGTTGCTGCTGCTGCCTGAGCAGATGAACAAATAAAACAAAAAAAATCATCAACACCACTCGCCAAACCCATCCCCACGATTCCCTACCCCACCCCATCCTATTTTTGGTCATATTTACCAATGACATTGGTGAAGCAGAGAGCCCAGCAGCAGAGCAGCTTGCCAATTTTGTAGCTGTAAACAAAAGCCAATATATATTAAATAAATTTACATTAATTGGTGGACTTGGAATGACTGACTGCCGGTTGTTTGGTCGTTCGTTCGGACGAACTCGGTAAAATCAGCAGTGAAGGCAATACAGAACAGCTACAACAGCAACAGCAAAATTGAAATGCAAATGCTCCGAGTAATAATATACTGTAGTAAAATTTAATTAAACTTCAATTACTAATTAAATTTGCACGCTCAAATGCCAATGAATGCCAAATGCAAAATGGATTTCGGATTTTATTATTATTTTTGTTTTTTACAGTTTATTGACAATAATTGGTAAAATGAAAAAAAAAATCCGAAGGACGACGCTCTCACATTTGTAAATGGCATTGAAAGGTAATTGATGTAGGTTGATAGGTAATTGGGTACGTGGGAGGTGTTGAAGATGAATTGCCATTGAAAATGTTAAACTGTGCCAGAAAAAAATTAACATCGTTTTAATTTCGAAATTTAAATATTTTTACAAAAATTTAATACCATCAATTATTTTAATTAAATTTATGTGACACGTAATTAAGGCAATGTGATTAAAGTTGGCGTTAAATATTTAACAATATGTTTATTTTTTTAACTTTAAATTAACTGCGAACGAATGAGAATGCTAATCGGCATATCCGAAACAGAGAGGATCTGCATAGCCAACTTCTGATACCGAACGGGTCGGTTTTTGGACCCTGTTTTAACTAGCCTACGTATAACGCAGTCCATATAGAACAAGACAATTGCAAAGTCTCCGTAAATATAAGGGTCCCAGCCGATTTGAAGTATAGAACAGGACAATTGCAAAGTCTCCGTAAATATAAGGGTCCCAGCCGATTTGAAGTATAGGTCCCATTGAAGTATATATATTCCCAACGACCAGAATGTAACTTTCTCAAACATGATACAAAAACAAATGTCATGATATTAATCTGATATTAATAACGGTCATGAGGTATTTGAAATGAAAAAGTTGACCGATATTTATAATTTTTAGTAGAGATATTTGGAACCCAATAATAACCCAATGTACCAAATTTCAGCGAATTCGGTTGAAAATCGCCCTCAAGAACCTCAAAATACCGAAAATTGGGGGTGCCCTCATATGGGGCTATCAGAAAAAGTGGGCCGATATTTATAATTTTTAGTACAGATATTTGGAACCCAATAAGAACCCAATGTACCAAATTTCAGCGAATTCGGTTGAAAATCGCCCTCAAGAACCTCAAAATACCGAAAAATTGGCGGGTACCCTTATATGGGGGATATCCGAAAAAATTGACCTATATTTATAATTTTTGTGGAGAGATTTGGTACCTACTAATTCGGTGGAAAAATATGATAAAAACCCCCAAAATACTGAATATTAGGAGGTACCATTATATGGGGGCTACAAGAAAAAGTAGACCTATATTTATAATTTTTTGTGGATACATTTACTACCCAATAAGAACCCAATATACCAAATTTCAGCGTATTCGGTTGAAAAACGCGATCAAGAACCCCAAAATACCGAAAATTGGGGGGGTACTGTTATATGGGAGCTATACCTAAACGTGGACCAATATATCCCATCTTCGAACTTGACCTGCCTGCAAACAAAAGACAAACACATGCAAAATTTCAGCACCCTATCTCAATTCCTTCAAAAGATAGCCTGATTACAACAGACGGACGGACGGAAATAGCTAGATCGTCTTAGAATTTTATCCTGATCAAGAATATATATATATACTTTATAGGGTCGGAAATGAATATTTCGATAAGTTACAAATGGAATGACAAAATTAATATACCCTCCATACTATGGTGGAGGGTATAAAAACATATCAATAAAATTTCCACAATGAGCACTAACACAAATAATAGTTTAAATTTAAACAATTGTTTAACAAATGGATGATGAATTGGAATCCCAATGTTCGGGAGAATTTTAAATATCTTTTTAATATCATCGAACGTATACATAATTTATTAATATGTATATTACTTATACGCTATAATCTACCCCTTGACGTATACACAATATTATATAGAAAATATAACTCATACGTTAAGGGTGTGTATTAGCTTAAAAAAAGTCAAATAGTTTTAAGATCGGCCGGGTTGAATCGAAACGACCTGGTTCAAGAGACGGGCCTACAAAGCAAATGGTGATTTTTTATAGCGATAAGAAAGTTAAAAAACAGACAAAATTACAAAAAAAATCAGTTACATGAAATGTTTATTTGAATCGGTCGGTACTGCCCGTATATATTTTAAATATTTGTAGATTATTTCATGTTTACTGTTACTGTACCTCAAATGTTCCAAGTCCTAATTTAACATACTCTCCTGCAGGGGATCTTCAGCTAACATTCCAAGAGCCCATTCACCAAAAATTTTACGTTGCGGAAGGTGGTTTGACTTCAATTTTTGCACTTTCTTCTTGTCTTTGGAAAGGCTTTACACCAAAACTCTTCCGCGAATTTATAAACCATATCTATCACGTCTCCTAAACACAGAAGTCAGAAGGTCACATGTTCTTTTTTGGCCAATTGTGATCACCTCTTCGAGAGATAACACGGCCCGGGAACCTTTCCCGTAGCAACTAACTTCGACAATATAAAATCATTAATCATTCACAGAAACTCCAATTCAGAAAATTCAGTCTAGCCGCCAGAAATGCTTAGAGTACGTGGGTACCCACCTTGCGCTTGTATACAACCGTACTGTAAACACCAGTTAATACAAAGCGTCAACAAACAGGTACCAATCGATCACACGTATTTGGATGTGATCACCTCCTTGAATGAGGAGCGAAGCCTAAACATCTAAAACGCATGCCTTTCTATGGGTCAGCACCCGGCTGTAATGCAACTCGACACCTAGCCGAAGCTATACCCGCGCTTTTGGTATAAACCATCTATAGCACGATGCATCCCGAAGGGCCTGCCTATCAAGCTATATCCGCAGACCTAGGGGCGCTAACACCCGCTCTTCGCCCAGATTCATAGCCAAAACAACTACCATTAGAACTAATACTTACAGGCTCTCTTCAGTGAAACAATCGCTGAAAGGAAAAAAAAACAAAAGTGACCATCACCTTACGACATTGGTAGCCACAATGCATCTCACCCCTCCCTCCCCAGTTAAGGAATAGTCCCCCACAGACTAGCCTCTGCACCTTTTTAGTAGCCGAAACTACTACCAACACAATCTCCACATCGTCTCCCATCCACACAAGCCTACAATGTTCGGGAATGGTAACACTACTAGTTTCGATCCATAATTCGGGACTAGTATACCAAAAGGCAAAGACAACCACTCAAACAAACACCTGAATACTCTAACGAGCACCACACACCTAACAACACAACGTCCAAACAGTCCACACAAGATAGTGTTCATAACCACTCGGGTCTTCGGCCCGTCGGATCAAACACTCATGACAGTGATTAGACGCGTGAGTAATCAGACCGTGGAACTGGGTCCAGCCTAGCAGGACTACCGTACCATAGAGTCACACGTTGAAAATGAAGAGGCTTGTGGGGTTTCGGGCCCTAAAAACGGCAACATAGCTTGTGGTGGAAATAGGACTCAAAGGCCAAGATGCTTTTTTTCAATGACCCAATCTGCTGTATAATAACGTTTGCGAAATGTCGAAATCCTAAGAATTGGCTACAACAATATTCTCACATGTTCTTGCTACTGCTCATCCGATGTTTGGTATTGGAAATTAATAGCCCCCATAAAAGGTGCCGGATCGTGTTTATCCTCATTTTCCAAGGTATTGGGTTTGGTTATTGGAGGATAAAAATGTCCTTACTGAAAATATTCAATATTGGTAACTTTTTTGACAGTACCCTCAGTACCTTAAAGACCTTATTACTGTAATTTGGGATATAGTCATAATTATTAGTGTCAGGACCCTGATTTTACAGTAATATGTTACAACATCTTAGCAGCAGGTGGCAGCGTGAGCGTTTCTTAACACTATAATGTGTTTTTCTTGAAAAAGTGTTTCTACGATTGACGAGCACGATAATTCAAAAACTTTTAATACAATCGATTCTAAATTTTGACCCCTTATTCATATGTTGAATCGATGATGGTCTTCCCAAATTTCCAACTTGGTTTGTAGAAGAAAAAAAGGTGATTTTCCAAAAAAAAATAATGTTAATGTGTGTTGGAATTATGAGATTGTCATGCCATAGAAAAGAAGAACATTTTTTAAATGCCTATAAGAGGTATTTAAAAATTCCTAATGTTCTTTTCTTTATAGTAGATCTTAAATGTTCTTCCGCCCCCAGAAAACCTTTGAAACTGTTTTAACTCTGATAAATGACTATATGATGCCTTTTATTGGCCCATAGAAGCCCTGTGACAAAAATCCTGTCAAAGGCATTACAGTCGCTCACTGTATTCATGTTTTTATTAAGTTTTTTGAAAGAATTGAATTTAGAACCGCATTACACCCGTTTTTACGGTTTGGAGTACTGCGAGAAAAAATCGTATTTACTATATCGTAGTTCATAATATCGGGATTCCATATATATGGGTGTTCACTATGCACGACATTATGGCCGTAAGAATTCAAAATTTCAGAAAGAGGTATGTAAGTGGAAGACCTATTGTCCATAGAAGACCTTTTCAAGGTCTTTATCCTTTTAGAAGAGCTTTATGGTTCATCTGTCTATAGAAGACTTCTGATGGATACATGTCGTCCCTTCTCCGAATACTATGAATCTTAAATATTTGAATCTTTCTATAGAATATCGTTACAAACTGTACATCTGTACACCTTTAAGGCAGTCTGTCTGCCTTAGGAAGTCCTTAATTTTCATGATTAATTTTTTTAAATAAATCTACGCCATTTTTTAAGCGTTTTTTAATTTTATTTTCATCAGAACTGTTATACCAGGAGCACGAGGGCATATCAGAAAGTTCTTAGCATAGCACAAAAAGTGCGGTACAAACAAAAAAAAGTTAAGTGTTTTGGAAACTGAATACATATTAAATTTTTTTTCGATCTGACAATGCCTCCATATAGAAACAGGTGTTCAAAAAAGAAGCATACGCAATTTTTTACAATGAAAGCACGTATTTCTAATTTTTCCTTGGTAAACAATTGTGGATGCGTCTTTTTTTTTAAGCATATTCTATATGAAACACTTGCCAGATCGAAACAAAATTTAACAAGTGATGGATATGGAGAAGAGATGGAGAAGAGATGAAATTTTTCAAAACACTTGAAACACTTTTTGTGCTAGGCTAAGAACTTTCGGAACTGTCCTCGTACTCATGGTTTTTACAAAAGCAATTTGCTTAATCGAGCGAAATTAAAAAATATTCTTTCGAAGTCAAAATTTCGATTTTAACGAAAAACATGTAACAGAGTGTACCTCGCATAAGGAATCTGACTGTCCTAAATTTTTGGTTAATGATCGGGTAATATTCAGTAATTAGATCGCTATAAAGGTCACAATAATTACTAAAATATCACGGAGAAGATCTGGTCAAGAACTAATCATAACTTTTTGCGGTTTCAATAGGCCAAGACTTTTGTCCGAAAAATTATAAGATTTGCATTCTAAGGTGTATTAATTTACTCTAGAAAGACAAAGGTTGACGATTAAATATTGATTTATGTACTCGAATGTAGTAGTTTTAAAAAATATTTACAAGGGTCTATCTATGAAACAAAACTTTATTTTTGTCTATGTGTCTAGAGGTCACAATTGTGACCTGGACGTCACGAAGTTGTACGCATAGATGGGTATCTGACCAATGAACAGGCATGCATTCTTTGATGATAATCGGTCAGCATTTAACCGATAAAATGGACCAAATGTTTCTGTGAAAAGTGACAAAATGTACACTATGTTCGCACCGGTAAACATGAAGCGGAAAAGTGGCCATATTATGAACGATATCATATTTATTGATGATAGAATGGGTATAAGAAATATACAGAAATTTGTAAAGGGATCAATCATATTCTTATATGATATAATATTACCAGCACTAAATATTGCAAAATTGTGCCCATATTCGGGATTTATCTCCCCAGAAAATTTATGTACAATTGTAGTTGTGTAGAATATTAGATGAACGACCTCATCCGACTATACTGCCCCCCCTTACTAGTTTAAAATAAGTTCTTCTGTCATTTATTAAGCTCCGCTATCAATTTCGAGCTATGCCAGTTGTTGTTGTTTGCTGGTATGTAAATAATATGCCCCTTTTAGTTGATGTTTATCCAGCAATTAATTGATTCTATCACTTTGATATAACTTCTATATGTATTTAAATGCAATCAGGCATTTGCTCAGCGTCCTCTATGAAAAATTTATTTGCCATTCTTGTTGTTCATACATTTCGAAAACTATATTTTATTCAGTCATTTCACTTAAATAGGCCTCTTTATTCTGTATTCACAAAATCGATTAATCAAAGTCATTTAACTTTTCACAATGACCAATCGAGTAAAATAATAATGTGGAGCACAAACACACACACACCTATATAATCCATACGAACTTGTGAATAAATAAATGTGAGGAGAACATAAGGGGGAGATTTGGAGAGAAGCTAATAAATATTATGCTATAAAATAGAACGCTTGAGTTATTTTAAATATTGCTAATTAATGTAAATTAGCTTTGAACACTTAATTTTTGTCTTAAAATAGGCCCACGCACAACACACACACAATGTGCTCCCACACACAAACATACATACAAATATTCGGTTACATACACACACACATTAATATTTTTATATGTTGAAAATGTCTATTATAATTGGCTTATTTAAAATGTATTATAGCGCCCAAAGAAGAAAACCAACAGACCACAATTGCAGGGCCAAAGATTTTAAGAACTCACACTTTCAGTTCCGCCAGTAATGGCTCCAGTTGGTGTTAGTCTCCATGAATAATTTATGACTATAATTATGAACTAATGATGCCCGGCGCTAAGGTCAATGTTACTGGGGTCGATTTTGTTATTGTTGTTGTGATTTTTTGGCAACGGCTGCAATGATATTGGATATTTTCTTTGGTTTGGATTTTTTCGTTTCTTTTTCACATTTCTTCTTAACAAATTAGGGGGGTGTGTGCTTTTAAGTTAATAGTTGAAGTTGAGTTATAATGTGGAAAATATTTGTTAAGACTTATGAGAAAACGATTTTAAGGTGGAAGGTATTCCAAATGGGATATGCAACAAAATCATGGCATAGGCAGGTCAAGTTTTTGAGTTATGGTGTGCCTAATTTTTTGCTGGCTCATGAAGAAAAATATTTATATCTTTGCAGGTTATTTTTGAAATTACACGTCTTCAATTCGAATGAGGAATATTTTTGAAACATATCCGATCTCTATCTCGAGCAATGATGGTCGTTTGACGAATTTCCAACTGTCAAAAGGTTGTAAACGTCCAGAACGTCATATATCCGTATATAATGTAATAAATGTAGTAAACGTCATTTATTTCAATATATTTAAAATATATAGCTATTTTCAAGAATATTCAATATTTGGCTATTACCTGCTAGTCCCGACAAAAAAAATACAAAACTATTTTGAAATTTGATATGAATTTCATTAAATCATATGTAATTGGAAATAACTCTTTCGCCAAAAATATAATGGATTTGCATAGGTTTCCGACGCTTCTCACTTATGCGTGCTTTTGACGTTATTTTCTTGCACCGTAACCTGAGTACCACAGGACGAGATTTTTCGACACAGCTCATTTATTTGGCCCAATGACGAACCCTATTGAAATTGGACAAAGTGGGTTAAGATTTAGATATAGCTCCCATATATAGTTTCGCCCGATTTTAGGTAAATAGTCCACTAAAGTCCCTAGAAATCTTTTGATTTGCACGAATTTTGGCATAGCGTACTGAATTAAATCTAGAATGATGTGTGCAAAGTTTCGTGAAAATCTGTTCAGATTTAGATATACCTCTTATACATATTTTCATCCGATTTAATGTAATTGGTATACCTAAGACCCTATATATCTTTCGATTTGCACGAAATTTGGCATAGTGTACTGAATTGCGTCTATAATAATGTGTGCTAAGTTTCATGAAAATCGGTTTAGATTTAGATATAGCTCCCATATATAGTTTCGTCCGACTTTAAGTAAATGGTGCACAAAAGTCTCTGGAAATCTTTGCATTTGCACAAATTTTGGCATAGCTTACTGAATTAAGTCTAGAATTATGTGTGCAAAGTTTCGTGAAAATCGGTTCAGATTTAGATATAGCTCCCATATCTATTATCGTCCGATTTTATGTAATTGGTGCACCAAAGTGCATATATATATATCTTTCGATTTGCACGAATTTTGGTATAGGCTACTGAATTAAGTCTAGAATGGTGTTGATTGACACAACGTATTGAAGTAATATAAATAATAAATAATGAAGTAATATAAATTAGTCTCTGGCAAGTTTCCCTGAAATCGGTCCAGATATAGATATATATCAAAATCGTGACGTCTGTTAGGATACATATGTAGAATATACCCAAAGTGGTGAAGGATATCATATAGCCGGACCAGTCCGACTTTACTACTTTCCTTACTTTTTTTTTAATTTTGGCCATAGATCCATTATCAATCTTGATGAACATTGTTGTAAAAATATAGGAAACATTTTTTCTTTCTACAATGTAAGCTTCTTTTACAGAGGAGGCGACATATGTTGTGGATCTATGGCAGTCATCTTTAACAGCCTTCAAAGTGCAAGCCCCGTTGGTATCCAATTCACAATTTAAAGGTTTCCTAATACAAATCCCACGTGGGTATATTTTGATAACCTAACTTCATTTGGTGTGTATCGGCCAATTATATAATTTATCCAAAGACACTTGAAGTCGAAAAACGATATTTTGATAACCTACATTTTTGATCGAATTATATAATTTATATCCTCGCGGACTCGGGAATTGTTAATCCCTGTCCCAGTCTTTGTCACATTTCAACGGAAAAAACAGGAGTAATTTTTGGTTAAAAGTATCCAAAAAATCTTACACAAAGACGGTGGTTTTTAAATATGCCTTAATTCATGTTACCCTTGGTATCAACCTCGTCCACTGTGCGACAATCTTTGGTACTGCTTTCAGAAATCCTTGATGGTTGATTTGCCATGGCTCGCTGATGAGTTTCGAAGTTAAAGTTTTAGCTTCACCGAGTAATTTCAGGATTCATGGGGACTAGAAAACGTCTTCCAACAACAACAAACAACAAGGTCCCGCCCCATTTCTGATATTTTTAAGTCTTTATTTGAAATTTTCCAAAGAAGTAAATTACAATTCCTTCCAGCGTTTCGGATTTTCGATGGTCTAAAAACCTCATTTTGCTAAAGATGTTCGATATAGGTTAATGTTTTGACACGTGCTAATATAAAGAGGGTTCCAACTTATGGTCCGTATATATTTTATAAACAGGAAACCTGCTATAGGAACTATATAAGATACCTTCTATAGAAAATTGTATACTAAAATGTGTGGGGTCTTCTTATTTACAAATTCTTTCGTATTACCGATGACGCAAATGTAGTCAGACTCGATAAATAAATCTCAGACTCGGTAAATAAATCTGGTGTGCGAACACAGCATGCTGGGCAGACATACTGCACATTCGACATCATCAAGGTTTGGGGCGACTTAACCATCCTGAACGTAATTGAGCCAAAACCACTCTGCTTGGTCTAGGCAGATGATATTCTTCAGCTGTGATGAATGAGCGTGAGCTTCGAGTCGGGAACTGCGCCAGTGTGAATGCCATTCAGACCTCTTGATTTAGAGGATCCCTTTTATATATCTCTTGATCATGCAGATCGTTTCTGATACGACTGACAGGGACAATTCTATAAATATTCTATTGTATATTCTATTCTTTGTCTCCTCATGTATATGGTCTACAGGTATCATGAGCAGGAACCCTGTCGCAGTGTTCTGACAAGTATGAATACTTCTCCATTACGCAGCACTAGTATTCCCTGATCAATATGGCATGGTAAAGCTGGCCAAAGACCGACTTACTTATTGCTTTACAACATTTCAACAAGCTTTCTTTATATGTACCCAAGTGTGTCTGGCAAGTGAATTGAGAACCTTTCTTTTACTTTTTAACTTATCGCGGAACCCTGAAAAACTAATAGGTCGGAATGGTATGCCCCTCGACCCTGCACATTGAAAGGCATAGTCGTCTCCTCAATTCATGTGCTGAACAAAGTGACTGAAAAGTATTCCTCGCATGAAAAATACCAATACCAATGAATGGAACCGACGCCATGATCACACAATGATATGAATACGTAACAAGCGCAATGCCATTAGAAGGACATGGAATACCGAAAATATACAGGTTAAACAGCTGCGGTGATATAACCACACACTGTGGTACTCCCTGCCTAAACCCTCTACAGGGTTCAGACTTCTTATTCCGGAACACCACTTATGACTGGCGTCCATACATATAATTGATTATCAAACGTTTCAAACTTGGCCGGATTGATTGTTTCAAAAGATAGGTCAAGTACTACCAACACTGCTCTATGGAAAGGACTGTTTTGGTTTAGTCCTCGACTTATTTTTCTGGAGATGGCGTACAACGCTGATGATGTACTGTGGAACCAATGTTCATGATCCCCAACTCCATAGCATTCCCTAACGCCGGAGAGGAGTAATAGCTCAAGAGTCTTTGCTATCTGTGAAATATGTGACATTGCTTTCCTCTCTGGCTTCATTAGCGGAACCACCCTTCCTATTGTCGATTCGGAAGCGATATGGCTGCTATGGACAAATTAGCGCTGTAGTCAGATACTCAACTCCCGGCTCATCTAACTGTTGCAGCATATGGATACATAGTCAGGGGATTTTTAGACTTTTCGATTCTTGTCACAGACCAAAATGTAGATTTTTAGGTGTTTTTGTCTTTGACTGAAATGTCGACATTTCGCCCTTTCGATTTTGTCAAACCAGTTCAAAATCGATTTTCGACTTTTAACGACTGATGCAAAATCGACTAAAAATTAAAATTTTTATATGAATTTGTCAAACCATTTCAAAATCGATTTTCGACTTTTAACGACTGATGCAAAATCGTCTAAAAATTAAAATTTTTATATGAATTGCCAACAGATAAAATAAAGTTCCAGAGTGTGTATTTTTAGGGCACTTGGGTTTTGTGAAAAAAAATGGAAAGTCGATCTTGAAAAGTTGACTTTTCGATTTCCTTAAAAATCAAAAGTCGAATTCGTCTTTAACACATTTCGATTGATCGATTAGTCGAAAATCGATTTATGTATCCCTATTTCAGCATTATCATTCAGTAATGGGACCAGCCATTGTCCATTCGGAAACGATGTGAATGGCTATCGACAAATTAAGGACTTTAGTCACCTATAGAGATTCTATTGGGGCCCAGTGCATTAGATGATTTAGAAATATCGGCAAAAATAGATTTTAATACGTCGTAGTACTCTTTGCTTTGCCCATCTCTTTAGATCAGTAACAATTTCGCCGTGACTAAGGTCCTATCATCCCTCTTACCAAGGTTCGATAGCAACTCAGCCGTTGCCCACAGGTTACTTACATCGTTTCCAATTTGGAACACTTCAAATGCTCTAAAAATGTATTCCTCTTATGCTCGCGACTAATCTACTGACATTCATCGTGTTTTCCCAGACCCTGTGATCTGCGGTGCACTCATTCTTAGTTCAACTGCCTCTGCTGAGAAAATAGGTTTCATCTCGGGTATTCGACTAGCGGAGATAAATCTAACGGCTGCAGCTGCAATGATGTTCTGGAATTTACTTTCAGCTAGACGTACATTGGATGGAATGGAAAATTCTCTGAAACTATGGTTGGTGAACCCGGCAAGTTAGCTTTCAAATGGTTAAGGAATTTGCTGCGTTCAGAGATTATGCGATCAGGATGTCTGCTGATGGTGACAATTATGCTGAGGTGGTGAGATCCAAGAGAAATGAGGGCTGTCAGTTAAAGTAATTTATCAAGCCGGAAGAACTGTGACACCTTCTCCTTATTCTTTTGGGACATTTACATTAACCGTGGGACATTTACATTAATCTGCCAACACAAGGACTATAAGAAGTGTGAATTTTTTAAGGAATATTTTTCCAGGACAAAACAAGACATCAATTTTTTAAGGACCTAAAAAATCTTTGATTTTTAAAACACTATTTTCAAGGACAAAACTAGGCGTGGATTCTCTAAAGAATATTTTTTCAAGAACAAAGCATGGCGTGGATTTTTTAAATAATATTTTTCAAGGACAAAACAAGGCGCTGATTTTTTAAAGAATATTTTTCCAGGACAAAACAAGGCGCTGATTTTTTAAAGAATATTTTCCAGGACAAAACAAGGCGCTGATTTAACAAACAATATTATTTCAATATACATGTAAGTCATTCCTTAGACTTAGATGTCTTTCTCCCAATATTCCATAAATAAAAAAAAAAACTTTTTTTAAATATTTTTCCTCCACTTTATGAACATACATTCTTAAACTAAATTTTAAAACATTTTTATATTTTGTTATCAGTTATAATTTTACAGTCTTATAATTCCGATAATAATCATTAAATTCTAAACAAAATTGCCAACTATGAAAGCCGGTCGTAACTTTGACAAAGCAGCTAATATCCAACTGCTTCCTCAATAGAGGAAGAAGCTTGTTGGTTAGCTGGCTGGCATACTGACTGGATAAAATATTTGGCATTTGGGGGGATCAACATTTTTTTAGTTTGAGAAAATGGAGAAAAAAACTTTTGCCATTAAAGGAAATACTGCTTCCTTCGTCGGGATTTAAATTCTGGCTATGCTGGCTTAGCTTATGAGCCTCCTTTCTTCTCAATGGCTTATTTTGTTGGAGATGTTATCCGAATACGCTGCGGATTAAAGTGGAGACTTTTATGTAATGGAATGTGACACCATGGAAGGAACAAAAAAATAATATTTGTTGTTTCTGTTGTGCCATATCTTTAGGATTCAAAGATTCCATTTTCTGTGCTCGATTTTTTCTTCTCTTTTCCATTAATTAAATTAATGCCTAGGCTAGGCTGACTGGTTGGCACATTGGATTTTTTGTTACTTCCTTTCCTCTTTACTTTTAATAAGTTTATCCTATTTGTGTTGGTTTGTTGGGAAAGTCCAAGATAGCCCAACCGAGTGCCAGAAGGTCACACTTTGCCAAGGACACAAAATTTATTGCTAAATTATTGAGATCCTGTGAGTGTTTACTTTGCTGTATTCTTACAGTCTAATTGTTATTATCATCATTATCATCTGCGTTGCTCAACATTGTCATTATTAGCTGTCTTCTTATAGTCTCCTCACCCTCCCCCTCTCTATCTCTCTCTCTCTTCCTCTGCTTACTCAGAGTATTAAATCCTTAAGTAGTCAGAATATTTAATACTTTTTTTTTAGCTTTGAACTGTCACCGAAAATAATGGGGAATTCCATTGACTTATGGTAATTGTGATTAATGATTTGTGGTTATATTTTAAACGGGAGGGTATCCCTCCTCTCGGAAGGATGCTTCCTTGATTTGTTGGCCATTAAAAATGAAATTTTTTTCCTGACTTCAGATTATTTTTCCGGAATTTGTAATGACCATTAGCAACGAATTTTCTCTGAGTTGTAAATGTTGTCCTGTCCGGTTCTGTCCTCTTCTTTTGTTTTGTTTTCCTTCTCTTTTTTTAGTTTTCTTGATGTATGACATTACAATCACAAGAAATGTATCACAAATGTCATTAAAGTCAATGTAAAAAATGAGTGCTTGTGCATATTTTCGCCGGTGACAAATGGGGGTCCATTTGTAGGTTGTTTTTATTATTAACGACCGAGCAGATGGTCATTATAAAAACAAGTTAATAGCAATTCGCTGTTAACCAAAGGCAGAGGTCTGATAATGTCACAACGACAACAACAACAAAACACCATTAGTTGCAGGAATTATAAAACAGGATAATAAATCCTTTTGAACAGATAAACAACTTGTTATAAAAGGCACATCAGGGCAGCCAAACATGCCAACCTTGCCAGGTCTATAAGAGGCGTGGATTTATTAAAGAATATTTTTTCAAGGTCTATAAGAGGCGTGGATTTATTAAAGAATATTTTTTCAAGGTCTATAAGAGGCGTGGATTTATTAAAGAATATTTTTTCAAGGTCTATAAGAGGCGTGGATTTATTAAAGAATATTTTTTCAAGGTCTATAAGAGGCGTGGATTTATTAAAGAATATTTTTTCAAGGTCTATAAGAGGCGTGGATTTATTAAAGAATATTTTTTCAAGGTCTATAAGAGGCGTGGATTTATTAAAGAATATTTTTTCAAGGTCTATAAGAGGCGTGGATTTATTAAAGAATATTTTTTCAAGGTCTATAAGAGGCGTGGATTTATTAAAGAATATTTTTTCAAGGTCTATAAGAGGCGTGGATTTATTAAAGAATATTTTTTCAAGGGTCATATGAGGCCTGGATTTATTAAAGAATATTTTTTCAAGGGCCATATGAGGCGTGCATTTATTAAAGAATATTTTTTTTTCAAGGGAATATTTTTTCAAGGTCTATAAGAGGCGTGGATTTATTAAAGAATATTTTTTCAAGGTCTATAAGAGGCGTGGATTTATTAAAGAATATTTTTTCAAGGTCTATAAGAGGCGTGGATTTATTAAAGAATATTTTTTCAAGGTCTAGGCGTAATTAAAGAATATTTTTTCAAGGATTTTAAGAGGCGTGGATTTATTAAAGAATATTTTTTCAAGGATTTTAAGAGGCGTGGATTTATTAAAGAATATTTTTTCAAGGATTTTAAGAGGCGTGGATTTATTAAAGAATATTTTTCAAGGTCTTTAAGAGGCGTGGATTTATTAAAGAATATTTTTCAAGGTCTTTAAGAGGCGTGGATTTATTAAAGAATATTTTTCAAGGTCTTTAAGAGGCGTGGATTTATTAAAGAATATTTTTCAAGGTCTTTAAGAGGCGTGGATTTATTAAAGAATATTTTTCAAGGTCTTTAAGAGGCGTGGATTTATTAAAGAATATTTTTCAAGGTCTTTAAGAGGCGTGGATTTATTAAAGAATATTTTTCAAGGTCTTTAAGAGGCGTGGATTTATTAAAGAATATTTTTTCAAGGTCTGTAAGAGGCGTGGATTTATTAAAGAATATTTTTTCAAGGTCTTTAAGAGGCGTGGATTTATTAAAGAATATTTTTTCAAGGTCTGTAAGAGGCGTGGATTTATTAAAGAATATTTTTTCAAGGTCTTTAAGAGGCGTGGATTTATTAAAGAATATTTTTTCAAGGTCTGTAAGAGGCGTGGATTTATTAAAGAATATTTTTTTCAAGGTCTATAATTTTTTCAAGGCGTGGATTTATTAAAGAATATTTTTTCAAGGTCTATAAAAGGCGTGGATTTATTAAAGAATATTTTTTCAAGGTCTGTAAGAGGCGTGGATTTATTAAAGAATATTTTTTCAAGGTCTATAAGAGGCGTGGATTTATTAAAGAATATTTTTTCAAGGTCTGTAAGAGGCGTGGATTTATTAAAGAATATTTTTTCAAGGTCTTTAAGAGGCGTGGATTTATTAAAGAATATTTTTTCAAGGTCTTTAAGAGGCGTGGATTTATTAAAGAATATTTTTTAAAGGTCTTTAAGAGGCGTGGATTTATTAAAGAATATTTTTTCAAGGTCTTTAAGAGGCGTGGATTTATTAAAGAATATTTTTTCAAGGTCTGTAAGATAATGTTTTCAAAGTCTATAAATTAATTAAAAAATAATTGATATACCATCTATAATTACTTCCTTATTCTAGTTATAAATACGACCTTCAACTATAAGTAGGCCATTAAACCACAGTTGGTCCGCTGTTATTTTATGAATCAATAACTACAGAATTGCAATCTTCTATATGAGATTTTTACACTACTATTGTTGTTTTAAAAACTGATTATTTTCCGAACAAAGAACAATACTACAGTGGCCATACAATATGTGTTAGTGTTGGTACACACATATAGTACAACCACACATATATATTTTAAAGTACACATGGGTCACATTCAAGTACATTATGATATTTCAATCATCGATGAATGTGGTGGGGGCGAATGGTTGATTGCCATCGTGCTGCTGGTGTTGAAGAGAATTTATTTAATACTTAAAGGGGCTTTTTTTGTTCATTTCATATTTTTGTTTCCTTTGTTTTGATATTTTTTCTGTGTTGTAAATGGTCATAAACGTTTTCAACAACAATGTCGAGATGATGATGACGACTACTACGATGTTCATAAAATGCCAAGAAATATGATGATGGCAAAAAACAAAAAAAAATTATACAACAACACGAAATAATAATAAACAAAAAAAATTATGATCGTTAAGAAGATAATGAAATTGAGTTGAGGCCCTATTTCGTATTTGTTGTAAGGATGGGAAGTGGAAAAAATCTGACAAAATAAAACAATCTAAGAAGAAGACTGGAAAAAACAAAAATCTACCCAAATAGTTATTTTGGAGGACAAGAGGGCGTATGATGAATATGTCTATCCTCTTTGTTATATTGCACAGCACACTCATACGCCCCATAGGCCTGACAAAGGTACTTTTGGAATTCATTTGGAATTCAAAAAATGTATTCTTCCATGCAATACAATAAATCGTTATTATTGTTGTTTTTGTTTCGTTTCCTGTTATTGCTTGTCTTGCCAATTATAAAAATATAAATATGATGAAAATTGAAGAAGTATTTCTTCGAAGTAATAAAAACAATACAAATATTTATTGTTAAGGGAGAAGAACAAATGAAACCTACATACTTGGAGGGTTTTTTTTTTGTAATTGCCCCAATTGACTACAATAACCATTTTTTTTTAATTTTGTATATAAAATCAGAAATTTATTTATTTTCTTTATCAATACCCCAATTTATTGTAATTTTGTTGTTCTATGTTAAAAATTGAAATAATAGAATTTAACCAATTAAAATATAAAGTGGCTTTTTACAAATTGATGAATGTTGAGTTTGGAAAAAAACATTCCAGGAAATATTGATTATTTGTTATTGCTTTCTTGTGGGGTTTATTATAATAGAGTTGAATGCAGATTGATGATTTTCGATTCTTGTTAAAAGAAAATCGAAATTTTATTATGAAGAGCTGCTTAACTGTGAGAAATAAAATTTGCTTAGAACTGTGACAAACATTGAAAATTCTTAAAAAATAGATTTTAGCCCCTTAGTATCATTATTCTGATAGAAAAATAATAGTTAGAACATCGATGCCCTTTTATAACCTTGATGCCACTTTAAAATGCAATAATGTCTATACCTTTTTAATACCTCACTGTTGTTAATATACCAAATGAAGTGGATAGATGGATCCTAAGCTCGCACTTCATCTAGACCTGGTAAAAATGTATCTATGTGCACAGTTGCGATTAATTAAGATTCGCTTGGTATTTGCTTTTTTAAAATTGTGAACCTTTGCTGGGGATGTGTTAGAAGGTGTTAGCCGATGGATCCCATCTTCGGACAAGCTTGGATCCATTCGTTTGGCATTGAATTTATAATGGTAGAGGGATAAAATTACATATTCAAATTGCTTTATATTAGATTTAGAATTTGTAACTCTCTGCGGGGAGTTACTAGAAGGAGTGAACAGATAAATCTAGGACACCTAAAACACTGAGATTAGCAAAATTTGATTTAAATCCTTTGTTCGCATGATATTAAAGGCCATGGTGACCATATTGCGGGTGAGGTACCAGAGTTCGGAAGAAATATCAAGATTTGCGAAGTTTGGACCATTTGAAATTAAATTTAACGGTAGCACATATTTCACAATGAGAATTAAAATTTTAGGGGCAGAAAAATCCTTTTGGGGATGGAGGCCCTTGACCAGGCCCTTTGCTCATCAGATAAGGGAATTCGGCAGTGGCAACATTATTAGTTTTGCCGAAGCTACTTTTTTGTTTCGGTCTCATGTTTGAGCGGGATCCAACGAGAACAAGCCTTTTTATGGAGAGGTGTTCACGCATTATCGCGTGGAATGTCCAAAGATTGTTCTTTCTCACAGTATGTCCCATGGTTGCCTTATATAGTTTTTGGTCGACCTTCGCGAATTTCGTCGTTGTTTACTGCTATAAGAATGTGCTTGATCGACTACCGATGTTCAGAGTTAATTACTTCTTTCGTCACATTAATTTTCCAAGTCACCGTTAACAACACAACACACAACCGTACGTCAAAACGTACTATGTACATTGATGCCAAAAAAACGTCACACATTCCAATGGAAATAACAGGTACTGCCAGACATACTAAGCCCAGATGGTGCTGATATTTTCCGAAAAGTTCGAAGTCCACGAAAATTTAGATCTGTCGCGTCAAATCATGATATAGTCGAACTAGGATCCTACTGCTAACAAGCGCACACATGGCCACTAAAATGAATATAATTACTGGATATTCGGAACTAAAATGCCAAAATATTGGTCAACTACATATGAACCAGCACGAACACGCATGGAGAAAGAGATTAAGATAACCACAAAATTAGGCAAGCTTAGGGCTAACAAAGGAGGACCTATAGCAAACAAATTGAACACTTTTTTGGAATCATATAAAAAACATTAAATGTTCAGCACAGAGAACACCATATGTCATTTCTATTCAGAGAATTTCTGCACTAATACTGTCTTGTTATAAAGAAGTTAACCCCCTAATTATTATGGTGGAAAAACGAATTAATTGTTTTTATGCTGCAGCAAACGCAAACTTTTTCAAAACCGATGACCAGACTCTCAGGGCAGAAACTATGACAAATGAAAGCTCATACCGAATGTGGAAAGATGGACGAGAACGGCAGCTAGACAATTACAATATTACACCGATTATATATACAGCAGGAGGAGCTACACATTTGCATGGCAATTGTGAGAGTTGTACTGACGATGTAAATCGAAGCTGAATACAGATTGGAATGTCTACAAAGAACATTTTAATTAGTATGGGAGTGAAATCAAGAGAACGTAATTTTTAATAAGCTTTAGTGAGTCAATAAAAGTTGCCAAGTGTCGGAAGATAATATCGAAGGACCGCAAGTCCATAGTTAGTATTAAACAACTAAATAATGGATCGTGGACTAACTCCGGATTGTGGACTTTAGATATCTTATAGGATGTTCATTTCCCAGGTTATAGAGACTTGAATACAACGCGTCCAGTCTCAAAGTAATGGGAAATGATCCGATAAAGTTTGTAAGTAGCTATTAATATAAATTTATTACAATCCAATTGGTTCTCCTGGAGCAACCGGTACAATTGCCGCAATCCTGTGGAACACAGCGGAACAAGTCTTAACTGCAATTGCGGAGATTTTTATACCCTACACAACTATGTTGTCAGGGTATTATAGCTTTGTGCAGCCCCAAAAGTTTGTAACGCCACGAAATATTGGTCCTAGACCCACCTTTAAGTATACCGATCGTCATATCTCGACTAGCTGAGTCGATCTAGACATGTGTGTCCGTCCGTCCGTCTGTCCATTATAATTTGTAAACACGATACAGGCCACAGTTATGGACCAATCTTCACGAAATTTTGCATGTATGATTGGTTCTGGCCAATGAAGACCCCTATTGTTTTTGGGAAAGATCGGTTAATATTTAGGGGATGAAATGGATCAAATACTAATTTTTTTTCGGTTTTTTTGGTCGCTCTAGAGGCCGCAATAATGGTCCGAACTTCGTGAAATTTTGCATGGAGAAGGGGATCGGGCCAAAGAATAAGCATGCCTGTTTTGATAAAGATCGGTCAATATTTAGCGGGTCAAATGGACCCTGACTTTTGTGTGAAAAATTACAAAATTTGTATTTTATTGCCTGTATATTTGCCCCTGAAGGACATAGACCCGAGAAGTTGATTGTATATCCGAGAGGAGTGGTTGACCTTTAAATTAAGACCAATTATATTGTCGTATGTACTCGGATGTGGGAGTTACAACTAAATATTTACAGGTATCTCCGTATTCGTATATTATTTAGTAACCCATTATCACTCTAGAGAGCGAAACTATAGCGCTGATCGCTTTGAAATGTTCCATGAGGTTCCGGGTATGGTCAAGAACAACGCCTATAATTTTCGGTGATGATTAGATAATAATTTTGGAATGAAGTGGACCGAAAACTTAATTTTTTGTGTTATTTTCGAGTCGATCTATGGACCACAAATGAAAGCCGAAAATCACAACACAACCCACGGTGAAGGGAATCTGGACAATAGCTGTACTGAATACTCGTAATGTTCGGAAAATATGTCAGTGTGAGGAAGAGGAGCTGTTTACCACTAATCGGGCAAGAGGGTGCAAATATCACGAAATATTGCCCAGGCTCCGCAGAAAATTTGAGTTCCGTGGTAGTTGTGTAGGGTATCGTATGGTCGGCCCCGTCCGACTATACTGGTCCGCTCACTGGTTAGAGCTTGATTATGTTGATCTTTCATACCAAGTCTGTGGAGAGAGGTAAATATAACTTTCCAAGCCATGAACCACACCCAAACTTCCCCTGTTCTCAAAGGACTAAAGGAGAGCGAAAAACAGGGAAAGAAATGGAATTTCTTCCACCGTGGGTGGTGTTGTGATGTTCGCCATATATTCGACTAGAAAACACACAAAAAATTAAATTAAATCCCAAATTTTGAAAGTGATCATCACCGAAAATTATAGGCATTGTCCTTAACCATAACTGGAACCTCATGGAACATTTCAAAGCGAACAGCGCTATATTTCCGCCTTCTAGTGTGGTAATGGTTTATTAAATAATATCTGAATACGTAAGTACCTGTAAATATTTACGTGTAACTCCCATACATAGGACAATATAATTGTCGAGTACATAGGACAATATAATTGGTATCCATTTAAAGGTCAACCACTCCTCTTGGATATACTATCAACTTCTCGGCTCTATGTCCCTCAGGACAAAATATATACGCTGTAGAATACAAATTTTGTCACTTTTCACACAAAAGTCAGGGTCCATTTGAACCGCTAAATATTGACCAATCTTTATCAAAACAGACATACTTGTTCTTTGGCCAAATGCCCTTCTCCATGTAAAAATTCGAGATGCTTGGGCAATAAGAGATGTTTGGGCCTCTAGACCGACCAGAAAAACCGACAAAAATTAAGTATTTGGTCCATTTCATACCCTAAATATTAACCGATCTTTACCATAAACAATAGGGGTCTTTATTGGCCAGAACCCATCCTACATGCAAAATTTCGTGAAGATTGGTCCATAACTGTGGCCTGTATCGTGTTTACAAATTATAATGGACAGACGAACGGACGGACACACATGGCTATATCGACTCAGCTAGTCGAGATATGACGATCGGTATACTTAAAGGTGGGTCTAGGACCAATATTTCGCGGCGTTACAAACTCTTGGGGCTGCACAAAGCTATAATACCCTGACAACATAGTTGTGTAGGGTATAAAAAACGGAGCACCCTACCTATGACGGAACATCTTAACTCCTAAAATAGGGCCCACAAGTTCAGATAAAATAGGCCACTGTAAAAAAATTAAATTTGTCCAATATTGAGATGGGTCTTAGACAAAAGTACACCCTTACTTCCATAATATATGTACCTTATAGCCAAAAAGAATTTCGGACATACGAATTTTCCCGCTTTTCTCAAAAATTAAAGAGTGACCTTATAACATTCATTAAACCTAAACAAAATTAGTGACTCACAATACACCTATATCAAGGGCAAATCGGTCAATACACAATGGCTTTGGGGCAAGTCCCACGAAAACAGAATAGATATGGAACTCTTACTGAAAGCCATCTATTTCGGAACCATAATTTATTATTTTTTGCAAGAACTTCATAGTTAAGACACTGCAATCTCATATCATTCATAGGCTGTATGCTGAGGTGCGACATGGTTTCAGCGCAATTTAATCGAAGCTATCGAAAACAAAATGCTAATATTTTGTGAAAAACAATGGCACCAGTCAGCTAGTCATAGGATTGTTTGACTCATTCTTGTTGGTTGTTCGGTTGGATGGTTTGTTTTTTATGGGGAATTTAGTAATCCCTAAATTTCGATAGCTTGGTAATTGCACGCATTCTGTTCTTTTTTTCTTCATTTTATTGCGGTTCGAATTTCTCATATTCAATATTTACAATCAGAAGGCACGATGAAAATGACTAGTAGTTGTAGGTTTTTCCTACTTTCCTATTTCTGGTACTAATCGTAATGTAGGGCGAAAGCAAATGTGAGTAAGTGGGACAGTGGAAAGTGTTTTGTAATGCCTTTGCTCTGAAAATCTCTCAAATTTTTGCTAAATTCCTCATAGTCCCGTCAAACTTTATCCTAGGATTTTTCAATTAAATTTTGCGAAAATAAATATTTTACCCCTTGATTTATTAATTCAGAAGTGCAATGAGGCTCAAGGAAATATAAACAAGGTGGAGCTCACACATGTACAGGAGTTTTTGTGATGAACATTATACCAAAAATTTACACATTTACGCTTAGGACATCCATATTCAAGTGAACACAAAGGCAATCGAGTAGCAGACTATGAAGTCTAGGGTATTTCGAGAATGCAGAAATGTCTCGCGTGATATACGACATTTTGTTTGACCTATTTGACTATGACCTGATGTTAAAGGAAATGAGTTGAAGAGCTTGCTCAATCGATGTGCCAATCGATTATATTGTTAAAACACTCCTTAGCTACTAAATTTTCAGAATTCGTAAGATCTTCGAGAAAGCTGAAACCAGGGATTGTGAAGAATCGGTATGCAGAATTTTTAAATCTATTTATTTTCCTCGTAAGAGAGAGATTTAATAAACTTTTGGGATCATAATAGGTCTCTGCAGAATCCAATTCCTCACTTCCAAGAGGGAAATTGAAGACACGATCGAGCATCTCCTCTCTAGATGTCCATTGTTACACAGCAGGACACATTGAATGTTTGGAAGATAAGATAGAGCTCTGAAATTTTGCACAGGCATTGCTAATACTTCTAAGATGTTTGGTATAGCAAATGGTATATACCGATCCGCATTTTGGTATAGCCAAACCCCTAGCCCCCATTTAAGGATACCCCGCAATATTCTGTATTTTGGGCACGGAAACTTGAATATAGTCTCTAGTTAGCCCTAATATAACGTTTCCGAAAATATTTGGTATTTTATATTCAACGGAATTTGCTGTAACTTTTTACTTTGAATTCTCATTGTTAGGGAACCTCCCTACCAAAAATTATCGATAGACTTCTTTTGGGATAACCTACTATTAAATATCTTGGGGATTTTGGGGACGTTTTTTTTAACAGAATTGACTTCAATTTGGTTTTTATTGGGTGTCAAATCTTCCTACCAAAAATGTACCATGGCATAGACAGCCATTTATGAAGTCCCCGGAACGATTACTGGCATTTAAATGGAGGGTATACAAACTTTGGTCCCGCAAAACTTAACCCTTTCAGTGTCAATAAAAATTTTTGTCGGAATAAAAATCTAGAATTTTGTATTTAAAATCATATAAAGGGACATAGTTTAGAAAAAATAGCAACTGTCATTTTAAACCTCGGCCTGTTTCGTCTGTCTTTCAGCAAAAATAAAAACATCAATAGTAACGGTACATAGGATAACCGAGAAATCGCAAAAAGGAGAGTACTTTTAAATGTCGAATATATTCGACAAAAACACAGAAAGGGTTAAGGATGTTTTTACTTGTTATACCCTACACAACTATGTTGTCAGGGTATTATAGCTTTGGGCAGCCCCAAAAGTTTGTAACGCCGTGAAATATTGGTGCTAGACCCACTTTTTGTCGGGTTTTCTCCGTCTGTCCATTATAATTTGTAAACACGATAGAGGCCACAGTTACGGACCAATCTTTTTGTATGTAGGATGGGTTCTGGCCAATGAAGACCCATATTGTTTTGGTAAAGTTCGGTTAATATTTAGGGGATGAAATGGACCAAATACCTAATTTTTGTCGGGTTTTCTGGTCCTTCCAGAGGCCACAGTTATAGCCCAAACATGTTTTACATAGAGAAGGGGATTTTGATACAAATCGGCCAATATTTAACGGATCAAGTGGTCCCTGACGTTTGTGTGAAAAATTAATGAAATGAAATTTGCATTCCATAGCGTATATATTTACTCCTGAAGGACATAGGCCCGATAAGATGATTGTATATCCAAGAGGGGTCGTTAGCCTTTAAATTGATAGCAATTATATTGTCGTATGTACTCGGATGTGGGAGTTACACTTAAATATTTACAGGTGCTTACACATTCAGATATTATTTAGTAAACCATTACCACACTGGAGGTCGGAAATATAGCGCTGATCGCTTTGGAAATTTCCATGAGGTTCCAGGTTTTGTCAATGATAACGCCTTTAATTAATATCTAATAAAAAACATAATTTTTGAGGACCTTTTTTTTGAGTCTATATATAGGCCTCAATTATATGGCGAACATCACACCACAACCCACGGTAAAGGGAATCTGGACAAATATGTCAGTGTAAGGAAGAGGTGTTGTTGGCCTCTAATCGGCCAAGAGGGTGCAAATATCACGAAATATTGCACAGGCTCTGAATAAACATTCGCAGAAAGTTAGAGTTCTGTGGTAGCTGTGCAGGGTTCACTGTTTTTCTTTAAATTTTCAACTTAGAATGAACACAATGGACAGATGGTCTCCGAGTGAAGCCGCGCATCCTTAAACCTAACCTAACCATCCCTATGGTAGAGGGTATGACAAGTTTCGCCGGGCAGAACATAACACCTACGTCAGTTGATATATAAATTTAAAAGGAAGACGACCTTCAAGTCGTCCATAAAATATGGTCTTCAGCTCGTCTATACAGGTGAACATCAGCTCCTCCAAAAAGGCGGCAATTATCTCTAGCTATATATTATGGCTCCTTTAACCTAGTCTAGTCTAGAATACGACCAACAAAGCGGACTTCAGCTCAATATATAGAATCTAGACTCATTTTAGCTATAGAAAAATGTCAATTTCTCATCTTTGAAAGACAAGAGATAATTACTACTTTTAAAATCATAATTTTTTGCTGCAAACCACTGTGCTTCATTGCAGTTTTTTTAACGCAATGAAATCTAAATTTTGAAAGAGCGAGTAAAAAATGTAGTACAAATATAAATAGTCCGAAAAAACGTACAAAAAAACTTACCACACAATATTTTTCACTTTTCTTGGAGCATTCCTTCAAATAGAGATGGGCATTTGCTTCCGAATAGTTGAGGCATGGTGTTATGGAACCGACGCCCTCATTGTACTGGCCGCACATTTGACACTTTAGACCATCGACACCGACAAGGCCACAGAGAAGGACCGCCAGCAAGGCAAAGATGCTCTGCTGATAGCTCATGATTTTAAATGATGGCGACTTTGTTGTTGTAGTTGTGTAAACTTTGTTGTTGTTGTTAATATTAATTTTGTTGTTGCGGCAGCTTTGCTTTGCAATTTCATTTACAATTTCTGTATTTTGACCTGCAGTCGACTTTGTTGTTGCTGTTGCCAACAATGTTTGTTGTTGTAATGTTGGTCGTAGGGTCACCTCTTGCTGCTCGAACACTAGAGAGCTATTTGATGATGTTGCTGCCCCTGCTGTTGTTGTTTTTTCGGCTGTCAATGGCAATGCCGCCGCCAAAGATGATAATCGACCTCCGCCCAATATGGCCTGAGGAGCTCCAACAATACCTCGGACATTCTTTTGTAATTTCAATGGTTTTGTTGTTGCTGTTGGGTTGCTAGCAGCAACAACATCACTGCTGATGTCTACAGAAGTGGCAATTTTTCCATTGCAGATTTGAGTTGCTGGTGACATTATTATTGATTGATCGATCGATTGTTTGACTGAGAGTGGATGACTGACAGGCTGTGAATGACTTTGATTTGGAACTTTGACACTGACTTATGGCTTTTATATTCTGGTTATGAATGTTTATTTTCTTTTTCACTTTTTTGTTGTTGTTTTTTCTTGGTGGTGTTAGCTTTGTTGTCGTTGTTATTGTTGTCAATAATGGGCAATGTTGTATTTATTTATTTTTGTTTTCTTCTTTAAATGGGCGAGGTGTTAGTTTATTTTCTTTCTTTCAAATGCCTTTTTTATTTATTATTTGTTCATTCGCTTTTCACTTGAAATTGTTGCTTGATTGAATTTCGTTTCGTTTTTTTTCTCTTTTGTGGTTTAATTTTATTTATTTTTATCCTCAGTTGGCTTTCCGTTTTCGTTTAATGCCATTTAATTCGGTTTATTGACTGTAATTAAAAAAATACAATTTTATTTTTTTAAGCTTTTTTCCATTTATTTTTTTCTCTTCAATTTTAATTTGTTAATTTTGTATCAAAGTGAAAATAAAGAAGAAAAACGTTTTTATTGTAGCACTTCTTTTTTGGGTAGAAACGAATCCAATCCACAAACCAAACAGCTTCACAAAAGGCAAACTCATTGCGTCTTTGTTTACAAAGAGAGCAGGTTTCTTTGCTTTCTCTTTCAATGTGGATTGTTAAATTAAATAAAAGAAGAAGAAGAAGCTAAAAAATGTTTAAGTTATTTTCAATATTTTGTAGGCAATGAATATATTTCTTTTAATTTAAAAAATTTCTCTGAATTGCAATTAAAATGCACACATGCATGAGCATGTACGTACATTAGTTATATTGTTATATAAACTAAAACTGGACCCATTTAAAAAAATATATTTATTTCGTATAGCCTTACATAGTATTAACAAAACCGGATATTAATTGTTAATACAAATCTTCGACTATTTCTTCAAAAAAAAAATCGAAAATTTAAAATACGATCGTGGTCAAAGAGCGGCGAAGCACCTCAAACGGTCGCTAAAGCATGACTAACGGTCTAGAAGGTTCTGCAATGTTCTTGGTGGGTCTGGAGGGGGATTATTTATTATTGGTGTGTTCCAGTACTATTTTAATAGTAAAACTAGTAAACGGGAAACAATTCAAAATCGCTCTCAGAGTACAAAATAAGTTTAAAAGTTCAGGAACGCGAATCAGGTAAATATGCCAAAATTAGATGACAATACATCAAAATCAGCATAACAGCCAATCAGAAGTAAGCATTCCTGTTTACCATTTTTACTCGGCCAAATTTCTCGAGTAAAAAGTTTACAAAGAGAACGCCATATTGTTTTGTGCTCTCTTAAATTTGATTCAATGTTTTACCAGTTTTATGGGTTCAGGTACGGTTTTCGAGTAAAAAGTTGCAAAACTTGTAAAATTAGTAGATTCTTTTAGGTTCTGGAACGGAACTTATAAGTTGCTTCCATATGGCCAAACGCTAAACTCTGATCTCTTATGTAAACGACCGGACCGTTTGAATATCGGAGCTTGGGATGTTTTAATGCATCCGCCATAACTTCCGGACTTTTTTCCTTGCATTTCAAAATTTCTTTAATGATAAAAAATTGATATCATGAGACTAACCGAGAACCTTTGAACAGCGCTGATAGTGGTTTAATTTTTTTATACCCTTCACCACTATGTGGTACAGGGTGTTATGTCTTTGTGCATATGTTTGTAACAGGCATAAGGAATCGAGAAATCGGTTCAGATTTGGATGTATCTCCCCTATACTGATTTTTTGGTAAATGGTCCATCAAACTCCCAAGTTTTGTTTGAAATCGGTTCAGATTTAGATAGGGAGCCCTATAGTTTCTTCCGTATTTTGGAACATGTTGCACAGAGGAGCCTACGTCTGTTCCACATACACGAGATAAAATTGTGAATAGCGCTCTGTGCTGCAGCATATCAAAGGTATATGCAACGGTAGCTCATTTAGATCCAGATTTATATATAGCTCCACATACATTATTTTCCTAGATTTCATACAAATGGTACACAAACGAATCCGATTGATGTCTGCTCATCTCTGTGTGTATTCAAGTTGGTGAAGGGTATCCTATAGTCGGCCCCGTCCGACTTTTGAACTTTC
Source organism: Musca vetustissima (assembly GCF_032173495.1). Taxonomy (NCBI): domain Eukaryota; kingdom Metazoa; phylum Arthropoda; class Insecta; order Diptera; family Muscidae; genus Musca; species Musca vetustissima. The sequence goes on from NW_026883386.1 coordinate 149,622, forward strand.
CTTACTGTTTATTTTTTTTTAGTAGTTTTGGCGGGTTATTTGAGATACCATTTGTATTTTGTTTTTGCAAAATAGTCAGGCTGTCCGTTTGACATGCAATTTTTCATTGATTTGAGAATGGTATGTGTATGGGATTTTGTTTTAATTGATTCAAATATCTATGTAGATTTAATTTCAACCGATTCCATCTGTTCTATCTTTGGGATATTGTACATATTTCCGTACGATTACATCTGTACGTTATCGTTAAAATTTAGAAGAATAAAACATAATAATAATAAAATATAAAGTTTTATGAGGCTTGAAAGCAAAAAGTGTTTAAAGGTTCCCCCCCCCCCCCTTACTACCTTGAAAACGTAGCCATATAAATGAATTACCTAGGTGACAAACAATTTCACAGAAATTTCGAGTGAACATTTCAACATGTATGCTAAGAACGTTTCTCCAAGCATTAAACGCAACACAGCTGGTAAGCAGTAGGGAGATAGTTATGTTCCAGAACATGAAATATTGTACTATACCGTACTATATTTGTATTTTCCTCCTAAAAAATATTCGAAAACTATCGAAATTAAGAGAAATGCCAATGCCAACCAAGTATATGTAGGTATGTGGCGTATACGTTATGTCAAAACGTATACGCAACTAAAAATACCCACATACATGGTACATGTACCATGCCTATATAGTACCCTGGTATAGCTTATATCAGTGTTAATTGCATATATTCGTAGTTAAATTCAATTCTATGTCGTTTTTAACAACTTAATTTAAACATATAACTTTTCAATTTCCAATGAAAATTTCAAAAACCATTGTCCAATACCATGCTGTAAAATAGACGATTTCCCAAAAAATAATTTTCCTAGGTCCGCCATTTTGTTCATTTTCGAACGAAGTCAATAATGCTAGTTCGTAACAGAGCCAGATATGTACTCTTTCTAATTGCATTGAAATATTGAGATTCCAGTGATCGGCAATCATGCGCATCGAACACAATCGAAATGAAGGGATTTTCTTTAATTACAAAAAACACCAAACAGAACAACAACGACAACAACATTTTGTCAATTTATTTTCTTTTTCTTTAAATCTTCAAATACATTTATGGAAATGTAACAGATTTTCACATAATGTGCCCTTAAATTGATTGACCAATTATATTGTTGTATGTTCTCCGATGTGGGTGTTATACTTCAATGCTTATAGGTGCCTACGAATTCTGATAATGTTTAGTATTACCATTGGCACACTAGAAGGCAGAAATGTAGCACTGACGGCTAGGAAATTTTGCATGAGGTTCCGCTTATGGTCAAGGACGACGCCTATGAATATAAAACATTATTTTTGTCAGCTTCCAAAGTCGCTCTAGACGCCATAATTATTAGCCGAACGTCACTAAATTCCCAGGTGATCTAACAAACGAATTCAAATGGCTTTCTTGAATCAAAACATTTTTTGGTAAAATAACAACATTCTAATGTTAAGGAGTACATTTTTACTCCGGGAAAACATGCTTCGGAAATGATATACTAGATGTTTTGAAGATAAGAGGCTAAAATCCCACATGCAACACCGATAAGTGTTGAGATTTTATGACGCATGACTATGGGAAAAATATCCGCAGATCAAATTCTATTATAAGAAGAAATAGTTTATTGTGTTTAAGTAGTACCTACAGATAAATATTTTACAAAAAATCAGTGCCTTACAAAAACTCAACAAAAACGGTCGTATATGGCCGTGTCTTGTATATTTCTGAGCTGCGCCTATCTGTATATATTACAGAGCTACTGACCTTTACTCGGCCAAGAGTTAGGAAATATCGCGAAATATTTCCCAGTTTCGTAATAAAGATTCAGAATAACTTAGATCTCAGTGGTAGTTCTCCGCTCAATATTTTTTATAACATTTTAGGTAATTTTTAGAAATGTAGTATTTTGTGATTTTTCGGTTGGGATTTGAAGATGTGTATTCCACGATGATACATACCCTGCAGTTATCTTTCATTTTCATGACTTTCAGGGCAACATTGACGTAGCACATGGGCTATGAAACTAAGATATAAAATTTGCGAAAAACTTAAGATTTTGTGGAAAAGGTACCTGGGTCCACTCCCCAGCCATATTCAGAATGGATCTAGATTTACAATTTCAATGTTAGACTGGGGAAATAGAAATCCACTATTTTTATATGAACTATAGGAATTTATTTAACATGCTTCGGAATGTCCGAATATGTACCGTTTTCTTGTATAATTTGTTGCCATTTTAAAGGTAACCATTTGTAAAAAAAAACTCTAGTAGTCGATTTTCAAAATCCTCCCTAGATACCACTATTTATTTATTAACGGCATTTTCGAATCCAAGAAAAAAGATGATAATCGCTTGGTGCCAAGTCCGGACTGTATGGCGGATGCATTAAAACTTCCCAACCAAGCTCCCGATGTTTCTGGCGAGTCCCCTTAGATGTGTGTGGCCTAGCGTTGTCTTGGTGGAACACCACACCTCTCCTGTTGGCCGTTGTTGCTACTGTTGTTGACAATAGAGATCAGAATTTAGCTTTTGGCCATATGAAAAAAACTCATAATAAATAATCCCCTTCCAGCCACACCAAATGCATAGCAGGATCGATCCATCCAATTTTTGGTCTGTTAATTGGTGTGGAACCCAAACATCGAGCTTCTTTTTGAATCCAGTTTTGTGTTAATGGGTTAAAACAGTTTTATGGTAGATTTGTAACTTCTGGGCGATGTTACGACTGCTAACATGCCTGGTCAACTTCGCTCATTTCTCCGATTTTATCGACATTTTCGACGACCGACCTAATGGATTTCTTTTTCCTAATATTTACTTAAAAAATTTTAGAGACATTGTTGAGTAGTTATTAGTTTGAACTAAATTAAAAATCGACTTTTAAACTCCTTAAATGACACTGAAAAAACTATCGAAACCATCTTTAGCAGATTTATTATACAAAATCTCTTCCATTGGGTTATCATTAGATTTAATAAAATTCTGAAAATATTAATCTTTAAATTCTTTAGCATATAACCCAGCCTCTTTTTAAACTCTTACACCATTTCAAAGGATTTCAAAATGTCCTTCCAACGACTTCCTATTCATGTCTAAAAATAATCATCTTTATCTAGCCGATAAAGCAGCAAAAAAAACTTAATCTGTCTCAACAACGGCCTTTGTACAAAGCTTTCGGTTCTTTCATGCCTCCATGACCCATTGGCGTCATTCTCATCATCATCATCACTGGGCTGACTAATATTTTAATGCGTCCTAACACAACAAAAATATAACAGTGATCTATTTCTTTGTCTTAGAGAATAAAGTTGTTCTTTTCCTACGTCTTCGCAACAAAAGGAAAACTATTTTTGCAGCGATTAAAAATAAAGACAAAGAAGACACACTCACACACACAAACGATATGCCATCCACTAACGGTTGCTGCTTTTGCGTGTATATCCTCTAAACTCTTAGACTCTACGGCTATATTGTTCAATGGATTTTCTTTATTCTTTTCCTTTTTGCGCTCTGGGAAAACAACAACAACACAATTTTATCTTCTTCATCTTCTTTTTTGTTGTTGTTGTTGCCTGCCTTCATTTGAAAGTGTTGGTTTGTGCGAAGCTGCTACATCTGATAAAGTTCGCTAAACGTTTAAAGGCCAAGGGTAGCTACCATAAACACGAATGTAATCCGAGTGAAGGACGACACTGCATAAACCAAACAAACCAAGCAACCAACCAGCGGCAACAGCAACAACAACCCAATGAATGAATCACAACAACAATAAATATGAAATTGATTTTATTTTGGTTTATTACCAGACGTTTACCTGAAATGGCAATGAAGAAGATTAAGGCTGTGTGAATATTTTTTTAGGCTCTCTCTGAGGTTTAGTTTGCTTCGTTTGTTGGTTGTTTGGTTGCGTATCCTTGTCTTGAAGGTTGATTGTTTTGTGTGTGTGTTCGTTTATTTTTTCGATTGAAATTGAATGAAGAAAATAAATATTAACGAAAACAAATCATAAACTCCATCATGAACAGATTATTTATAATTTTATTTTCCGTTTAACATTTATTTTTTTTTTTCGAAGAAAAGGAAAAACTTTCAAGAATTTGTTGAAATTAAAGAGAATATTGAAATTGGCAATAGTCGTATGTCTTTTAATTTGAGGAAATATGCATAAATGACTTTGGGTTATATTTAGTTCAAATAAACATGGAAGTGGATAAAATTGAAGACAGATGTCACTTCTCAAGGTTGTGTATTAGAAGTCCCATTCATTCCCATTTTTATATAATTTAAAAATTAAACCATTTTTTGTTTTCGATTATATAATATCCATGAAAATCAAGACCCGAATAATATATTAATGGTGCGTATACGTGATGCCGAAACGTATACGTCCACCGTCTAAGGGAGGGCATAATGAGTTGTTCATTCCATTTGTAAAATATATAAAGATTCTACATAAATTATTAAAGCGAATTCGATGTAATTCTGTATTTCAAATCCGTTTTAAATTATTTGGGATCGATTTACAAATCTCTGTCCATTGGCTGATTGATGCACACTATAACTCTCAAAGGGAGTAACCAACTTCATCGAATCCTTCCATATCGTAATTTTTCCAAACATCGAAGATGGCAAATATCGGTCTCCACACCTTCTGGTCTCTTCCCCACAAAATGATTAAAACGGTGTATCCGACTGGAATCATATTATGCAAATTTAAAAATTTTAGCAAACATATAAAGGATGTCCCAATTTTTAAGTTTGGCGCCATTCGAAGTGCCATTGTTTGACATTTGAACAATTTCTCATTGTGTTGTACCAAAATGATGAAATTTTGCGGTTACAGTTCGCAAATTTTTCAAGGCCCATATTCATCTTGACTGAATTCGTCAATAGTCGCATTTGGGGTGAGGAAAATCCTCAAGTGATTCAAGAAATCCGTGGTATGATCAAAAGTGTTGTAATGCTACTGATATGAAAAACGCAGCGTATAGGGCAACCCTGCGGACAGTAGCAACACGTAATGCGATGGAGAACTATCGGGAGAAAAGGAGAGAGAAGAAACGTATTTTCAGAAAAAAGAAGAAAGAACAAGAAAAACGTGAGCGTGAGCAAATCGAGATAAACAGGAGTCAAAATGAAGTCCGAAAATTCTACCAACGGATAAAACACCAAACCGAAGGCTTTGGCGCAGGCACATCCTTCTGCAGAGATGAAGAAGGAAAATTGGTGACAGATACAGACAGCGTGCTGAGGATCTGAAAGGAGCATTTTGAAAAACTTCTGGTATCAAATAGTAGCGGTGAAGAGGATATCCCAGAACCAATAATAGATGACGGTATAGAGTGTATACCAACTAGCCAAGATTAAGTCAGAATAGCAATCGGCTGAAGAATAATAAAGCAACAGGTGCCGATGGATTACAAGCCGAACTATTCAAGACTGGTGGTAAGAAGCATGCACCAGCTGATTAGTACAATTCGGCTAGAAGAATGCATGCCCAATGAATGGAACCTCAGCATCCTGTGTCCCGTGCACAAAAAAGGAGACAAGAGCACAAGATATGTGTTAATTATAGAGGAATAAGTCTCCTTCCCACCGTTTGGCATTCCTGCAAAATTAAGACGGCTATGCAGGATAACTTTAACTGGCACAAGATCAGCAGTTAAAGTCGGAAAGGAACGCTCGGAGCCCTTTAATGCCGAACGAGGATTCAGAGAGAAGGAGTCTGCCAAAGTGAGTCTGGCAGTAAACGGCGAGAAGACCAAGCTGATGGTATCAAGGCGCAAGACGTCCAGTAGACTCGGACCAACTGTTGAACTTGAGAACTACAGCTTCGAGATAGTCAAAGATTTTATATACCTTGGTACCGCCATAAACAAAACGAATGACATCAGTTTTGAAATTCGGAGGATAGTGATGGCCAACAGACGCTACTATGGTCTGAGCAAACAACTCAAAATCAAGGCCACCTCCCGTCAGACCAAACTCACACTCTATATGGATCTGAAGCCTGGGCATTTGCGCAAGCAGATGAGGCAGCTCTTGAGAGAAGAATTCTCCGAAAGATCTATGGGCCGATCTTCATTGATGGTGAATATCGCCGTTGAATAAACCATGAGTTGTACCAGCTATTCCCGGACATCGACATTGTTAGACGTATTGAGCTGCGGCGACTACGTTGGCTAGGTCATGTTGTGAGAATGAATGAAGATGCCCCAGCCCAGAAGGCATATAAAAGCGAACGTTTCCTAGTGAAGAGTATCATTTACACAAAACCATTTACTTGGGCCCAGTTTGATACAATTGTACGGGCACCCTGCGTTATGGTTCGCATATATATGCTACGGATCAACAGCATCACATCATCCGTGGATGGTATAATATGTTGTTTATTCATTTTGTAAAATATATAAAGACTCAAATATTGCGGTAACACCGCAATATTTAAAGCATTTTGCTGGTCTGCATTTTTTATTAGATATACTTGTTTCAATTTACTTGTCAACAAAATATTTATATACACATAAGTAACCTTTATTTATATATATATACATAAGTAACCGAAATATTGTATTAGAGAAATTTTCAATAAATTGTGTATTCATTCTGTCTTGAATTCTTAAGTCGACGTGTTGATATTTTTATCTTTAATTCCAATAGGTTATGGGCCCAGCCCAATTGTCCATTCTAAAAATATAAAAAAAGGAAATATTCGAGAAGATTCGGAATGGAGCAAAAAGTGATTAAGATGCAAATGCATTTAATTCAAATGGATTTGCGGGATGTTGTTGAAAAGGATACCCCAAATCCTGTTACCGCGGAGTTCACTAGACAATATCAGAAAGCCAAAGCAATTATAGCAATGTGTGTGTGGAGAATTCGCAAATACATCTTATAAGCAAAATCCATGTGGAATACATTGAAAAGAACCTATGAGAGAAAAACTATGACGTCTATGTTGCATTTGTTACGTCGCCTATATGACAAAAGAATGACAGAAGGAGAAAATATGCAAGATCACATCAATAGTTTAAATGTTATAAGGGCACAATTGCTAGATATGGGCGAGGAAGTCAAGGATAATTCCATGGTGGCCATTATGTTGAATAGCTTGCCGAAGTCTTTTAGTGCATTAGCTACGTCAATTGAAGGTCAGCCGGAAGAGACTATCACACTGGAATATATTCAAGAAAAACTTTTGGACGAATGTGAACGCAGGTTTGAAACGGTAAATTCTAATAATATGGTAGAAAATTAAGCTTTAAAAACACAGCAAGGAAAGTTTAAGAAACGTAGGCCCATTAAGTGTTATCATTGAAAAATGCTGGGACATTTAATGAAAGACTGCTTTATATGGAAAAAAGGGGAAAGATGAAGAAAGCAAATTGGTGTCTGGTCATGTATATTTGAATGTTTCTAATAGCAACAATGGATGGGTTATCGACTCCGGAGCATCCATTCATATGACTAGTAATTTTGAATTCTTCAATAAATTGGAGAACAGAAATAGTAAAGTGTACGTAGCAGACGGAAAAGCTTTAGACGCAGAGGTGATTGGAGAAGGTTTAATATATGGAAAACACAATAAAATACTACTTCAAGATGTGTTATATGTTCCCGGTCTCAATGGAAGCCTAATGTCTGTGAAAGCTATGACCTCAAATTTATATTTAAGCATTCAGTATACCCTACACAACTATGTTGTCTTTGTGCAGGCCCAAAAGTATATAATGCAGCGAAATATTGGTCCTACTCATACCTTTAAGTATCTCGACTAGCTGAATCGATCTAGACATATGCGTCCGTCCGTCTGTCCATTATAATTTGTAAACACGATACAGGCCACAGTTATGGGCCAATTGTTTTGCATGTAGGATGGGTTCTGGCCAAAGAAGACCCCCTTTGTTTTTGCCAAAGATCTGTTAATATTTAGGGGATGAAATGGACCTAAAACTTTATTTTTGTGTCAGTTTTACAGGTCGCCACAATTATGATCCGAACACCACGAAATTTTACACAAAGAGAATAGGCCCGTTTTTATGAAGATCGGTCAATATTTAGCAGGTCAAATGGACTCAAACTTTTGAATAATGACAAAATTTGTATTCTGTGGCAAAAATATTAACTTCTGAAACCTAGAAGTTGTGAATATATCCAAGATGAGGGGTTGATATCAAATTTACTGTTCTAGCTACTCGGATGTGAATATTTAAAGGTGTTAAAGGTCTATGTGTTATGGCATTGCCCCGCTTAGAAAGTGGAGCTGTTGACCTATAATCCGTAAATATAGTGCAAATATCGCAAAATACGAAAGAATATTTTTTCAAAGGCTTTAAGAGGCGTGGATTTTTTTAAAGAATATTTTTTAAGGGCTTTAAGAGGCGTGTATTTTTTGTTGCTGTATACTAGCAACACCAACAAAGTCGTTGTGTGCATTTGTCGCGATGTGACAACACACGACAGTGGGAAAGGTATGGTATTGTTTGTAAATGCCTTGTTAACCTCGAAGTAAGGCACCAGCGAAATTCTCATGCAGTTTATGTCGTTGGTCAGCTAAGTACTTCGCTTTGTTACAAGAGACATTTGGGTTTGAAAGGTTTTTTGTATAGAAGCAATAAATAGCTTCTGGGGAGAATATCCCAACAAAAAACTAAGGGAAATGATGAGGATCAGTGGCGTGATCCGAAACTACAGTCTTCTCTGGCTTACTCCTCGGCAAACAATGCCATACATTCCCCACTAATAAATAGTTGTTTTTTATAAAAACAACAAACTCGGATTCAGCCTGAATATTTTACAAAAACAAAATTTTCATGAATATATATTATTTTTACATATATCTGACCTTTCCTTACTAGAACTGATAAAAATTCTAAAATTTTTGGAGAAGAAAATTTTGACAATTTATATGGATTTGATTAATGGAAATAGCTATTTTGTCAAGAACCTAATGTATTATACGTCGAAAATGTGTGTCATTTACGTTAATGTTTCTGACAGACCATCTCTAGTTGTGCATCGTGTAAACAATTTCGGTTCATTTAGGGTCACTCAAATTTCCAATTGATTCAATTTAGGGGATTAAAAAATAGTCCAAAGAACACACATTCCAAGGACGAATATAAACTAGAAAATGATGCACATCGAAATATTCCTTCATTTGACGCCATAAATATTAAACGATGATTATTAATTTTCCAGTTCCCCTTCTTTAGTGGAGTTCAGCTGTAATTGGAGGCATGTAGAGCCACTGAAAAAATAGTAACAGTAAAGTTTGTGTCGATTTTTTATTACCCTCAAGCCGTATAGCTTGTGTAGAGCATACAAATATTTAAAATTTAAATTTTATTCTGCATTTTTTATCACCGTTCCTGATTAACTCGATTTTCTTTTCATTTTTAGCGTTCCCAATTCTCTGACCAATTGTCAGCTTTATGGGTTATAAAATAATTTTATTTATTTCTTTTTCTATAAGATCTTTACGATGCTATGAAATAAATTCCCCAAGGCTATCAACAATTTAGTAAATAAATCTGTGAGCTGTCTGTGGAAAACTCTTAAAAAGTAATAAAATTTTCAATGAGGCGTATATGTAACATCTATATATTTAAATAATAATATTAAGTATACGTTGCGTTTACGTTTCACGCAAAAAAAAAATATTAGAGAAAAAACAATAAAAAATATCCATTGGTGATGTGACACAGCAAATAAAATGTGCCACAAAATCCATTACAAATACAACATTAGGCATCATTTTGAAACTAAAGCTCAACATCATCATTTTTGTTAACAACGTTTGATGTTCGGATAATGACTTAGCCTTAGATGTTGTTGTTATTTTTGAATTCCTTTTTAATGAAAATGTCGTTACACTTGGTCTTGGTTTTTTGATAATCTTGTGTTTGTTTTCTGAGCAGTATCCAATGGGCTTGGTAAATTATGCAAGTGAACTGGGCGGAGTAGAAATTGAAATGCAATATTAAATGCCACAACAAAAACAATTGCTTCCACCTGATTTTTTGTCTTCTTCTTCCTTTTTTGCAAAATTTTAACACTGATTATATTTTTGCTTTTGATTTGTTTCTCTTTTTTCTTCTTTATTTATGAATCACTTGAATATCACCTTTTTATTTGCTTTTGTGTATTTATTTTTCTTTTTAATATTTCTTAATGGCTTTACCGGTTATTTAGCTGAACAATTTAAAATTTCTGTTCACAATATTAAACTTTTTTTTTAAATTTTGAAACAATTTGTTTGAATTTGTATTTTTTCCGTTAATATTCCACGTTGAGACTCCTTGGTTTTGCGTGCTCTATACTTTCTCACTGTGTATTTCTTTAAATATATTTTTTTAATCTCAATTTTCTTTGTTGGTGTTGTTGATGTTTTAAATTCAAATGGTTAGTTGGCTTGTTTGTTGTTGCTTTTTGTGTTTGCTTCAAAAATTTCTTTTTCGGGGATATTCTCCGCTTTACGGCATGCACGTTGAACTCGTTATCGAAGACTAAACACTGTTCACGATGCTGTAGTCGTAAGCCATGCCTTAAAACATGTGAAACCATGCTGTTCACACACATACCAGAGACACACACACACACAGTGACAAAGAAATCATGCCGAAGTATGGCACATACACGAAACCAACAACGAAGGGACACACAGACGCACACTCACACACACGAAAAATTTTACAAAATGCAGCAAGAAAAAAACTTTCATTTGAACATTTTTTTGTCCCAACATTACCGATGATGTTTGTTCGTATTTTCGTTAATGTTGGCGTTCTTGTTGTTGTTATCGTGATGGTAATGATGATGCTCCTGTATATAATAATGATGCTACTGAGTCACGTTATACTGTTGCGGTGTGGATGCCATTTCCGTATTAGAAGGGGAAATGCGCAATACAAATATGTTACGCATAACATTGGCGCGCCCCCTAAAGTATGCTACAATTTTGTGTTTTGTGCATGAAAGCATTGGTTGGTGTTTGTCTTAACTAAAGAGATGTAGTTTCAAAAGCATTGGAAGAGTGGTGGAAATACAGTTGTAAAAGTATTTTATGCTAATAGCGGCATATGCGATTTATTACAAGTATGTACTAGCATAGACCCGCTACGTCGTTAGCGGATCTTTATATAGTTAACATAAAAAAAACTGGGGCATATTCATCCATTCAATACGTCTAACAATGTCGATTTCTGAGAATAGCTGGTACAACTCATGGTTCATTCGACGGCGATATTCACCGTCAGCGCAGATCGGCCCTGCAGATCACCTGGCGGGAGGTGGTCTTGCTTTTGAGTTGTTTGCTTAGACCATAGTAGCATGGGTTGGCCATCACTATCCTTCTCCGAATTTCAAAACTGATGTCATTCGTTTTATTCATGGTGGTACCAAGGTATATAAAGTCTTTGATTACCTCAAAGCTGTAGTTCTCAAGTCCAACAGTTGGTCCGAGTCTACTGGACGTCTTGCGCTTTAATACCATCAGCTTGGTCCTGTCGCCGTTTATTGCCATACCCACTTTGGCAAACTCCTTTTCAATATGTTCAAAGGTAGGTGTTACCGCTCTCAATGTTCGACCCATAATGTCGATGTCATCGTCAAAGCTGAGCACCATGTGTTGTTTGGCGTACAGAGTGCCATTTCTGTTCACTTTTGCATCTCGTATGACCTTTTCCAGCAGGATGTTAAAAAGGTCACACGACAAACTATCACCTTGTCTGAATTCTCGTTCGGTATTAAAGGGCTACGAGAGGTCATTTCCGACTTTAACTGCTGATCTTGTGCCTGTTAAAGTTATCCTGCATAGCCGAATTAATTTTGCAGGAATGCCAGTCGACAAATAGGTGGAATGTGTCGATATGTTTTTCGTGGTTTTTTTCCAAGATTTGGCGCAGAGTGAAAATCTGGTCAATGGTGGATTTGCCAGGTCTGAAGCCACATTGATATGGTCCAATAATGTCATTGACCATTGGCTTCAGTTGATCACAGTACGCTGGATAGCACTTTATATGCGATGGGAAGGAGACTTATTCCTCTATAGTTGGCACATATCGTCTTGTCTCATTTTTGTGCACGGGACACAGGATGCTAAGGTTCCAATAATTGGTTATGCATTCTTCTAGCCAATCAGATGGCCGATTAATTGCTACTCTGACCTCATCGTAGCTAGGTGGTATTCACTCTATACCGTCATCTCTTATTGGTTCTGGAGTATCTTCTTCACCGCCTTTATTTGATACCAGAAGTTTTCAAAATGCTCCTTCCTGATCCTCAGCACGCTGTCTGTATCCTTCTCTATCTCTGCAGGGTTTTCACATCAGTTGCATTACGACACCCCTGATCGTACCATGGATTTCTTGCTATTTGTAGGGAGTAGTTAATTCTTTGCCCTTGTGCTTCTATATTATTATCGGGACAAGGAGTGCTTTCGTCAAGCAGGTGGGTAAGTTGAGCGGAGTAGACCTCGGCTACATGTTGTGTTTGCAGCGTTTCGACGTCGAGCTTCCGTCTTGTGTTAGATCGCGCCTTTGCTGCTATCGAAAGTCTAATACACTGGATGAATACTTTCCGTCTACCACAACATGATCAATTTGATTTCCCGTTGTTCGATCGGGAGAACTTCACTTCTATACGGTTTATATAGCAATTTACTCATCTACTGGAGTGAATCTGGAGACGAGGCCTTTTATTCTACTGTTAACCATAAATCCGCAGCCAAATTCATGTCTCGTTTCTGACAGCTATAATACAGAGATGCTTAGAGTACGTGGGTAACTACCTTACGGTCTTACCCCACGGTGCTGTAAACACCAAATTAATACAAAGCGTCAACCAACGCCCCCACACCGAAATGCAGGTACCAATCGATTACATGTATTTGGATGCGATCACATCCTTGGATGAGGAGCGGAGCCCATCTAAAACTCCTGCCTTTCTATAGGTCAGGCACCCGGTTGTAATGTAACTCCATACCGAGCCACAGCTCTACGCGCGATTTGGGTATAAACCACCTCCAGCACGATGCTCCCCGAAGGGCCAACACCAACTGCCAGGCTAGATCCGCAGACCTAGGGGCCTTGACACCCGTGCTACCGAAACCTTCGGTCAGGTTTATAGCCGAAGCTATTACCAATAGAACCCCAAACAGTTCGAGACTGGTCACTCACAGACTATAGCCTCTGCACAGCTTCATAGCCAAAGCTACTACCATTAGGACTAACATGCAGGCTCTCTACAATGAAACAATCGCTGAAAGGGGATACAAAGCACATATACAAGGCACATATCAGCTGATTATTTCAACGGGTGATGAATATAGCTACCCTAGGTGACACCACTGGGAGGTCAGTGTCCACAATTAAGATGAATGAGGGGACAAGATAAGTCTGGGTTTCGCCATGTCAATCAGAGCCGGTGTACCAAAGACCACCATCAAGAAATCCGTGGCACGATCAGGAGTGTCGTAATGCTACTGAGGCGAAAAACGCAGCGTATGGGGCAACCCTGCAGACAGTAGCAGGAGAAAAGGAGAGGTCAATGACATTATTGGGCCATACTAATGCGGCTTCAGACCTGGCACCATTGCACAGATTTTCACTCTGCGCTAAATCCTCGAAAAGACCCACGAAAAACACATCGACACATTCCACCTATTCGTCGACTATAAAACCGCATGCGACAGTCCGATCCGTTCAGAGGTGTTTAAAGTCATGTCTGTGTTCGGCATTCCTGCAAAATTAATACGGCTATGCACGATAACTTTAACTTGCACAAGGTCAGCAGTTAAAGCCGGAAATGATCCATCGGGGCCCTTCAATACCGAACGAGGTTTCAAACAAGGTGACAGTTTGCCGTGTGACCTGTTTAACATCCTACTGGAAAAGGTCATACGAGAGGCAAAGGTTAACCTAAATGACACTCTTTACACCAAACAACACATGGTATTCGCCTATGCCGGTGACATCGACATAATGGGTCGAACATTGAGAGCGGTAACAGGAGACTTACTTAGCTGGCTTGTGTCAAAACGTTTGTTCCATAAGCCGAGTTTAATAAAGATTTACAGACGCGTCGGTCTTGTGCGCAGCCCATCCAATTTGAAAGACCATGTTCTTTAACTACGAATTCGTAGCCTTCACCTTCTGCTTTAGCCATCACTTGGGTCGCTTCTATATGTCTTTTATGCTGTGGCATCCTCATCTATTCTCACAAGATGACCTAGCCAATGTATTCGCTGTAGCCGATACATCTGACTATGTCGATGTCCGAGAATAGATGGTACAACTCATGGTCCATTCGACGGCGATATTCACCGTTAACGCAGATCGGCCCATATATCTTCCGGAGAATTTTTGTCTCAAACACTAAAAGACCTGCTTCATCTGCTTGCGCAAGTACCCAGAGTTTGGTCTGTCGAGAGGTGGCCTTGTTGTTTACTCAGACCATAGTAGCATCTGTTTATTATTTTCCGGATTTCAAATTTATTAGGTTTGCTTATGACGGTAACGAGTTATATAAAATAATTGTCTAAATTTAAACGAAAATAAATAAATAAATAAATTTCAATCTACAAAATTCCCAACATTCATATCGCGCACGAATTCGTTATATCTATATAATAAATCTCCTCTTCCCAGATTGATATTTTTTTTTTGCAGTAATAAAACCCATTTTTTGGCATTAAGCTTGGGAATTTATGAAAACGGTTGCATCTTTATCTAATCGGATATTTTATTGCTGTGCCATGATTGCGGGTCGGCTCGCACAAAACAAATCAAAGAGTACTGGGTACAATATAATGATCGACCATCCTTTGAAACGAAAAAAAATAAACACAAAACAAAGAAATCGATAGATTAAAAAAGCTTCGATCGTCATTGGCGATAAGATTTCCCCCAGAAGTTTTCAAAGATTTGCTGATTTCTATTACGTTTGCGATATAAAAGTGCGTCTGCAATGCGGATAACGTTTAGTACACCATCGAAAAATGTTGTCGAAATCATCACTCGCCATCTTGGTGCTGACACTGGCCGCCACCAGTGTCCAGTGTTTCCCTGAGGGACGTGTCGTCAATGGCACCTCCACCGATATTACCAAATATCCATTTATGGTATCGTTGCGCGGTGCTACCGGTTCACATTCGTGCGGTTCGAGTATTATTTCGCCACGTTATATTTTGACCGCTGCCCATTGTGTCAGTGGACGTACACCCAGTCAAATTAGTGTTCAATATGCCACCACTACGATCAGTTCGATGGGTGATAATGTTGTCCCCGTCAAGCGTATTATTATGCACGAAGATTATAATCCAGCAAATTCGTATGCCAATGACATCGCTTTGTTGGAATTGTACGGTACCTTGGTATTCAACTATAAGACCTTGGCTCCCGTCAATTTGCCTGAACCCTATTTTGAAATTGATCAGCAGCCTGAGGGTGTACCTGGTGTTTTGGCTGGTTGGGGTTTGAATGCGGTAAGTTGCAAACGGAATAGTGGAGTTTATAAAGAATATTTTTTTAAGGTCTACAAGAGGCGTGAATTTTTTAAAGAATATTTTTTCAAAGGTCATCCAAGGCGTGAATTTTTTAAAGAATATTTTTTCAAGGGTCATCCAAGGCGTGGATTTTTTAAAGAATATTTTTTCAAGGGTCATTCATGGCGTGGATTTTTTAAAGAATATTTTTTCAAGGGTCATCCAAGGCGTAAATTTTTTAAATAAAATTTTTTTCAAGGGTCATCCAAGGCGTGGATTTTTTAAAGAATATTTTTTCAAGGGTCATCCAAGGCGTGGATTTTTTAAAGAATATTTTTTCAAGGGTCATCCAAGGCGTGGATTTTTAAAAGAAGACCTTTCAATGGTCATCCAAGGCGTGGATTTTTAAAAGAAGACCTTTCAATGGTCATCCAAGGCGTGGATTTTTAAAAGAATATTTATTCAAGGTATAGAAAAGGCTTCGATTTTTCAAAGAATATTTTTTCAAGGTCTAGAAAAGGCTTGGATTTTTCAAAGAATAATTTTTCAGAGACTATAAGAGGCGTGGAAGTTTCCACTCCTTCTATCTTCAGTCGCTTCGGGTTTTTTTAAGACTTTTTTCAATTTTTTGCTATGACCAATCAATTGAATACCTTCGCTTATATCACAGTCATATAAACCTAAATACATATGCGTATCGCTACCACATATTATTTCATTATTATCTTCAATATTTCTAAAATTCAATGACGCATTTAATTTACAAGGCGATAAACCTAAATTGAATTTACAAACCACTTACAGTTATTTATTAATATAAAAACCATATCGGGGTTTACGAACCATAAATGTCAGTGGCAATTATTTGATAATAATAACAATAACGATCGACGAAGAACAATATCTGATTAATCTATGGTGAAAAAATATCGATCTACCATGGAATTTTAGTAATAGGTCGGTCTTTTCAAAATCTTAATAATTTTTGTTTTAATTGTTTTCTTTACAGACCGGTGGCTACATTCAAAACACTTTGCAAGAAGTCGATTTGAAAATCTATTCCGATGCTGAGTGCCAGGAGAGACACAACTACGAGACCAATCCTCAATATCACATTTGCGGTGGTGTCGATGAAGGTGGCAAGGGACAATGTTCCGGTGATTCTGGTGGTCCATTGTTGTACAAGGGCAACATTCAATTGGGTATTGTTTCGTGGAGTAGAAAACCATGCACCATTGCTCCTTATCCTGGTGTGTACACTAAGGTTTCGCACTACATTGACTGGATTAAAAAGAATATGGAATAAATTTTGGAGTTTTTTATAAACAAAATATATTTTATATAATTGATAATCGAAATGAGTTTTATTTGTATGGATGGCCCTTGAAAACATATTCTTTAAAAATCCTCCACGCCTTGTATGGATGGCCCTTGAAAACATATTCTTTAAAAATCCTCCACGCCTTGTATGGATGGCCCTTGAAAAAATATTCTTTAAAAATCCTCCACGCCTTGTATGGATGGCCCTTGAAAAAATATTCTTTAAAAAATATTAAATATTTAAAAATATTTGATCGTTTCTCTAATATAATTGTTATGGGGGACTTCAACTGTAATTTATTTGATCCTATCAAATCGTATAATTTCCGCTCTGTCATTTCTCGTTGTGGTCTTCATTGCATCCACAATTCTTTGCCTACGCATCTTAATCTACCCACTAGCACTACTTCGTTATTGGACTTTTTTCTTGTTAGCCAAGCATCCTATGTTGTCAGTAATAGTCAGATGCAATTTCCTTTCTTTTCATCTTCTCATAGTTTCATATTTCTTTCAGTTCTTTTTAAAACACAGAAAAAACATAGTTGGTTCGAGTATAAAGATTATAACCGTTTTAACCCTTCTGATTATTCAGGTATTATTAACGAATCTGACTTATACTTATTATACCATACAAACGATACGGATATACAGTTGTCTACACTAAATAATGTAATAAACTTGCTTCATTCTTATGTTCCTACAGTTAGAATCAAATCGCACTCAAACACTTTATGGATGAATTCTCCTGCAATAAAACAGGCCAGAAGAGAAAGAGATCGATCTTATAAATCTTATTTGAGTACTCCTACTGATGAAAATTGGAAAATATATACCCGATTTAGAAATAAAGCTAAGTCCACAATAAGAAAAGCTCGATTTGAATATGGTAGAAGATTTTTTTCTAATGTGAGTGGTGCTGAAATATGGATAAAAGTTCGGCAATTGGGTTGTACTGTTGAACAAAGAACAGAATCTGAGGAAATTGATGTAGAGTCCATTGCAAGTGAGTTTTTGGGTAACATGGGTCCTGTTGAAGATGTATTTTTAGACTTTGATGGTTTTGTTGATCGTACAGATTCCTTTTCGTTCCATTCAATAACTGAATATGAACTTATTCATGCTCTGAATTCTATTAGGACTAATGCTGTGGGGTATGATTTAGTTCCAATCAAATTTATCAAGATTATTTACCCTATTATTTCGCAATTTTTACTGCATTTAATTAATACAATTTTAACAGTTTCTAGTTTTCCAAACGCCTGGAAACTAGGAAAAGTAGTACCAATCCCCAAGGGTGATCGGAATGCTGTCGAAAGTTATAGACCAATTTCAATACTTCCATCAATGTCAAAGATTCTAGAGAATGTAATGAAAGAGCAAATTCTAGAACATTGCCAGCGATATTCAATTTTTAATCCTTGCCAATTTGCTTTTCGTAGAAATCACAACACTACATCAGCCTTAATTTCAATAACTGATTCCATTAGGCAACAGTTGGATAATCATGTCGGTTGTACCCTAGTTTCTTTGGATGTCACCAAGGCTTTTGATCGTATTAGCCATGGTATTTTATTACTGAAGCTGCGCGACCGCTTTAAATTCTCAAAAACTGCTTGTAAACTTATTTATTCATATCTCTTTGGGCGTAGACAGTATGTTACTGTAGATGGGGCTACATCTTCAATTGGCAATGTGACATCTGGTGTTCCACATGGATCAGTTCTTTGCCCGATTCTCTTCCTGATATATATAAATGATATTATCTCCGCCATTGTAAGTCCAATTTGCCAGCCATATGTCTATGCTGATGATATTTTCTTATTATTTAATTCATTTGCTTCTGAAGAATCTATCAATTCACACCTTTTATACACATCTAACATATTGACAATGAATAAGTTGGAAATAAACGCTGCAAAGACAAAAGCCATTTATTTTCACTCACGCCATCAGGAGACTCTTTGTCCAAAGATTGCTTTAAATGGACAAATGATAGAATTTGTACGTTCGCTAAAATGTCTGGGAATTAGACTTGACTCTTGCCTTAATTTTAATGATCATATCAATGACATATCTAGGAAAATATGTTTCACTTTAAGGAGATTGTATAGTCTTAGAGCTTACACCCCAGAGAATATAAGAAAACGTTTAGCCTTTTCGCTTTTGATGTCTATCTTTAATTATGGTATTGAAGTATACTCTGGTACTTGGTCTTATAACTTAAACAGAATTGAAAAAATCATACGCAAAGTAGTAAGATATGTTTTCAAACTTGGGATACTCGATCATGTTCGCGCATTGGAATTAACATCTGTTTTTCTTGGTTGTACTTGCCGGAACTATATAAGTCAGCGCATAGTTCTTCATTTTTATAAGGTAATAAAATTACAAAAGCCTGAAATTTTAGTCAAGCAATTTACATTTATTAATTCTACTCGCAACGTGCAGATCGAAGTACCCTTGGTCAGATCATCAATTTATGAGCACTCATTTGTGGTTCGTGTCTACAGAATTTGGAATTTTTTGCCTAATTCAATGAGAGTATTCTCTTATTCATATTTCAACTTCTCTAAATTGTTAAAATCATTTCTCAATGGTTAATTTAATAGCATTACACATGTAGTTATGGGATCCAACCTTTTTTGTTTTGTTGTCAGCATTCATATTGGCTGGGGAGCCATTTAATTTAATTTTTCTTACTCTTAAATTTTTATTAGTTTTAATAATATTAATAAGGTAAAACATCACTACCATAGTTTTAGCTCTTTTTATTATTGTTATCTCCAATACATGTATAATTGGCATAGAAGCTTTCTTTGTATTGAGTAAATAAATAAATAAATAAATAAAAAAAAAAAAATCCTCCACGCCTTGTATGGATGGCCCTTGAAAAAATATTCTTTAAAAATCCTCCACGCCTTGTATGGATGGCCCTTGAAAAAATATTCTTTAAAAATCCTCCACGCCTTGTATGGATGGCCCTTGAAAAAATATTCTTTAAAAATCCTCCACGCCTTGTATGGATGGCCCTTGAAAAAATATTCTTTAAAAATCCTCCACGCCTTGTATGGATGGCACTTGAAAAAATATTCTTTAAAAATCCTCCACGCCTTGTATGGATGGCACTTGAAAAAATATTCTTTAAAAAATCCACGCCTTGTGTGGATGGCCCTTGAAAAAATATTCTTTAAAAAATCCACGCCTTGTACGGATGGCCCTTGAAAAAATATTCTTTAAAAAATCCACGACTTGTATGGAAAGCCCTTGAAAAAATATTCTTTAAAAAATCCACGCCTTGTATGGATGGCCCTTGAAAAAATATTCTTTAAAAAATCCACGCCTTGTATGGATGGCCCTTGAACAAATATTCTTTAAAAAATCCACACCTTGTATGGATGGCCCTTGAAAAAATATTCTTTAAAAAATCCACACCTTGTATGGATGGCCCTTGAAAAAATATTCTTTAAAAAATCCACGCCTTGTATGGATGGCCCTTGAAAAAATATTCTTTAAAAAATCCACGCCTTGTATGGATGGCCCTTGAAAAAATATTCTTTAAAAAATCCACGCCTTGTATGGATGGCCCTTGAAAAAATATTCTTTAAAAAATCCACGCCTTGTATAGATGGCCCTTGAAAAAATATTCTTTAAAAAATCCACACCTTGTATGGATGGCCCTTGAAAAAATGTTCTTTAAAAAAACCACGCCTTGTATGGATGGCCCTTGAAAAAATATTCTTCAAAAATCCTCCACACCTTGTATGGATGGTCCTTGAAAATATATTCTTTAATGAATCCACGCCTCTTATAGACCATAGACCTTGAAAAAATATTCTTTAATAAATCCACGCTCTGACTAGTTCCTTTAGTTCATTTTTAGGTGGTCATAACTGTAACAGCTGATAACATATGACCGTTATTGCCCTCAAAAATAAAAACAAAAATAATAGCGGCCAGTTTGTTTTCAGTGTGTACTTTATCAGCCTATCTCCCCTGTCTACCCCCATTCGTATCATTTGATAAATAAAAATAGTTCCGTTCGTTCGTTTCAGAGAATCACTCAATTGAACGCATTTATTTCATTGAGACACAACATCATTTCACATCAAGAACCCCAGCGAATTTTTCACAAAAAATCGAAATAAATTCCATTTT
This sequence comes from Musca vetustissima, assembly GCF_032173495.1. Taxonomy (NCBI): domain Eukaryota; kingdom Metazoa; phylum Arthropoda; class Insecta; order Diptera; family Muscidae; genus Musca; species Musca vetustissima. Next base: position 170,616 of record NW_026883386.1, read on the forward strand.
AGAATGTTTTTGATTTAGTGTAGCAGTATCGGAAAATGGCATTGCCTCGCATAACGGATTTTGATATATTGGAAAAATTGGGTGAAGGCAGCTATGCCACGGTGTACAGAGCCAGGCACAAGGTAAGTAGTGCAATTTTCCTTTCAATGGGATTTATAGGATCACTGAACACAACCGCCCACGTGAATTGAATTATTTTTTTTCTCTTTCTATTCTAGAAAAGCAAAACATGTCATGCCATCAAATTTGTGGAGATGTCCTCCTTATCGGACAGTTCCCGAGAGAATCTAATTACGGAAATTCGCCTGCTAAGGTCATTGAACCACAAACACATTGTAACGCTACAGGATTTCTTTTGGGATGATAAGAACATTTACATTGTGCTGGAATACTGCAATGCGGGTAGCCTCTCGTCTTTTATACGTTCAAAAAAATCACTGCCTGAGGCCACCTGCAAGTATTTCCTACGTCAACTGGCCTCTGCTGTGCAATATATGCGCAACAATGAAATTAGTCATTTCGATTTGAAACCTCAGAATCTATTGCTGACCAAATACAATAATAATAATGTTTCGTTGAAGGTGGCAGATTTTGGATTTGCCCAGCATTTAAAATTGGGTGAAATAAATCAACAATTGAAGGGATCACCCTTGTATATGGCACCGGAAATAATACGCAAGCAAAGGTATGATGCCAGGGCTGACCTGTGGAGTATAGGTGTTATCTTATATGAATGTTTATTTGGACGTGCCCCATACTCTTCGAAAACCATCGAAGAGTTACTGGCACGCATACAAAACTGTGAACGTATAACATTGCCGCCCAATGCACGCATCAGTAAAGAGTGTGAAGACCTGCTCAGTCGTTTGTTACAACATGATCCAGCCAAGCGTATAGCCTTTAATGATTTCTTTAATCATGCATTTCTTGATCTCAAAACAGTGCCCTCAGAAAAGGTAAATTAGAATTCATTAAAATTTAGTAATTGATTTAATACGATCCTCCTTCCTCGCAGACCCTTCAAAAAGCCATTGATTTGGTCACCCAGGCCGTGGAATATGATGAAAAGAAAAACTACAAAGAGGCCTATTACCTCTATTGCAGTTCCCTGCAATATTTTGTACCCTTGATTACGGATGAACCGGATGCCACCAAACGTATGGCTTTACGTCAAAGAGCTCAAACTTATCTTAAGCGTGCGGAGGAAATAAAAAACGTTTTAATTGAAGAGGAATATAAAGCGTTGGCCTTGAGACAAGCCAGAAGTGGTCAGGAGTCTATTGCTGCTGCTTCGTCGACAAGTGGAAACCCCAGTGCCGCAACAAACACAACAACAAATGTAGTAGCACAAGCCTTAGAACCGGAAACACGTTACAAACAACTTTGTAAGTAAAAAACGCCCATTAGGTCATTCACGTCTAAAAACACTTTGAGGAAGAGGATATACTCCCACCAAATTCTGTAAGACAAGATCCTGAATTTGTTAATAATTATGTTTTATATTTTCTTGTCTATAAAGACTCCCTTCAGCTCGTCTATGAAAGTCTCCCTTTAGCTTATGAAAGACTTCCGTCAGCTCGTCTATAAAAGACTCCCTTCAGCTCGTCCATGAAAGACTCGACATTAAGGGAGTCTTTCATAGACGTCTATGAGTCTCCCTTCAGCTCGTCTATGAAAAACTCCCTTCAGCTAATTTATAAAGACTCCATACAGTTTGTCTATAATGTATCCCTTCAGCTATTCTATTAATATCCCTTCCGATTGCCAATAAAGACTATCTTCAGTTCCTCTAAAAGACTTCCTCCAGATAGTCACACTCCCTTCATCTCGTTTATATAATCATTTCAGCTGTTAGATCAAGACTTATTTCAGCTCTCCCCTTTGGAATTCTTTTTAAATAATTAAATTTAATTGTTTTTTATAGATGCTCTCTCACACTCCAGTCCTTCTCTAAAATCTGGCCTTGAAATTGGACGTCAAGGTGAGTTGTATTTATTTGAGCGAAAATATGAAGCTGCATTGGAATCATTTACATCGGCTCTGGGTATATTGGTGCCATTTTTAAATAAGGAACCCAAGGGTGAACGAAGATCTTTGCTACTGCAACAGGTTTTTAATATACATATTTATTTCAATTACAAAAAATATTAATTAATTTTTTTTTCTATTACAGTTGGATTTCTGGATGAAAGAAGCCGAAAGTATAAAGAGTCTTTTAAGCGCCAAGGATATCGAAGATGATCACAAACTTAGCCATTCGGTACGCAGTTGCTGTATTCAGTAGAATAGTAGAGAGTTAGAGAATAGAAGAACCCAACAAAAAGAAAGAAAAATATCATTTTAGATTCATAGCGCGCAACATATGTATCTATGTGTTTGTGTGTCAGTGTAAATCTCTATTTGCTGCTTATATAGATACGTATTGTATTTGTTTTATTTATAGTCCCAAATCATCACTAATTTCAAATCTAACATATTAATAATATTGTAATACACTTGAAACATGTAGCTTTCTTTCTAATCGATTTTCTTTTGTAATAGATAACACACCTCACCTCTAATTCGTTTCTGTTTACACAACAAGTAACACATATATGTACACGAATTTTTTATATAGCTTTTGTACACACAATTGCATTTGTTTTACTTTGATGTAATAACATTTTTTTTCCTATCTTTTGAAAGAAGTACTTATTGATTGGTCATTGTTTTTTATAATTTTAATTTATTACTAATTTCCCAAAGATTATTTTTTGTTGTTTATACTTTTATATATCTTTTTTTATAACACCTTTTTCCCAAAGATTATTTTTTGTTGTTTATATTTTTTATTTATATTTGTTTTTCATTTCATCTTTAGGCCGCCAATTTCGATTCGAAAACATTCCTATGTTTTTTTACTTCACTATCATTAATTTCATATAATTTCCTAAATTCATTTATTTGTCTAATTCTAAAATTGTTAAAAAATATCTTATTTTGTGTGATTTTAAATAAGTAATATTATTATTATATATTCTAAAAGAGAACTATTTATTGTTATATTTCATATAAGTAAATGAAAAAAAATATATAGAAAAAATAAAATAGCATAATTTTGGCTTACCTTATTTTCGGGTCAGGCGCAGGGAAGATGCTTCTCTGTGGGTTTCGATGCAAATAATTAAGCGATTCCTTTATATATTCATTGGACAAACTGTTTTCGATTGTTTCTGAAGAAGTTATTGCCTTGAATTTGGTTTGAAACGATTGTTGAGTATCTTTTCTAGATTTGATAGAACTGAAAATTTGTAGCAGCATTTTCAGCCTTTATATTATTTCAACTTGAAATAAAATATTCATGGTATTGTATTGAGTTTTTATTTTGTTGATGAAAAAGCAAATTAATGAGCTTTTTTTCTCGATTAGATACAGTAGACACTATACACGAAGATCTTTATCTCTTCTGGGTATTCGATCAGGTAAGTGTGGGACACTGATTTGAAGACGATTTTCACATACTTGAAAGTACAACAGACTTCCATAGGTCAAAAGGCACTAAAACACTTTTCGTTCTTCTTAAGCCCGTTAGAATTTTATGGAATCCATTTTGATGTATAGGTCGTGATAACATAGTATTTCGATCGGTCTGTATGTTGAAATGTTGCCACATTTTAGTAGGGGTAGTACCACCATGTCCACTATGCTGGCATCGAAAAAAAAGTTTCATTATTTTGTTGTGACTGCGGATGACTGGGGTTTTCACAAACTTGTCCTCCATTCATATCCAATCCTCAAAGAAGAAGTTTTTGTATTGTATGGTTGCAAGGTTGTGTGAAGGATACATAGGATAAAGTATACTTGGCTGTGTATATGTTGTGGTTATTGACCCTTTTTTTACTGTGCTGTTCTTACCATCAGAGCCTGATCTATGGGGTACAATGGGTATGCGTATGAAAGACAGAAATCCATTTTCCCCCGTGATGTTTTATACCAGCAAACGTAATCCAAACTCATAATTGCTATATAAAACCGAACTAGTTCAGGACCAGTTAATCGTCAAATTCCGGACTGGAACATAGCTGAAGTGGATCACAATAGAAATAAAACAAACGTAAGAAAGGAACATAAAATTCGTATAATTTCTTCTTACCTCTCGAGCCATCACAGCCATATAACGTCCCGGAACGATAAGCATTCAATGCGGTCAACAAATTGGCATATCATTCAATTTTGCTGAGACAACTATAATAAAGACCACTTTGGCCTTCTGGGCATGGTAAGTATTTGGAAACGCCTCCAAAAATATGAAATTGTTGCTTGTAATTGCTTACACAAACACTTCAAGCCACTACATCAGTGGGCATTCCATTTGACGTATCTCCCATAGAAATGTTGTTTATTTCTTTTATTTAACATTTTATTTTACTTCCGAACAGTTATTCAATAATTTTCACACGTGTTTGAAAGCGCCTCCCACATATGTGGAATTGTTCTTTGGAGGAGTCTTTTTTATCTGTCTCCTTTTTACCAAACAAATGTATTTTGTCACATTTGGCGCCAAAAGTTGTGATACCTTACGCCTCTTTTGCATAAAAATGACACAGAGAGTGCCGAATTCTGTAGCCGTTATTTCTCCTCAACATTGATGTCTCTCCCAATGGAATGTTGTTGTTGTCGTTTGTATTTTATTTCACACACAGAACAAACAAAGAAATTGACATAGATTTCACACAAAATAATTAAATGTTGTTATTCTTTTGCCTTTTATTTCACTTTAATTTATATTTCTCCTTCACTAAGGATCATACAACCGAACAATAACAACTTTTGGTATTTCTTTTGTTGTCTCTCCCACACTAATGTCGCTTTTTTATTTTATACACAGAGAGCAACAACAATGACATTGCTCATTGTTAAATTGCTCAGGTTTAATTTTGCTTTTGCTGATATTGCTTTTAATGTCTCTCTCACAGTACTGTTGTTGTGTTTCTTCTATTTTACACTTAAGTGGCCCACACACGTCAAACATGTGCGTTCGATCGGTGTGAATCGAAGCAATGTTTGACGTGTGTGGTACGGTGTTCACACCGATTTGCCGGTGCGCACACCGATCGAAAGAAATTAAAAATTTTTAATTTTTCGTTGTGCGACGCGCACATGTTTGACGTCTGTGGCCTGGTGTGTGGATATTTTCTCATTTGTTGAGAAATTTCGTGGAGTGCGGATCAGCGGACAAATGTAATACATATGTATTTGGAAGATTTTTTGATGTTTTTACACATATTCTACTGTGTGGCAAATAAAAATATTTTTCCCGGAATAAAATAAAAGTATTTAATACATTTATATTAAATAAAAATATATCGTCTGTTTTCCGTCATCACTATCGTGGTCCATCTTCACGCTTCAAAAATAAATATGAAATGAAGTTTAATGGATCCGTTTGACGTGTGTGGGCTAGGAGCTTCACACCGATCGAACGCACATGTTTGAGGTGTGTGGCCCACTTTAGAATAATGCTGGAACTGATGCCCTTGTTTTGCATGTATAAATAAGCGGTTTCTCCTTTACTCTCCTCTCTTTTTGCACACCATTAACTTAGAACAACAACAATATTAAATTAGTTTACACACAGAGTCACTACCTTTATTAAGCATCTTCTTCGGCTTATATTTTTGCATCAGGAATGATCATGCAACCGAGCCGAGACAACAACAATTACACTTAACCGTTATTTCTCTTGAAACATCACTTTCATGTTATTCCCCTACGACACGTCACACTAACTACCAAATGAATGTGACGCCGTTAAAACCACTGCGTTGTTGGCGGCATTGAACTTCTGCTTTACTTGTCATCAATGAAAACATTCTCTTGTAAAAAACATTGTTAAAAAGGAAGAAAGAAATGTTGCAAAGTGAATAATATATAAAATCAAAGAAAGTCGATCTTAAAAATTTGCCTTTGCGGTTTCTTCGTAGATCAAAAGATCGACTTTTAGACTCTTCGATACAAAAAGTCGATTAGTCGAAAGTCGATTTACTTATCCCTAATCATAATTTGCCTAAACGTCATTCGTAAACAACACGGTTTTCCATTTAGTCTCCATCCCACCTCATTCGTAAGCTTTAGGTTATTCCATTTTGAGTTCATCTTTATCGGCCATTTTGTCTTATCCTCCATTCGTTAGCAGGTGGAACGTTTTTCAATTTTTTGCGTACGACGTCGCTTGAGTCAACATTCCATCTCATAATTTGTTTTCACGCGTATTTTTGTTATTATTTTGTTTTTTAACTAATTACGGTAATAAATTGAAAATATTTTAATGAAATTATATATAATTCAAATAGTAAATTGTGTAAAATATAAAATAAAGTGTAATAATAGTCCATAACATAAATAAAATCCATGGAAAACACTGCACATGTATTTGGGCGAGCTGCAATGTTTTGGGAAACGCCCTATAGGCTTGTGTTATTTTGTTTATTAATTAAAACAGTGGAATTGTAATTAATATATTGTGATGAAATGTTGTTTACTTCTCCTTTTTTAGAACGATAAATAATAAAATTATTTAATAAGAGCAAGAATTGTGGACGACATTTGTAAGGCATCATTATGAATTATGGACGAAAGACACCTTCGACATATCGTTCGAATCCCTCAGTGTATTCCCATACCACGGGAAGGTAAGGCTCAAACTAATGGAATGTTAACAGGTGTATTGGAATTATTTTAATTTTAATATTTTTTTCGTACAGATCCTCAACCAATCTACATACCACAAAATCACGTTCAACTCGATCCGTGCGTATACCATGGTATCAAAGGCCCATCTTAAAGAATAATCAATATATTGATATTCAGAAAAATGCAATGATGATTGGGTTATTTGCCATTGTAAGTAAAAAATGGAAATAAATATAAATTATTTAATTTCTTATTAAAAAAATGTTTATATATTACAGTTCTTGGCTCTATTTACCATTGGCACTGCCATCTTCGATATATATTGTTTGGCAATGGGTGCGCCTGGTTCCACACATTATGGTTATTATATTATTTCATATGAATTTGTCTATGTTGGCAATAAGCATGGTATGTACCCCAGCTTCTCAGTATAGTTATGGGCGTTAAATGATATTAATTAATGAATGTTTTGTCATATTGTTTTGTTTTTTTTTTCAGTTCGTAACATGTTGATGGTGTTTGCTTTATTCTCCTTAGTCTTTGGTCTTATAATATTCTGTACAAGCATACTATTGGTTGTAGCTTTAAGAAAGGTTAGTTGTATTATTTTTTAAGATTTTATAGAAAAATTTATAACAATTTATAGAACGTTTTTGCAAAATTTGTAATGAATTCGAGGAAATTAGTATCAACTCCTGTAAAAAAAACAATTGATTCCTAATTATATATTATTGTTCAAATTAAACAGGGCTGGTCGTAAGTCACTCGAATTTATTTAGAATTTTACAGAAACTGATTTTTAAATTATCTACTTTATGTTAATCATTTCCATTATTCACTTAATTTGTTAATGCAAATCTTTCATAACACACATCTATTTTACTTTAATTTGCCTTACATACATACAAGCAACACCGAGAAGGAATAGCACAGAAACGTTTTGTTATAATGCCGGTAAAATGTTTCTTAGAAGAAAAGCTATCATTTAATCCTCAAAAAATATATATTAAAAAAAGTCTACTATAATACCCTTTACCACAGTATGCCCAAAGGATTTATACAAGTCATTAAAAAAAAACATGATCTAAAGACATGAAGTATCCGCCAAATTTATGAAGTGTCCGCATCAAATTCACTACAACACTTGGAGTTTGTATGTTGAAATTTCAAAAGAGCTTGAAACCACATAGGTAAAACCAGGAAGCTAAAAAATTCTTTAAAAATTATAGGCCCTAAAAAAATATTTAAATTTTTTGGCCTTAGGAAGGAAAAATGTTAGGCCTTAAAAAGGACTATAAAAAGTTAGGACTCTAAAAAATATTTCAAAATTCTAGATCTCAGAAATTGGCTGTAATTTGGTGTTTTGGATACTCATTAGGTCATCAATTTTATTATCGAAAATTGTGAATATTGGTCCATCTTTCAGGGTAGCCCCCCATATAACGGTATGGGGGGCTACCTGTACCAGTATTTTGGGCACGTTTTCCAACCAATTGGCTATAATTTGGTATTTTGGTTACTCATTTGTTAACAAATCTCCCCACCAAAAATTATCAATATTAATCCACGGAACGTAATTTTCCAAATATCAGCTTTTTATGGAGTTTGGAAAGCTTGTTTCAATCAAATTGGCTGCAATTTAGTATTTTGGATTATCATAGGGTAGAACATCTCCCTCCAAAAACTATGTGTATTGACTTATACTTCAGAGTAGACCCCTATATAATGACACACCCATAATTCGGTATTTTGGTAAATTTTTTAACCGAACGACTATAGCACGATTTGTGTGGATTGGTTACTTGCTTTCGTGAAGACTTTTTAAATCCTTATGTTCCCAGTGGTATGGGGTATAGTTCCTTATCGGCAAACTCCTCAGAAAATCATCCAGAAATGAGAAAACCATTGGCTTTTTATTCACAACAAAATAAAATACATTTTTTTAACAGCTACTAATATTTTAATTTTGTTTCATCTCTAGGAATATGAACGTAAGATTCTCCCCTGGCTATGGACATTTGCCGTCTTTACAATATGGCGTCTATTGGCATTGTTGTTCTTTGCCATTGTCAATGATTTGTATTTTGCCTATAATGCCGTAATGGTATTCCTGTGGTCAGTATTTGTTTTGATATCAATTTATGGCTGGGCCTGTGTTTATTCGCTATTTTTGGAATTGGTCGATTTAACCAAATTAGAAGATTTGGCCCATTTAAGGGTGAGTAATTGAATTTTTATTTAATTTTTAGTTAAATAATTAATTTAATTTGTTTTTTTTGTTTACAGATGGGTACCATGGCCTCCTTACATGCCTCAACTGCAAATTCATTGGCCGGCTCACGTCCCACAACACCGCACAGCACTGTCTCAACAATGCCAGTTGGTTAAGCACAAAAAATTACCACACAAATATTTTTTATATTTAAAAAAAGGAGTCTCGTCTATTAGAATCTCTTGAAACCCGTCCAATTTTTTTTTAATTATATGTTTTATTTGTATTATGAAATCTTTACAAAACCACCTTATACATTCCATATATTAATTTTTAATGTTGGTTCATACACAACTTTTTTGTGTGTGCATGTCTTTTATATATAAATAGTGCCTTAATATATTATGTACAAGTTTTTTATATAACGTTTTCTTTTTTACCCACATTCCACACATCATGTATGCTTTTAAATTATTCTAAATATCTACATTCTTTTTTATACATCTAAAGAATATTTATGTGTAAGATATGACAAAAACAATACCGTCCATATATATTTGTAATTATCGAAAAACAAACAAAAAATGTAAATGTGTTCTTATTTTACAAAACAACACAACTCGAATTAATTGCATATATAATATATTTTTTAAATGTTGAACATATCAATAAAATTATGTATACCTTTTGTATAAGGTAGTGTCACTTATTCCAACGTGTTTTCAATTAAAAACCAGTAAGGAAAGTAGTAAAGTCGGGCGGAGCCGACTATATGATACCATTCACCACTATTAAACGCAACTACGTTATTCTATGCTCAATTTTGTACATTGTGCAAAATTGCAGGTCAATCTGACAAACATGAGGAGGTTTATGCAGCATTTACTTAAAATCGAACGAAAATATATATGGAACGAAACTTGTCACAGGTTAGGTTATACTAATTTCAGTACGTTTTGTTCCCATCAGCCATATATTGGTTCCTTCGTGCGTCAATTACTTAAAATCAATCGATAATATAGAAGGGAGCTATATCTAAATCTCAACCGATTTTCACGAAACTTGGCAGACATCACTCTAGGCCCAATTCAGTACGTTATGCCAAATTTCGGGCAAATCAAAATATATATAGGGTCTTTGGTGCACCGTTTACATTAAATCGGACGAAAATATATATGAGAGCTATATCTAAATCTGGGTCGATTTTCACGAAACTTGGCAGACATCACTCTAGGCTCAATTCAGTACGTTATGCGAAATTTCGTGCAAATTGAAAGACGAAATAGGACGAAAATATATATGGGAGCTATATCTAAATCTGAATCGATTTTCACGAAACTTGGCAGACATCACTCTAGGCTCAATTCAGCTGTGCCGAATTTCATCCAAAGCGGATCATAATCGACTCAGAAGGTTATTCTATGCATATTCTCAAAAGGAACCATGGGTCTATCTCGATTCCTTTTGCCTCTTACAAACATATGTACAAAGACAAAATACCCTGTACCACAGTGTGGTGAAGGTAAAAAAATGGGAACATTCTTCTCTACAAGTATGCCAATCTCTACTGAGAATAACCTTGGAGAAGAATGATTGTTTTGATACTATTCGAAGCTTCAAATAAGTTAATAAATTTGACACGGTTTTCATTGCATTCGACTTGGGAATATAATCAAGTATTTTATAGATTCCAATCTACAGCAAAAAAGAAAAAAATGTCTTATTTTTATACTAAAAAAATTAGTTGGTTTTATTTGTGTGATTTGAAGGGTGTTAATAACAATAGATTTTTTAATTTTTTTAAATTTATTATTATTAAATTATCATGTTAAACTGTAATCTTTCTACGATGCATAAATTTAGAGGGGCCATAACAAGAAAAAATCAAAAAAAATTGAGAAAGAAAACAAATTACACAATTTTTGTTGTTGTTGTATTAATAACGATTTAATTTGATAAAGTGACGCTTATAATATATGTCCCTTTTTTGTTTACTGAAGAATTTAAAACATAAAAAAATGATGATTACTTAAAACTGACTACTACAATAATCCTATGTGTGCATGTCGATCGGTCGGTCACACTTCACTTGGCACCACTTGAACTTTGGATAGATCACCAACCAATGTATCGAGTAAAGCTCTCAACTCCTGCTGGGCAAATTCTTGGGGCAAAGGTAAACGTTCCAGGGCAATTTTTATAATAAGACAGGGATTTAGGATGGGACAAACAAGTAGAACACCACGTACTAAACATGCTAAATTTTGGGCAATTTCACTTTGACACAAACGATGTTTGGGCGTTGGACAGGGCAGAAGATTGATACGTGAACATAAATCGGCCAATTGTGGTTTTAGATTTTCCCAACGGGCTTCAATATCGGCTTCGGTTTTCAATGATTTCAAACCCTTGAACTGAAAGGAAAAGAAACAAGAAATTAATTGTTTAAATTATTAATTGATAATTAAATAAAATTAATTTAGTAATTATTTATAATCAATTTCTAATTAACTTTTTAATGTCATTAATTATTAAATTAATTCATGTGCTTACCTTTTCATTTATATCAATAAAATCAAGAAATATTTGTCCTTGATTAGACCAATTGGGCACCTTAACGGCCTTATTTAGATCGGGGCTTTCAAATTGACTTAGCAAGTTGTGCAAATAATCCAAGTTATCTAAAAGAATAAGAAAAATTAATTTTAGAAATTAAAGACAAAAAATGTAATAAAAAAATATCTTACCATTAATTATGGCATCGGGAGCTATGTGTTGGAATATAATTTCATGGGCCAAAGACCATTGTTTGGCCTTTAACAAATATTTAGCTTGTAAGTGATAATTTTGCACTGAACCAGCTTTCACTGCCTTGGCATAGTCGATCCATTTTTCTGGTACACCCAAATTGTTAATAACGAATTTCTCTTTATCGGTAAGGGTCACATCTTTAGCCACAGATACATAACGATAAAGGACATTCTGCACTGCCAATTCACGTTGATTTCGATCTTTAATGTGCAGTAGCACAAATATGGCCCATTCCCATAGGTCATTGTTTTCTAATTGTGAGGCAAAACCGACATGTAATTGTGATTCACTTAATTCGGAACAATGGCGATAGCCCAAAGCTTCCAGGGTTTGCAATAATAACCAACTGAGAAAATAAGAAAATTAAAATTATTTACTTTAAGAAAAAATATAGCTCTTACCTCAAACGATAATCCATGGGGTCTACGGTATGTGTTGCAGGATTTAACAAGCTCTCCATTGGATGACTACGTTTGGAAAACAATTGCAACAAATGATAACGTAAGTCATAGATATTTTGACGTTCACCACTGTCGTCCATGTAGACAGGTGTTGGTGGTAGACAGAAAAATTCTTCCGATTTAAATGATTTCTCATAGGCCAACAGGGCATCGGTTATTGAAGATGTTGGTGAGGATAGATACCACAATTGAAGCTATAAATACAATAACAAAAATGTTTTATAGTTGTAATTTAATTATTAATATTTTACTTACCGCCAAAACTTTAATCCATTCAATACCATCCAGAGTATTAATAACACCATGCGATGACGACATAAGCGATACCCCAGCCACAAGCATATACATTTTCAAACGTTCAATTTGTATAAATTGATCTGCCTTATCAGAATTCCAAGCGGCCAATTGATCTTCCATTAGCTGGCGTACAGTGGGACCAGATGACAATTGGGCCAATAGCAATGACATATTGGCATCATCATAGGAGAAGGCCAATTCACACGCCTCAGTGACCTTGTGACACATTATTAAATCCATTAAATGTTCCAAATAGGTATGTTTGGAGACGGTACGTGTCAATAGATCTTTATCGGTAAGGGTATTTTCCAACCACTCAGAGAGTAAATTACGACGATACATAACAACAAAATGTGATGTAGGATCACGACCCTCCAATGCCTCATGATCGCCCCAGAGGGCTAAACATAATGACCATACGGAGACATTATATTCCTCTAAGGGGCCAAGATTTATAAGTTTAATGGCTTCATCTAAATGTTTGACAATGAGGTCGGTGCCGCCATCAGATTTAATATACGGACATTCACTGCCTTCCACATCCTGTTGTTGGGAATTGCGTAGTTGGATTTGCAAGTGATCTACGATACTCTCCTTGAAATTCTCATATGATTGAGTGGCGGACAATTTGATTTGCTGTAATACCGTATTGGAAAAATCATTCACGCCACGTGTCTTGAAGAGGAGGGATGAAACTTCGAGGAGATTTTTGGCTGTAAGAAAAGAAAATTTTGAGATTTTAATTTTTAATAAATAAATAAAATATATATAATAATAAATTATTTTTTCCGAGGAGTGAATATCGATTCGGGCCACTACCTTGTAGCAGCCAAGGCTCGCCCTCGTCTTAATGTTGCAGCATAGGTGCGATCTAATGTAACACGGAAATTTGAAGTCGAAAAGCTGCAAACACAACAGGTTGCCGAGGCATACTCCGCTCAACTTATCCACCTTCTTGACGAAAGCACTTCTTGTCCCGATAATAGTATGGAAGCACAATGGCAAAGAATTGTCCACTCCGTTCAAACTGCAGAAAAAGCAACACTTGGGTACCAAAAACCACAACCAAGAAACCGGTGGTACGATCAGGAGTGTCGCAATGCTACTGATGTGAAAAACGAAGCGTATATGGCAACCCTACACACAGTAGCAACACGTAATGTGATGGAGAATTATGGAGAAAAGGAGAGAGGAGAAACGTATTTTCAGAAAAAAAAGAAGAAAGAACAGGAAAACGTGAGCGGGTGCAAATCGATATGTAAAGGAGTCGGAATGAAGTACGGAAATTTTACCAACGAGTAAAACACCAAACCGAAGGTTTTGGTGCAGGCACATCCTCCTGTAGAGATAAAGAAGGAAACCTGGTGACAGATACAGCATTTTGAAAAGCTTCTGGTATCAAATAGTGGCGGTGAAGAAGATACCCCAGAACCAATAATAGATGAAGGTATAGATTGTATACCACCTAATCAAGATGAGGTCAGAAAAGGAATCAATCGGCTGAAGAACAATAAAGCAGCAGGGCCCGATGAGTTACCGGCCGAACTATTCAAAACTGGTAGTCAGATGTTGGTAAGGAGCATGCACCAGCTGAATAGTACAATTTTGCTAGAGGAATGCATGCCCAATAATTGGAACCTCAGCATCCTGTGTCCCGTGCAATGATTATTGGACCATACCAATGCGGCTGCATACCTGGCAAATCCACCATTGACCAGACTTTCACTCTGCGCCAAATTCTGGAAAAGGCTCACGAAAAACACATCGACACATACCACCAATTAATATGGCTATGCAGGATAACTTTAAGTGGCACAAGGTCAGCAGTTAAAGTCGGAAAGGGCCTATCGGGCCTTCAATACCGAAAGAGGATTCAGACTAGGTGACAGTTTGTCGTGTGATCTTTTTAACATCCTGCTGGAAAAGGTCATGGGAGACGCAAAGGTGAACAGAAATGACACTCTGTACACCACACAAAACATGTTACTCGCCTACGCCGATGACATCGATATAATGGGTCGAACATTGCGAGCGGTAACAGCCACCTTTGAACAAATTGAAGACCACCTTGAACAGCGAGAAGATCAAGCTGATGGTATCAACGCGCAAGATGTCCAGTAGACGGTGAATATCAGCGTCGAATGAACCACGAGCTTTACAATTGATATGCGGATGTCGAAATAGTCAGTCGTATTGAGCTGCAGGGACTACGATGGCTTGGCCATGTTGTGCGAATGAATGAGAATGTCCCAGCTCAAAAGGCCTACTGATGGTTCCCGTAGAAGGGGAAGACCACGATTTAGGTGGAAAGACCGAGTACAAAACAACATCTTGGAACGTGGTCTTTTAAATTGGAGGAGTTGCGCACAAGACCGATGCGCTTGGAAATCTTTTTTAAGCTCGGCTTATGGAACAACCAGCTAAGTAGGTAAGTATTTAATTAAGAAATTAAATAAAAATGTAATTAATTAAATAATTTTAATAAATAATAAATTAATTTTAATTAATTCATTTTAATTAATTACTATTATTTAATATTTTAATATAAAAAATCTACTTACACTTAATTTCCCGATTCAAATTATTCCTTGTTGTCGGCACAATTAAAGTGTTTTGTGGACCAAAGCCCATTTTGAATTTTCTTCCATTATAGAGACCCAAATCTGCAGGCCATTTAAAGCGAAGAGGATATGAAATAGATTTACTCAACGGGACATGGGCTGCCAAACTTTTAATCATTGCCACCTTGGGTCTAACCAAAAATGGTGGCATTTTGGTTACAACTTGTTCCACAGCGGTTTCCGAATCGGTTGCAATTGTTTTATGCTAAAAAAATTGAAATAATAAATTAGATATAAAACCAAAAATCTTTATTATTAAACCTACCGCATCTTTTGATTTTGCAACACTTATTAAGGAGCCAGCCGATGATGCTGGAGCTGGTGGTGATGCCAAAACATTACCAAAATCAGCCTGACTTGAGGTCTCAGACAGGTGGCCACCCAATCCAGGGCCATCTTTCCACAATGATTGGGATGAGTCATACATATCTTGAATGTGGCGACCAAATAGGCCACCACCCGCGGTGGACATATTACGATTGTAATCCCGTTGCAAACCAAATTCCGAGGTTTCTGTAAAGAACAGATTTTGAAAAATTAATTTGAAAATCTGTAATATAAATTGTGAATGTGGTCATACCTGATTTATTATCATCTTCAATAAAAAATGAGGCCTTCATCAATTGTAACTTGTGGGAATCGGTACCCATATCCCTGGCCAATGTTGTTGTGGGACTAGTTAAGCCCTGTTTATAGTTTTGTTGGGGATAATCAAACATGGAGAAGTCGTTGCCGTTGTTTTGAAAATATTCTAAAAAATAAAAAAAACAAAATTAAATATTTGTAACAGTATCCCAAACAAGTATTTAAAGACCTACGTGTTTTATCCATTAGCATAAATTCCGCAGATTCATCCATGGGATAAAAACCGACATTTGTCAAAGATTTGGGATCCAAAGAGCGGGCAGCATCTTCAGAGATCTATGAGGAAATGAAATTAATAATAGAAAAATACAAAATCCAGCTCCATTTTTCTACATACCTTCTGGGCATTTTTCAAAGCAGCCAAAGTCATTTTATCTTGACCCACAGCACCCGCCACGCCACCAGCTGCAGCTTGTTGTTTAGCTGCATCCAATGCAGTTGCTCCCATTTTTGCCTTTTTCGGATCAGTTGGCAATTCATCCTCCTCATCACTATCATTCAGACCATATTTAGAGAAATGTTTCACACGAAATACCCAGCTGCCGGTTTCAGGACGATATTCTATAAAACGGGTATCATTCTTATCGCATACACGTCGCAACTTGGCCTCCCAATCCATTTCTGCCAAACGTTGAGGATCCTTAATAGGTTCGTGAATACTTTTATCCAATGGCCAGACTTGATCCAATGTTACTTGGGCCTCACGATTCAATCCCTGACCAATTGGTGGTTTATTATCATCATCGGGATATATGATAATCTCCTTGTTACGGAAATGTACAATTTCATCAAGATTTAGGCCGGCCACATCCATTTCTTTGCCAAAATATACATTGCCATAACCTTCACGGCCCACCGTGAAATTGGGTACCACACAAGAGCCATCCTCGGCCAAATAGGATTTCAAATCATCCAAGGAGGGTATGGTGTAATAACTGGAACGCAAAAGAAACATAGTTAGAGATTTCAATTCTCCACAAAATGAAATGGAAACTTACCCAACCCTTTTCAAGGTTATGCCAGTGGGATGTTCTTCATATTCTGCCTGATTGTCTTCCACCAAAATTGATTTATCTTCGCCGCTATACGAACGACTGGATATAATACTTTCATTTGCCCCTCCGGCACCACCTGCTGCAGTCACAGACGACATACCTTCCAATCTCGAGGGTTGATCTTCAAATGGATTTTCTTGCACGGTAGAGACAGACATCCGTCCGCTAAATGTTTCCAATGGTTTACGTGGCACCAATTCCGTTAATGTGCTATTATGGGAAGAGACCGGCTCAAAGCCAGCATTTAAATTATGCTGACGCACCTTTTCCAAGTTGTTGGGATGCAACCATGACTCACGGCGACTGGAATCCAGAGCACCACCACCTCCAGTATTAATGCTAGTTGTGGGAGTTCCACTGCTTAGAGGGGTACCTCTACCACCCGTACCTAGGCCACCACTAGATGTCACAGCTGTATCCCTTGATGGTGGCTCTGTTGGTATCTCTCCGGAAAATGAATCATTGCGTACATCAGCACCACTACCAGGAGCTTGACGTTGTGGTGTATTTTGTTGGCTCACAGGCGGTGTCTGGGTACCACCACCACCCAATGACTGATTATTTTTCGGTTTCAGTATCAAACGCTTGGCATTGGGTTTCAAACTGAAACTTTCCACACTGGCATCGAACTCCTCTAAGCCTTCAAACAACGACTTCTTGGTCAGCGATGAACCAATTGGTTTGACACGCACCACACTGGGTGACGACTTGGTGGTAACCTTAAATTGATTGCTTACATTACCACTTTCCAAGATGGCCTTTTGTGCTGCCGGATTGGTGGCCTTGGTTGGGTCGTTTTCTTCATTTCTCTTTAGATCTTTGAAAATCGGATTATCGCCATAGGGTGAGGTGACTTTAGACAAAATCTGTTGATGAATTGGCACCTGCTGTTGTTGTTGAGGTGTTCCCGGCAAACCACCCATTGTACTCAGAGATCCACCCAATGTGGTACCAAAACCCCCACCCAAGGTAGAGTTGTTGGTGCCAAATGCTGACGTGCCTGTAGTGCCGAAGAGTCCACCACCGGTGGTATTTTGTGTGCCGCCCAGTGTGGTACCAAACATACCTCCAGGCTTGGCAGCCGTGTTGCCAAAAAGCGATGTTCCTCCAGTGCCGGAATTAAAATTCAATGGTGCTGCTGTAGAGGTTTGTGTGCCGAAAGCCCCAAACCCTGAGGTGGCGGGTTTATTTAGGGTGGTATTGCCAAATAGGCCACCCCCCGTGGTGTTTGTGTTCTGCAAAGAGAAATTGCCAAAACCGGTGGAGGCGGTAGATGTTTGTCCAAAAGCGGGGGCGGCACCAAAACCAGTTGCAGGTTTGGCACCAAACAGACCACCACTAGCAGTGCTGGTGGCCGTGTTACCAAAACCTCCAAACCCGGTATTGGCTGTTGAGACACCACCCAAACCAAAGGCGGGTTTATTGGGATCATTGGCCTGCTGCTGGCCGAACAGAGATGGTTGTTGTTGAGCTGTGTTTTGGCCAAATGCTGAACCAAATCCGGTGGTGGTTTGGCCAAAAGCCGGTGCTGTACTTGTGGCAGGGGTTTGCCCGAACATCGATGGTTGAGTTGTTTGGCCAAATGCCGGCTTGGCTCCAAATGGATTTGAGTTGTCAGTGGCGGTGGCACCAAATCCCGTAGTTGTTGTGGCACCAAATGGCTTAGCGCCAAAAGGTTGTGTGGCTGTGGCACCAAATCCTGTGGTGGGTTGTTGCCCAAAAGCACTTGTAGTGCTTCCAAAGAGACCTTTGTTTTCAGTGGTTCCCGCCGCTGGTTGACCAAAGAGTCCAGTCGATGGTTGGTTTGTTGAACCAAACAAACCAGTTCCCGTGGTAGGCTGTGCAGCCGCTCCAAACCCGAAACCGGTGGTTGTACCACTCTGCGGCCCCTTACGATTGGCCAAATAATCTTCCATACGTAACTCCTCCAATGATTTGCCTTCGTATTCCTTCATGGCGGTGATGCAATGTTGCTTGGTGTTGACATTGTTGGGTTGACCTCCCTTCATCAAAGTGTCGGTGCCGATTGTTGGTACATATTTAGCAATGGAGGTACCGGGATTGGCGGCTGCAGCAGCATTGGCCGGTTGACCAAAGGCCGATGTTGTGGAACTGCCGAAAACGCTAGTTGTGGTGGGAGCAGCTTGACCAAAGGTACTAAAGCCGCTGGCACTTGTAGATGCAGCAGGTTGGCCAAACAAAGAGGTGGTGGGTTGGGTTGCTGTTTGTCCGAAGCCACCCAATCCACCGGGTTTCACGGCGGCACCAAAGGCCGATGTGGCAGCCGGTTGGCCAAACAAGGATGTTGAGTTTGCTTGCGGCTGGGCCGAGCCGAAGAGTGTTGTGTTTTGTTGGGGTTGGGCAAAGGCTAAAAGGAGGATACAATTAAAAAACTGCAAAAAAGCGTTAATTATTTTTTTACTTACACCCAAAAGCCGGCTGCGTAGTAGTGGTAGCCCCAAATGCCGTCGAGGTACTGGCCCCACCAAACAAACCCGTCGTTTGCGGCTGTGTTGCTGTGGAACCAAACATCGATGGCTGGGTTTGTTGCGTTCCAAAGGTGGGTGCTGCTCCAAATGCACTTGTAGCCGGTTTGCCGAAAGCCGATTGGCCGAACGGTGATGAGGTCGCCGTATTATTGAAACCGCCAAAACCTGTGGTGGGGGCTGTCGAGCCAAATGTGGGTTTTGCTCCACCAAACATATTCACTTTTTCTATGCACTAGCTAATTTATTAATTTCCTTTTGTGTGTTTATTTTAGTTTCTTTGTTTATTTTTTTGGCGCGCTCGTAACAACCAGAAAGCGTGCTCGTCTCCCTCTCGTCGTCGTCGTACCGACTGATAATGCAACTTTTTTTCTTTCTAAATTTCACAAAATGTTTTAATGCAGGCAAATCATAATCTGGTTGTTGTTGTGAAATTGCCCAGACAACTATTTGCCACTATGGATATGTCAAATCCTTTGCACAGAATATGCCCAGCACTTGTCTCTACGCCACCAACTCGTTGTTGTATATTTTTCTTGCACAAAAATTCCGCAATCTTAAAACACGGTGTTGGAAAAGCGTCACTTTACAAATTTAACAAATCTACAACTGAGATGATTGCCATACAATGTGTTTTGAAAGTTAGTCGGTAACGTATACGTAACGTGAACGTATAGGCAATAGCTTTTTCGATTAGTGTATAAAGTATCGTAATTAGTGAACTAATTACTACAGAAAATTGTTGCCAAACCAGCAATATAATAGGGTTCTCCAATAAAGGGAGTTTTTTAATTAATTTATTTTAAAATAAATAATTAGATTTTTATTTAATAATACGGATTAAGTCATTTTTGTTGATTTTAGTCGATTTTGCATCGGTTGGTAATGGTCGAAAATCGATTTTGAATAGGTTTGACAAAATCGAAAGATTGAAAATCGAATAGTCAAAGCATAAATCGAAAAGTCTAAACATCGACTGTTGGCCAAAATCAAAAAATGGAACAGTAATAAGGAGGTACGTACCCTGCCTCAGTTGTCAGAGAGGGTTACATTCGCAAACCACACTGTCGCAGTTCTCAGGGAGATAATTGCATGAATGAATCCAGCAATAGCACCCAAGTATATTTTCGCCTGAATGAGTGCAAATGACCGACTGGTATCATAAGCAGGTATACTGTCGCAGATTTCAGGAAGGGATTCTGGTAGAATTGAGAAACGCTTACGCTACATTCGTAAAACATACTGAGGTCATAAGGAGATACCCCTGGTGTCAAAATGAGCCACCTTGTCGCAGTCTCTGGGAGGTAATGACATGGATGATTCCGGAGACTCAAGTACCCAAGCAGATTTTCTCCACTTCATTTAAAAGGTCGGCTGGTGTCATAAGAAAGTTCTCCGTCACAGTATCCAGGGAAGGATTCCGGTAGCCTTGAAAATTGCCTATATACACTTACAATCCATGAAGCAGGTGCAGCATCGACAACATCTTGTTCTGTCGATTTTCGTCTTCTCTTGTAATTGGTACATCAGTGTCATGCCGAGCACACTATCACAACTCTCAGTACAACATTCTGGCAGGTTTGAAAAATAGTCTGCTTCGTATTGCTTACATTCGCAAACCACACCTGTACACCGCTTTACTTTGTGGGATGTCAAAATACATTGCCAGCGCCCAAATAGCTCCCGACAATGCCGTTGTTACTACATTTAATTTTTTCGCAAATAACCTGTTGACCTAGTCTTGGGTCATTCACAAGTATTGTCTCCTCTGCTAGGAAGTTAAGTAGCACTTTGGGTATTTCTCCAGCAGGTATGAAGTGAGTAGTTGCAGCAATAATTATGTCCCAGAAATTCAACGCAGGCAACCGATAATCTGAGTGATGAAGCTCTGATTGGTTATTTTTCTGAAACCTACGCAATCAGTTTGATTTAGAAAATTACCCCGATCAGAGATCGGCAATCTTCCTTAATTCCACCATGTTATATCAATTTTATCATCCCCTTTGTAACTCTAAACATTGAAACATTCATTTCCGACCTTATAAAGTAGAGCATTTAAACGGGAATTTAATTTAGCAAAAAAAAGGAATCATGTTGTTATTCAAATTTCTTTAGGAAATGTAAATAAATTCATTGCCAAAGAAGATTCTCAAAATTCCGAGTTTTTTATTTAAAAATCGGGTTTTTTTTCTTTTTTGCAAATTATAAAATTTTATTGAGAAGTAATTGTTCTAATGCGGCTACCTTATTAAATTGGGCGAGTAAATTTGATAATATAAATACGCCTTAAATAATTTGTGACAAAGCGCCATCTGTTGTAAACATTGATTAATTACTGTGGCAACAATTTTATATTACCATTAAAAAACACAATTACAAAATGAGAATTATTACATAAAACATTAATAAAATGCTATTAGCGACGACAACGACGATGATAATAGTAAAATATAAATGTGAAATGTGTTAATAAATGTCAATTTAAACATAATAAAAATAAATGCAATAGAATAATTTTTATAAAAAATATAAAATAAATGCATTTACTTGAAAAATATTAAGAAGAATTTAAAAATAAAAGTTATTTGTCATACAATCAACAATAATCAAAAAACAACAACACTACCACCACCACAACAACAGCGACCAACCATCAATGCCGATCGTCAACAGCAGCAACAACAACAATAATAGTAAATGACGAATTACGTGAGAAAGAAGAAATGAGATATGACTTTTTTGTGAAGATTAATTTAACAATAACAACAACAACGACGGCAAAGACGAAGAAGAATACGACGTCGTTGTCGACCACGACTGAGACATCAACGTTGACGCAGTGATAGGCCCATTTGTGTTTACATTGGGTTATTTTGTGTGTTTGTTTTCTTTATTGTTTTTTTTTTGTTATTGTTGCCGCTGCTGCTCTACTGTGTAAATGTATGTGACCGAGCCAGCCAACTCCCCAATTAAATTAAATAAAAAAAGCGAAAATTATGTGAAAAAACGCAATAATAAATTTAATTGAAATAAAATAAAAAAGAGAATAGTTTTTTGTCTATATTTTTTGGTGAATAAAAAAAGATCTTTGTGTGGCATAGAATGTCAAGAAAAGTGAAATGTATCTTCGTTTTCTGCTAAATGTGACAGCATTAATATTCAAATTTGTTTTGTGATCTTCATCATCAACGAAATTTTGTATCTGTCAAATGCCAGCTGAAAAAAATATTGCCAACGAGTTGCAAGACTCATCCAATAATAAACAACAATAACCAGACAACTGTAACAAACATCAACAACACCAACAACTATGAATTTAGTAAAGTGAAATCAGCAAACACCAACAACAACCCAAAAATAATGGAATACTTTAACGAATATCTGTCTCAAAACAAAACAAGAATGCCGTCTGACCTAGTGAAGTGATTCGTTAAGATTTGTCATTTTTTATACAAGAATGTACATAAGTGTGTGTATGTGTGTTCGTGTGATAAAAACAATTCAATAATCGTAGTTGCTTTGAAGCTACCTGAACTTTGTTCTTTTTTTAATAAAAAAGCAAAAAACAATAACAAATTTTAAATTTCTGCCGAGAATTGTGGAAAAACTTTTTTCAAACTGCTGCCATCATCACAACCGTCAAAATGACTGTCTGGACTACGAGCAGTCCCAAACATGTCTTCGGAATTGGTAAGTGTTTTTTCATAATTTCTTGCAAAATTCTTTTTTGCGGTTTTTTTCGTTGTTTACTCTCATTGTGTGAGTGTTGTGTTTTTACATGACATGACCGGCCATGCAACAAGTTGCTCATAAACGGCGCAAATTCACAACATGCAAATAACCATCACCGATGGACAGAACAAAACACAATAATGGACAAGGACATTTTGAAATTGCAGTGGTGTGCAATCTATGGCACAGGGATGAAAATAATTTAATAAGGTGAATGATTGGGGTTAGATTTTTTTTATTTTTTATGAAATTTTTGGACAGTGGGAAAAATAGGAAATAATAAAATTAATGTAAAAATATTCAATTAAAAATAATTTTAATATAAAAAATGATATATATTTTTTTTAAAAAAACAAATTAAAAAGATTTTTTTTTGCAAAAACAAAAAAAAAAAAAAAGATTAAAAATAAATATTTATATATCAAAAAAATAAATTAAATAAAAAATTCCAAAAAATAATACATTAAATAAATGAAAAAAATAAAATAAAATAAAGGTCTCTAGAAAGATGCGAACATTCTACAGACCTTTGAACATCTGTGAAATATTACGCACTCTCTTCGGGGTTATTCGATAAGATTTTTATGAAGTCCGATGCAATTCAGGAAGGCTTCGAACATCCTAGAGACCTTTGAACATCTGTGAAACATTCAGCACTCTCTTAGGTTATCCGATAATATTTTTATGAAGTCAGATGCAATTCAGGCGGGCATCGAAGACTTCCCTTATGCAATTCAGGAGATTTTCCTCAAGAAGTTATCGAATTTATTCGACCATTGATTATATTTTAGCACTCTGAGGCTATTTTATAATTCTTTTCAAGAGCTCTGATGGTCCCCAGAAGGACTCAGAGCCCTATTGACACAATTCAGTGGACTTTTTAGGTCTGTTGAGATTCATTAGAAGGTCTCAGAACATGTTTATTACCTCTGGGAATATTCGAGGCATTCGATTCAGCATCCTCTTCGATGTTTCCCTAAAGAAATTATCGAATTTATACGACCTTTGATTATATTTTGGCACTCTGACGCTACTTTATGTTATTTTCAAGAGCTCTGATGGACTCAGAAGGACTGAGAGCCCTATTGACATAATTCAGTGGACTTTTCTCGAAGTACTTTTATTAATTATCTGAATATCAGCACACATTGGGGTCTAAATGATACTACTATTATTTGTACGAACATTAGTAAGCATAGACGAATTTATGTTATTTGGCTAAAAAGGCAGTGGCTTAGTAGATTCATTCGGAAGGCCTGAGAACCTACCTGGTACTATTCTGAGCACTTTATAGTCCTCCTGATATTCATTAGAAGGATTTAGATAACTTTACAACCTCTAAGAGGCCGTCTTGCTGCCATTTATCCGAACTGAGATATATTCGACATGTTTGAGAATTTCTCTGGTACAATTTCAGAAGACTTTAAAGACCCCTGATGTGATTTAGAGGATGTTAAAGGTATTCTGATATCCATTAGAATAGCTCGAAGAAATTATTCGAGTAACAGAGGCTTAGTGGATCCAGTCAGAAGGCCTGAGGTTATCCCTGGTACTATTCAGTAGACTTCATATACCCCTCATATAATTTAGAGAACATTAATGTACTCCAGATATTCATTAGAAGACCTCAATTATGTTCTCCTCTGATTAAGAGGATGTAAACGTCAACTGATATTCATTTTAAAACCTCGAAGTAATAATTTTACCTATCCGAATAGCTGTGGATTCATTCGGAAGGCCTGAGAACCTCCCTGGTACTACTCAGCAGACTTCATATATCTCTCATATAATTTAAAGAGCGTCAATGCCCTGCTGATATTCATTAGAAGGCCTCAGATAACTTCTCCTCTTGATTAAGAGGATGTCAAACGTCAACTGATGTTTATTATAAAACCTCGAAGTAATAATTTTACCTATCCGAGTAGCTGTGGAGTTATTCGGAAGGCCTCAGAACCTCCCTGGTACTATTCAGCAGACTTCATATACCTCTCATATAATTTAGAGAACATCAATGTCCTCCAGATATTCATTAAAAGGCCTAAAATAAATTCAAACGTTAGCTGATGTTCATTATAAAACCTCGAAGTAATAATTTTACCTATCCAAATAGGTGTGGATTCATTCGGAAGGCCTGAAAAGCTTCCCTGGTGCTATTTAGACGACTTCTGAGACTTCACATGTCAATGGCCTGCTGATATTCACTTCAGAAGACCTCAAGTTAATTCTCTTACTCTTTCGAACCTTCCTCTCTCTTTAGAGAACTTCTTTGCTCATAAATAGAGCGTGTTTTAAATTATCCACAAAAAAAATAATCTATTTTTATTTCAATTATTTTGGAAAATCCCCAAAAATACACACTTCAAATGGCCTCTGATAAAACAAATATTTAAAAAATATCAAAATAACATCTCCAAAAAATCCACTTGACATTATAACATTAAGCAGATTACCCACAATGGGGTCATTAATCCAAATTAGATACCCGCAATTGCCATTTACATACAAAAACACATTCTAAAAAAATTGAGTTCATTAGAAAAAGACTCATTGACTATTTTTAGTCAAAATGTTTTTCAAATTGAAAAAAAAATCTCTCGATAATTTAAGTTTTGTTTATTTTTTGAAAATTCGATATGTATTTATTTTTTGTTTAACTAAACAAATGAAGGAAATCCGCAATCTGAAAAATATTTCCTACCTAGGAAAAATTTATCATGTGGAAAATTTGTTTTTAAGTGCAAAAAGTATTTTTTCCGGGAATGGAAAAATTTTCTCCACCTCTTGCCTTATTTTCTGCTTCATATATTTAGCCGTATTAAAATTTTTTATGGATTATTAAAATATGTGTGCCTTTATCTGTGTCTGTTTTTTCCAAAATTTTCTTTTCTTTAGAGAAACTGTTTAATTTCCATCGTTCTGTTTCAATTTTTGTTTGTTCTGGGGCCATAAGTCAAGTGACCTCCTACTGTGTTACTTGTTGCACCACAAGTCAATTCGTTATATTCCCCTCCTTTTGACACATATGCACTCACAGCACACACCCTCAATCTCTAAAACACATTTAGTGTGTTACAAAAATTTTCCATATTTTTCCTTCTTCTTCTTTTTTTTTTTTTTTTTTGATGTTAGAAAAAATGTCTTAATAGTTTTCCTTTTGTTTAAAATGTAATTTACTTTTAATTTTCAATTATTTTTTTCTTTATTTCTCATACCTTTTGTTTTGTTTTCAACACTTGAATGCATTTGAAACGCTAAACACCAAAAAAGTTAGGTGCGGAGAACCAATTGTTTTGTTAAATGACATTCTCATGTGTGTTCCACCAACCATACGATGTTTGCTTGCTAGAGAGAGATAGATTATGGTGAAGATGATCTTGATCTCATTAAATTAATTATTTATCTTAAGTCAACCATTAATTAATTATCAGCAGCAGGATATATGTGGTGTGTTAGTTTTAGGCATAACATAACACATTTAATAAATGGTAGTCTCTTTTACGGTACTCGCTCTCTCTCATCACCCACTCAGTTGTTATTGCTTACCTCCCTCCCATGCAAATACCGTAACCTCGTAGAGTGCCTAACTAATGATGGTTATCTTCTTTGTGGTATTCTTTCATCATTTCAACTAACACTGCCATCACCCAGCCACCCACTCTCTGTTGTATCATGCTCAACTCCCCCCAATGCAAATACCTTCAATAACCGTGACGTAGCACACATACACTCTCATTACTCGTTGATGATGATGCTTCTGCTGTTAATGTGTCTAATTGTTGTTGTTGTCTCGCTGTCGTCTATGTTTTTAAAACACATAGGTATTTAATTGCAAGTATTTTGTTGTTTTTTATGTTGTTGTTGTTGCTGCAGCTTTGTTTTTGTTTGTGATTACTCTCATGGTAATGACCGTGATTTTCTTCATAGGCATGATGTGATTAGTTATTAAATTACATTAAATAGAGTTGTAATGCATTAATTGTTGTAATGGTGTGGAATGGAGGAAATATTAGGGTGGTCTTAAAGAAAATTGGGTACAGAAAAAAAAATATTTTTTTTAATTTTATTTATTATTAAATTAGAAATTCAATTAATTATGATGCTTTAGGAAATATTTCTGCTGACTACAGCCAAAAGAAGGCGTGGGAAGTATTTTTCTTCCTAAAGAAAACACCTCAGGGATGCTATTCAGCACAATTTTACATTCGTATAATGGTATTCAGAACATTCAGATTTCTTTCAGAAGACCTCAACGGCTTCCCAATGTCGTTTTTTTTTTGCAGTTCAGACAACTTTGGAGTCACTCTGATGCTATTCAGCTGAATTTATTTCTAACTTGTGCTGAATAACATCAGGAATGATCTGAGAAATTTCTGGTATACTTCCAAGAGGTCTTTGATGATATTTAGTACCTTTGATGATATTTAGTAGCCCCCTTACTTATGAGAAGCCAAAGGCAATTCAGAAGATTTCGAAGAATCCTGAAGTAATGAAAAAAAAATAACGAAGGCTTCAATACAATTCTGAACACCATAAAATCATTCATATACAATTTACGAAAAAAATTTGAGGCCTACTGATATTCAATAAAAGTACTTTTATTAGTTCTTAGAGACCTTTAATGCCATTACTATCTCCGAACATGATATTTGGTAGACCTCGAGTATCTTTTCAATACAAATTTTAAAACCTCCCACTAATTTCGTTGACATTCTGAAGATCTTAGAGGTTTCCAAAAATATTTTTGCTGTTCAGAGGCCTTCTAATGCTATCAAGCGCACATTTAATGTCTTCTGACATTATTAGGAGGTGCCTCTGGTCATTTGCAGATGCTATTCCGAATGATATAGCCATCAAAATACAATTCAGCACATATTATTGACCTTCCAATGATATTTCGAAGACCTCAGAATCTTTCCAAAAATATTGTTTTGCTGTTCAGAGACCTTCTAATGCTATTCAGCGTACATTTAATGTCTTCTGACATTATTAGGAGGTGCCTCTGATCATTTCCAGATGATATTCCGAAAGAATTGCAATTCAGCATCTGTCTGGGATCTTTCAATGCTATTCAGCATACACTTAATGTCTTCTTAATCTCTCTCATAGTGTTAGAATTACATTAGATCATTTCCGATGCTATTCATAATGACATATAGTCGCCCAAATACAATTCAGCATAAGTTAGAACCATTTACTACTACTCAGCAAAGATGTAATGTCCTTCAGATGATTTTTAAACATTTATAGAACTATATAGAACAGTTTCGGGACATTACCACGCTATTTTATATGCCTTGAAACCATTCCGACGTTATTCAGCGAATAAAAGTTGATTTTGGTATTCTGAATACCTTCTTATTATTCTGAAACCTTTAGAATTTTCCGAATACCTTAAACCTCGTCCGCTGTTATTCAGCACATTATAAAATGGCGATAGAATGCGAATAAAAGGCATTTGTTGTATTCTAAATACCGTCCAGAATACTGTAGAAGACCTTCTTCTTATTATTTTGAAGCCTTTAGATTTTTTCTGTTGTCATTTCTGTGTAAGCTTCTGAAATTCTGCAGCTGCATTTCTAAGGCATTAGAAGAGCCTTTACAAGGCAAAATGGGATGCTGATGTTATTCAGACGACGATAGAGATCTTCAAATGTCAACAACAATGTAGCAAAACTCTGAAACATTCAGATTTTTTATTCTTAAGGCATCTGAGACCCTTTAAAGGCATTGTTATGACATTAAAAGGCCTAGGAAGCCCCGAGTCACTCAAATTTGTATTCTTAAGGAAATTCTTAAGGTCTAGGAAGGCCTCAGAACCCTTATAAACCTCAATTTTTCTTTAATAAAATATTCAGTTTCTTCAGTTCAATTTAGCCTTCAGACATTCAAAATAGATCTTAGAACCCTTCTCTTAACTTCCTTTCAAAATACCTTAGAATCCTTCTCTTAACTTCCTTTCCCTGATTTTATTCTTTAGAAATTAAAACCATTCCCCCGCTATCTTCTCTGTTTATCATCGACGTTGATCTCTGGCTACCGAAATGATAGTAGCAAAACAATTTTTGTTTTTATTTTTTTCTCCAACAAATATTTTATTAGTTTACCTTGTAAACCGGTTCTCTTCGTACGCCATACGACGCTGTTAATAACAATCACAAGATGTGTTTTTTCTATTTTTTAATTAAGTTATTCGTGACGGTTACTGGCCTCTACAGATGAACAGATAGATGTTACGGCGACTATTTTTTATGTCTTTTTTTGTTTTATTTTCGTTTGTTGTGTTTTTGTTTTGCTTGTACAATAACAAACAACAACACGATGACAATTGCTGCTATTATAACTTGGTTGCATTGCATTTAGTTTGGTTCTCCACATTCTCTCCATCTCTTTCTCTCCCACTCTCTTTGATAAAACACCTTATCAAATGTTCTATCGTTTTGTTTTGTTTTTTTTTTTTTTGATATTTCTACCTCTTGTATTAACTGTTGCAGTTATGTTTAGTAAGAAGAAGAAGAGTAGTATGTGTGTATGACCGAGAGAGTGAGAGGGGGTTTGTGTGTGTGTTATTGACATAAATACTTGATGGCTAGATATTTTCTGTTCAATTTGATTGATTGATTACCAATAACCGTTTCATATGCATTGTTCTCGTGTTTATGTTTGTTTTGTTGGTTGGTGAGAGAAGAGTTAATTAATACAACAATAGTATTGTTGTATTACAATACTCACACTCTTTATGATGGGAGATGCTCTTTTGCTTGGAATGTTAACTGTTCAGTGGGGAGTTATCAGAGATAATGGAAAGAGAAATAAATGCTAGAGTAGGTGTTTCATTATGAATTGCATTAAATTTAATAAAAGAAATTGCAATTTTCGATTGATTATTTTAATAAATTAAATGGAAAATATTATTTTATAAAATAAATTGCATACAAAAGAATGCAGGACCTAAGGGAATAATTAGAAAATAAAAATCAATCAATCAATCATTTCAAAGGCTGATGCCTCTCTCAGATATAAAATGGAAAGAGAAAAACGACATTTTATTTGATTTGATATTAGAAATTAAAATTGCATTTAATAAATGACTTCGTAAATTGAAAATATTATTTTATTAAATAAATTGCATTCAATGAAGCCGTAATAGTCCACACCAATGTTAGCTCTTCAGGGAGCAGTATTTAGAGATATTGGTATTCAATTAAACAAATTGAAATTTTTAGTCTACTATTTATTAAATTGCATTATTTTAGCCCTGGGTTATAATAAAAATAATAATAATAAAAATAAAAATTCCTGCCTAACCCCCATCAACCCTGTTCTAAATCTTTTTTGATAAATCAATCTATACTAATAAAAGAGTAAAGTGATTGACTGACTGACTGACTGACTGATTGACTGACTGATTTAACGATTCATCAACGCCCAGACGAAACGGCTGAAGCTAGAATCTTGAAATTTTGGGTGAGGGTCACTCTTGGCCCAAATGTGACAGATAAGGCTGGGTTTTTGGATATTCGTACTAGAAGGGTACGAAAAGTACTAAAAAGTACTAAATATAATATCATTTGTATTTGGCGAACCAGTAGAGCTAGAACTCTGAAATTTGGATTGAGGGTCACTGATGGAGTGTAGGATAGATGTACCAAAGGGTTTTTGGAAATTCGAACTACAACTATCCGAAATGTACGAAAATGTACTAAATTTGGTACAATTCTGTAGCATGAGAACGGATAGAGCTAAAAACTTGAAATTTGGAATGCGAATTAGGGTTGGGAAGTAGGGTCGATATAAGGAGATGGTTTTGAAACCGTGTTCTCATGTGTACGAATAGTACTATATGGTACTATAATTGGTACAAATTTGATTTGGAGGTACAAATGGAGCTAGAATACTAAAAATTGAAAGTAACATTACCGTCGGAGTATAGGATTGTGATATGTACGTAGTTTTGGAAATTTGTTACTTATGTGTACGAAAAGTACTAAATCGTACTATAATTGGTACAATTTGGATTTGGGTGAACCGATAGAGCGGAAACAATAAAATTTGGAGTCAGGATCACTGTAGGGGTGTAGGATTGGGGTCAGGACTCAATTTAAGACATTATTACTTATGGGTACTAAATGGTACTAAATTTGGTACAATTTGAATTTTAGGTGAACAAATTGAGCTAGAATCATGAAATTTGGAGACAGGATCATTGTTGAGGTGTAAGATTGAGATATGTAGGGAGCTTTAAAAAGTTGTACTAATGTGTACTAAATTTTGTACAATTTTAATTGTGGGTGAACCGATTAAATTGGAATCCTGAAACTTGGATTTAGGATCACTGTGGGGGTGTTGGTTTGAGTTAAGTAGGAAGTTGTGGAAATTCGTACCACTGTGTACTAAATTTGGTACAATTTGAATTGTGGGTGAACCGATAGAGTTGGAATCCTGAAATTTAGATTTTGAAGTACTGTGGGGGTGTTGGTTTGGGTTAAGTTGGAAGTTTTTGAAATTCGTACTAAATGGTACTAAATTTGGTACAATTTGAATTTTAGGTGAACCAATTGAGCTAGAATCATGAAATTTGGAGTCAGGATCATAGTTGAGGTTTAAGATTGAGATATGTAGGGAGCTTTAAAAAGTTGTACTAATGTGTACTAAATTTTGTACAATTTTAATTGTGGGTGAACCGATGGAATTGGAATCCTGAAACTTGGATTTAGGATCACTGTGGGGGTGTTGGTTTGAGTTAAGTAGGAAGTTGTGGAAATTCGTACCACTGTGTACTAAATTTGGTACAATTTGAATTGTGGGTGAACCGATAGAGTTGGAATCCTGAAATTTAGATTTTGAAGTACTGTGGGGGTGTTGGTTTGGGTTAAGTTGGAAGTTTTTGAAATTCGTACTAAATGGTACTAAATTTGGTACAATTTGAATTTTAGGTGAACCAATTGAGCTAGAATCATGAAATTTGGAGTCAGGATCATAGTTGAGGTTTAAGATTGAGATATGTAGGGAGTTTTAAAAATTTGTACTAATGTGTACTAAATTTGGTACAATTTGAATTGTGGGTGAACCGATAGAGTTGGAATCCTGAAATTTATATTTTAGAGCACTGTGGGGGTGTTGGTTTGGGTTAAGTTGGAAGTTTTTGAAATTCGTACTAAATGGTACTAAATTTGGTACAATTTGAATTTTAGGTGAACCAATTGAGCTAGAATCATGAAATTTGGAGTCAGGATCATTGTTGAGGTTTAAGATTGAGATATATAGGGAGCTTTAAAAAGTTGTACTAATGTGTACTAAATTTTGTACAATTTTAATTGTGGGTGAACCGATGGAATTGGAATCCTGAAACTTGGATTTAGGATCACTGTGGGGGTGTTGGTTTGAGTTAAGTAGGAAGTTGTGGAAATTCGTACCACTGTGTACTAAATTTGGTACAATTTGAATTGTGGGTGAACCGATAGAGTTGGAATCCTGAAATTTAGATTTTAGAGCACTGTGGGGTGTTGGTTTGGGTTAAGTTGGAAGTTTTTGAAATTCGTACTAAATGGTACTAAATTTGGTACAATTTGAATTTTAGGTGAACCAATTGAGCTAGAATCATGAAATTTGGAGTCAGGATCATTGTTGAGGTTTAAGATTGAGATATGTAGGGAGCTTTAAAAAGTTGTACTAATGTGTACTAAATTTGGTACAATTTAAATAGTGGGTGAACCGATAGAGTTGGAATCCTGAAACTTGTATTTAGGATCAGTGTGGGGGCTAGGATTGGGGTATGCAAGAAGTGTGGGAATTATTACTACTGTATACTAAATTTGGTACAATTTGAATTGTGAGTGAACTGATAGAGTTTGAATCCTAAAACATGGATTTAGCATCACTGTGGGGGTGTAGGACCGGGGTATGTAGGAAGTGTTGAAATGTTTATTACTTTGTACTAAATTTTGTACAGTTTGAATTGTGGGCGAACCGATAGAATTGGTATCTTGAAACTTGGATTTAGGATCATTGTGGGGGTGTAGGATTGGGGTATGTTTTAAAAATTCGTACAAATGTGTACTAAATTTTGTACAATTTAAATTTTTGGTGCACCAATACAGCTGGAATCCTGAAATTTGGAGTTAGGGTTACAGTTTCAAAATAGTACCAAATGTGGATTTGAGTAAACCGATAGAGCTAGAATCTTGAAATTTGAAGTTAGGATCACTGTCGGGGTGTAGTATTGGGCTATGTAGAAAGTTTTGGACATTCGTAATAATGTTTACTAAATGGTACCAAATGGTGGTTAGGATCACTGTTGGGGGTTCGAATGGGGTATGTAGGAAGTTTTGGAAATGTGTACTAAATGGCACTAGATTTGGCACATTTTGGATTAAAAGTTAACCGATAGAGCTGAAATCTTGAAATTGATTGCATGATGTAGGTAGTAATGTAATGTAATTTGAACCTATGTGTATTAAATGGCACTAAATTTGAAACATATTGGATTTAGGGGAACCGATAGAATCCTGAAATTTGAAATTAAGATTGGGGTATGTGGGAAGTGTTGGAAATTCGTATGTTAATGTAGGAAGTTATGACAATTTATATATTTATGTTTACTAACTGGTACTTAATTTGGATTTGGGTGAAGCTATATTTGAAATTTGGAAATTTAACTAAATGACACAAAATTTTGTATAGTGCTTGATTTATTTTGCGGTCAGAATTTGTGTGTAGGGTTGAGTACTATAAGAGAACATTGGTACCAAACGGTTTTAAAAGTGTTAATATTGGTTGGTATTGGGTTTTAAATACTTCCCACATTCGCTGACGAAGTAGCGGGTATATGCTAGTTCAAAATAATTTTGATAAAAGGTTTTTGTTTTCGAAACACAAACTATCAATTATTACAAAATAAGGGTTGGTTTTATTATTAACATGTTTAATAACAGTAATTTGGATTGAAAATTTTTGCCCTTAGCCATTAACTCCAAGGCCTTTTAAAAATATTCTAAAAACGTGCACAAAGCAAGCATGGGTGATTTTTTTTTCAATGAAAACTGAACTCGACAATTAAATTTATGCCATTAATAATTAAGCCTTCCAAGAAATATCGAGTAGAGTAAATGGGTATATTTTGAAAGATAGGGGTGCTTGGGTAGAAAAAAAAAAAATAACAACCACCATCATCGTAGCAATTATCGCCATCGTCAATGTTGTCTTCTTGGTATTAAAAATTAGTTTTTTGTTTGCAAAATATTTTCATAAATAATTATAAAGGTTGACGGAAGAAAATAATAATAAATAAAATGAAAAATAATAAGCAAATAAAATACATTTTTAATGTTATTTTTAATAAAATAAAAGTAATTATAAAATAATTAAATACAAAATAGTCATAAAAATATAATAAAATATAAAAATAACAAAATTGTTTTAATAATATTTATTCTTATTTTTTTCTTCTCTTACCAATTATTGGAAAACGATGGGTTTTCTGGTATGTGTAATGCATACAAAAAAATCAGCTAAATTTTAGGCGGTTAGATAGGGGTGTTTGCTCCAATCCACAACAAAAAAATCAATTATTATGGTGTAATAAAAATAAGTACTAAAACTTGGTCAATAACTCTTATAGATAAAAAGCCACACCATAACAAAACAAATTACCAACAACAACAAAAATCCTCTTCAATGCTATTGTGTTGATTTTGTTTGTTGTCGAACTGTTAACAGGGCGAATAAACAACGAAACGAAAATAATAATACTAATAATGAAAATACTCGAGATAACAAAAATCCGACAAAAAAACTGAACTAAATGAAATTACCTCATTTAATGGTAAAAAATTTGAAATGAAACTACAAAAATAAATATAAATGAAATTAATTAAAAATATGAAGTGTTACAGAATAACAAAAAAAGTACACAATTTTTCTTTGAGTGTATTTTCACAAAATTAGGAATATCATTAACAAACTAATATATATATATATATATATATATATTATAGAGAAAGATAGGTAGAGATATTGTAATGTCCATTTGATGTCAATTGTTTCATTTTCAAAGGAAATAATTTTTTAGGAAAATTTTACATAAACTCGATTTTACAAATTTTTTTCTAAAACGTTTTGTTATTTTTTTTAGGAAAAATTTACATAACTCAATTTTAAGAAATTTTTCCTAAATCGTTTTATGTTCGTTATTTTTTGGAAAAAATTACCAAAACTAAATTTTAGGAAAACTTTCCTAAAATGTTTTATTTTTGTTACTTTTTACGAACAATTTACATAACCTGGATTTAAAGAAATTGTTCCTAAAATTTTTTATTTTCGTTACATAAACTTGTTTTTAAAAAAATTTTCCCAAAACATTTTTATTTTTGTTATTTTTTTGGAAAATTTTAAATAAACTTCTAGTTTAAGAAACTAAGAAATTTTTCTTGTTATTTTTTATAGAAAAAATTTACACAAACTCGATTTAAAGAAAATTTTCCTAAAAAGTTTCATTTCGTTATTTTTAAGAAAAAATTTACATAAATTCAATTTTAAGAAAAAATTCCTAAAACCTTTTTATTTTCGTTATTTTTTTTGGAAAAAATTACATACATTTTATTTCAAGAAAATTTTCTTAAAACCTTTTTATTTTCATTATTTTTAGGAAAAATTTATATACATAACATTACATAACTCGATTTTAAGAAAATTTTCATAAATCGTTTTATATTCGTTATTTCTAAGAAAAAATTTGCGTAAAATCAATTTTAAGAAATTTTTCCTAAAACGTTTTATTTTCGTTATTTCTAAAAAAAATTTGCATAAACTCGATTTTAAGAAAATTTTCTTAAATGTTTTATTTTCGTTATTTAATAGGAAAAACTTACATAAATTTTATTTTAGGAAATTTTTCCTGAAACGTTTTATTTTCGTTATAAAGAAGCCCAAAGAAGTCAAACGGATTTTTTTTTTCACTTTTTGCATTTTTTGTAAACAAATTTTTTTTATAAAATCACTTTAAGTTTACCTTTCAAATGTGGCAGTGTTTTTCGGTTTTCGAGTCGTCCTGCACGTTGTGCAGGCATTTAAAATTATTCAGGTAACAATAAATAAAGTAAATAAGCATTTGTGAGTGTGTAATTCCTTAGGCCTTGAAAATTCCAATCAAAATTTCCCAATTAAATCCACAACCAATTAAAGGTCGGTCGTAGTGGTCGGTGGTCAATATGTTAGACGGATGTCGTCGTAATCGTTGTCATAGTGATTATTGAAAAAATTTCCCAAATCCACTCATTAATGAGTGGTTGATTAGTGTTGGTGGTGGCATGGGTACTACTACTTTAGTCCCTTAATGGTATTTTCCACCTCATTAAATATGTAAATCAAATGTGTGCGCTGCTTCTTGTTGTTAACTGAGATAAATCTGTGCTAATGAACTTTTAAGGAGTAGTGGGAAGTGGGGAAAACTGTTTTCAAATTTTATGGCCCGCATTCAATTTTCCCAAACACACGCGCACACATACTTTTTTCATACATTGCATCCTTGTGGGTAATAGGAAATTACAGGGAATCCCGCATAAAAGGGATATTTGAGCAATTTAAATTTTAAAGGAAATTCCTTATACAGAGTTTACTAAACTTAATTAATTGTTTTTTTTAATTTAATACTATTAATATTTTTTTTATTTTTCACAATTTGTATAAATTTTTATTTTTTATTTTAATATTTTGTTACCATTATTTTTATTTTATTATTATTATGCATTTTATTTATTTATTATTATGTATTTTATCTTTTTCTTATTTATTATTTTATTTTTTTTATTATATATTTTTTTTTAATTATTATTGTTTTTGTAATTATTATTTTAGTTTTTATTATTTTTTTTTATTTTATTATTATTATTTTTTTGTTATTTAACTATTTTCTATTATTTTTATTAGGCCATTTCATTTAGAAGATCTTTAAAATCACCTTCATATTCCATTTAAAGAGTTTACTGTACATTAATCTCTTTCCCACTCTCTTCCCTTCCAAACACCACTCGCTCACTCTCCCACCCACTACTTTCTCCTTTCTTTTCGTTGTAATCACTTAATTGAATTCCTTTCTCAGACTCTGATAGAGAGAGTATCAAATTACATGCTTACTTATTTATGCATGTGTCAATCTCTCTTAAAGTGATTGCCTATTGTCTGTGTGTGTCTCTACCCCTTTTGGCTTAGATGATTGTGATGGTGGGTGGGGTGGGGGAGCAATAGAAAACAAAACGCGGTTTGCATTGTGGTGTGGAATTACAAAACAAACACTTTTTTGCTAAATTCATTCATAACCCCTTTTCCCTGAGTTTATGTGTATGTGCGTGTGTTTATTTGTTAAGAAAAAAATAATGCAGGACAAAAATAGTCCTCAATTCCCCCCGTTATTCATATTTTGCAAACATACATACACACCCACACTCTTGAACATAACACATCAAGAACAGCAACAACAACAATCAGCATCAACCAACAATTTAAGGGATAAAACATGTTGAGTCGTGAATGAATCCCCATTTGAAATTGTAGACAAGCAACAACAAATGGATAAATGGAACAAGTGGAATTGTCACAACGTCGGCTCGAAACGAAGCATAACTTAATGTACGATGGGTATGGGGAATGCGATGCGATGCATTCTTGGCAACTACAGTTTCAAACGAAATGGAAATAATGTTTTTCATTGAAAAACAAAACAACAACTACTATACCAACAACAAAACGGCAAGTCATTTGACAATATAGACTAGAGAGTAGTGTAAAGTGGAGTGTGCAGTAGTGTGCAATATAGAGTAGTTTGCCGTGTTTGTGTGTAGACTCCGTAGAGACTGAAGTGCCATCGAGAGTACAGTTCGGGTAAAAGGAGTTCTTCGTACTTCACATATCGTATGTGGGTAGAAGTAGTAGTCGTGGTGGTGATGTGGTGTGCTGCCGCCCCTGTGTTTTGTTGTTGTTGCTGTTCCTGTTGTTGATAGTAGTTTAAAATAACAGAGTGTGTCAACACCACAGGGTGCCACCAGGGTAAATTTCTCTATGATTGCTGTTGTTTTTGTTGTTATTGCACTAGTCATACAGAAGCAACCGCCACAAATTATAGAGGCACATGCTCTCGCATTCTCTCCCAATTTTTCATTTTTTGGAAAATAACAGAGCAAGTGCGTGTATTTATGTGATGATGAAAAAATGCAATACTCTGGGTGATGAGATCTCTTTTTGAGACAAAAATTGTAGTTTAATTTTTTTGCTTCGTTGAGATGAAGTTAGGGGACATTTGTCAACGATATGGGTAACATATGTGGAAGGAAGGGAAGACACAAGCAGCGAGGCAGAGACATGGAGTGAGTGATTGAAGAATGCAATTTAGTTTTAATTGGAACAGTGGCTCAAAGGGAGAACAAAGGCATTTCAAATATTAAAAATATATTTTTGTATTGGAAATTTAAATGGAAAACGTAAATAGGGGGACTTCTACTGCAATTAAGGGACTTTTTGCAGGAGGTTCCCGTCTCAGAGATTCTAAGTTTCACTTGTACTCCAAAAATTATTCACAAGATTTCAGAAGACATTTAGATGCTGTTAGAGCAACCTTTTATGGGCCTTCCAGTGGACTTTTTTATAAAGGGTGTTCCAATATGATTTGGAAATATTTGTTAACGACATATCATTTATAATGAAAATTCGGTATCAAAATTTTAGAGTAAACCTCTATCCTTTATGTGATATCGCGACCAAATTCGCCAGTCGTTATAAGTGATTTCCACTGTATTTCGATGGTTGTGGCTTTTGAAGCCGTTTTTCTTTGACAATTAGAATTTATGTCATTACTAATCAGTAAGAAAATATTCAAAGTCAGACGGGCCGACTATATGAGCTCCTCAAGATTCTTATTGTAACCTACAATAATATTTGGACGGATTTCTTTTATTATCTAATGCTAGAATTTGAGTACTCAAAGGGCATGGAAGCCTTGAACAAGCTATTGGGTTAGCATTTTATCTCTAACCGAGCCAATTTAACTCATCTAAATGTCTACATATTTCAAAAACTTCATATTTTAGGAAAAGTTCATAAAATTTTAATTTCTAGGAAATGTTCTCAGAAATTAAATTTCTAGGAAATTTATATTTCTTATAAAATTTTAATGTCTAAGAATTTCTTTGAAAAAAATTAAATTTCTAAGAAATTTTAGGTCAGTTTTTACTTTTTTAGGAAATTTTCATAAAAATTTAATTTCTAGGAAATTTTAAAGAACATGATCATTTGTGAAAAGTTCATAAAATTTATATTTCTAAGATTTTTTTTATCAAAGAAATTAATTTTCTAGGAATTTTGGCTTTAAATTTTCAAAAAAGTTAATATTTTATTAAATTTTCATAGAATTCAGGATTTCTAGGGAATTTTCTAAAAACTTTCAATTCTAGGAAATTTTCATAAAAATGTTAATAAAAAAAAAATAAATTTTTCATAAAATTTTAATATTTTGGAAAATTTCATAACAATTTTAAATTCTCCGTATTTTTTATACCAGTTTAAATTTCTACTTCTAATTTAAAACATCTAGGAATGTTAAAAAATGTAATTTTTAAGAAAATTTTTCATAAAATTTTAAGTAACTTGGATAAAATTTATATTTTAGAAAAAGTTCATAAAATTGTAAATAGTAGGAAAATGTTCATAGAATTTAATTTTTTTTTTTAAATTTTATGAACAGTTAAATTTGTAAAAATTTACATTTCTATGAAATTTTTATTTAAATTTAAAATTCTTTGAATATGTATAAAAAGTTAAATGTCTTGGTAATTTTCCTAAAAATTTAATGTCTAGGAAAATTTTATAAAAGTTTAAATGTTCATAAAAAGTTAAATTTCAAGGTTATTTTAACAAAATTGATATTTTAGGAAAAGTTCAAACAATTTAAAATTATAGGAAATTGTTCATACATTTTTCTTTTAAATTTTATAAACATTTAAATTTATAAAATAAATTTTATTTCGATTTTTAGTGCTAGTAAAAATTATTTGTTTTCATAAAATTTTTTCATACAATTTAAAACTTTGGTTCCAAAAAATTTTTTTTAAGAAAATGTTCCAAAAAAAAAAAAATTTTTAAGAAATTTTTCCTAAAACCATGTTTTTTTGATACAATGTTCATAAAAATATTGTTTGTTCACAACGATTTTGTAAAGTGAAAAGTTTATAGATTTGAAAATTTTTGTTCCTAAAAGACACTAATTTTTTAGAAAATGTTCATAAAATCAGATTTTTATTTTCCAGATTTTCTTATTTTTATAGCTATAATGTTTAGAGATGTATAGATTAAAAAAAAAACAAGTTCATAAGATTTAAAATGTTTGTTCCTAAAATAGTTTTTTTATTTATAGATCTTTCAAATTGAAGTAAATGTTCAAAAAATTAAAAATTGTTGTTCCTAAAATGTAATTTTTTTAGGTAAAGTTCATAAAATCCGATTTAAAACTAAATACAATGTTCATAAAATTGAAAACTGTTGTTCCTAAAATATTCTGTTTTTATGAAATGTTCATAAAAATGTCTTATTTTTAATTCAATTTTGTATGGAACCTTACAAATAATAGTTTTTATTCTTCAAAATATAATTTTAAATATTTGTTTGCCTCGAAGACATTTTTGACCCCCTTCTACGAAAATGGTGATGATGATATGGTGTTGTCTGTCATAACAATTTAATGAAATGGAATGCTGTCATCTTTCGAAGAGCGATTATGGACACAATGGTGACGACGACGACGTTGACAAAAATACCCCGGCCGGCACGCAACAATAGCTACAAAAAATTCAAATTAACAAAAATTGTAACAAAAAGAGAAGATAAGTGAGGCTACAAAGGAGGATCAGCAGGGATGGGGAAGTAATGAAATGATTGTATCCGTTTCATGCACACACATATGTGTGTACGTACTCTCAAAACACCCGATACCTAATAATCATAATAATAGGCCAAAGAATGAAGCAGCAACAACACCAATAACTGCATAATGCCTTTGGTGGAGTGGAGTAATAATCGTCATCTGGGGAAGTATGGGTGGAAATGGTGGTTGGTCGGTCGGTCGGATGGTCGATTGTTTTGGTGCAACAAATGGGAAATGCGTCGTTAGCATTTATTGAGGCCATGAGCGTGGCACGCGTACTAAATAAACCATCAACAGCAAATACAACCCATTGCGGAACCCAACCCAACACAATTCCATCCCGCCAGTCAACCCAACGATGTATGAAATTAGTTGCCATTATATTTTTTCAATTGTACTGTTGTCGTTTTTTTCAAATGCATGCATCAACATGATATGAATAGTATTTAAAGTTATTGTTTGCTTTGTTGTTTTTTTTTCATTCATTTTCATTTTCTTTTCTAATTGTTAAGAACAATAGTATTAATTGTAATTAACAAAATTCCGTCATTCCATCAATGTGACAGGGAAAGAGAGATGAAGTGAGGAGAGGGATAGGAGATCTGTTAGCAGTTTTTTGTTGTATTTAAAGTCTACAAATTCCCATTGTTTTATTTTTTTGTAGTGCAAAAATACGCGACTACTTGAGTGTGGAAACTTAAGTTTTTTTTGTGAAACAATTTTTAACTAATTTGCCAGCATAGTTCCGGGTCATCTTTTTTATTAGCCGGAGCTGTTAAACGAAATGACTACTTCAAAAATGAATTGAAAATTAACATGAAGTATTAATTAAGGCATAATTAGTGGAAACCAAATTTGAATTTCATGACACAAATTGCAAAAAACTTGCCAACATTACTTCTAAGACAAAATATACAAAATTGATCCTCTGAAATCATCTGCGCTTTTAAGAAAATTCCCTTGAGGCCACAGAAAATCCCTGAGATCCTTCACAAGACATCCATGTCTTTATTAGGCCTTCAATATACCTGTGCAAATTTCTGCCAGGACACCTCGGGGAATATTCGTACAGTTAAACTTTCTTACCGATCCTCTGAAAGGCCTCTAAGGCTAGATGGATGGCCTTAGAGGCCTGGAAGGTATTAAAGGTTTTCAAACATATCTATATGCAAATTATGTAAAGTTTTTTGTTGACTATTGTGATTAATTTAATGATTGGCAACACATATATTTTAATTAGAGAACCCTACATTGATAAATTATAATATAAGCATGGTTAATTGTATTAAAGGAAGTACTCGAAAGTAGTCATTGATATTGATATAGAGTTAGAAGATTGTAGAATAAGATACGAATCTATATGAGGAGTTGTAACCTAGATGGAATTGGCCGGTTTATAAATTATACCCGCCAGTGTTAATACGTATCGTGTAATGTTAAAGTCCGAGTACATGTCATAAAGTCTGCCAACACCCATATCTATCGTCTGTGTTTAGTGGTGGTCATCATCCTGTGTGGATGCAGAAGAAATAATTAAAATTTCAATATTTTTGTACTCCAGCTTCTTAAGATGCGTTGTCTTCTATGTAGTCTCAGTCCATTAAGAAAATTTCGAATATCAATTCTTCTGCAAAACAAAAAAGAGGGCCTCTGAGATCTTTTCTACACATTAACAAAATTCTGCTTGAGGCTAGAGTATTACCCTAAGATCCTAATAGCAGACTCTGTCTCTTTATGAGGCCTTCAAATTATATATACCCGAGCTCCTCGGAGATCTTCCGTACAGTTAAAAATATGTATCGATCTTTCCTTTAATCTCTAAAGTCATCTGTATAATAATAGGGTACATTTAAGGTATGTTTATGGAAGTTCTGTACATATTTGTGTACTCCGACAGGAAGATTCTTAAGACCCGAGTCCTTTTGCGCGGTCTCTGACCATTAAAGAAAATCCATTGAGGTTATATGAAGCCGCATAATTTGCAAAGCACTTCGCTGATCTTGGATCCAATTAATATACTGTCTCGTTTATGTGGACAATGCTTGCCAATGCAATGTTTTCTTCGGGGTTTTAAAGTTAGTTGAGGATTCAAATTTAAGCATTAAGACCTCTGGAATTCGAAGCTCTACAGATCGGTGGGTTCTCCTTTTTTGAAACAGAGTCTCCATGATCTCATTATTGACCGCATCCATCACCTCCTTATGG
Organism: Musca vetustissima; assembly: GCF_032173495.1. Taxonomy (NCBI): domain Eukaryota; kingdom Metazoa; phylum Arthropoda; class Insecta; order Diptera; family Muscidae; genus Musca; species Musca vetustissima. The sequence goes on from NW_026883386.1 coordinate 213,718, forward strand.
ATCTGCTTTTTTCGTTTACCTGTTCTCTGCAGTGCCTCCTGGCAACCTTCACATTATATGGCAACTCCTTACAAAATTCTTGCTGCCTCTTTCTTATGCGTAAATACCGATTGGTCCTTTTGGGATTCTCTGCCTCTACGCAAGATAGCTCGTTTTCGGGTATGCGTATTTGGAATTCGTCTGCTTTTCCGAATTCTATCATAGTTATTCCTGTTGTCTTTAATTTTTTAATATGGGAATTCCATAACAGATTGTTCTGCATAATAGGGCCAAGATATGTTACCGATTTAGACTCTGAACTGGGACTCCACTTATGTGCATCGACATAGATTCTCCAGCTTGTTGTGGTTTAAATTTCACGATTTTAATTTTCCCGGAGTTTATTATAAACAAGTTCAACCTTGCATATTCAGCCCATATTGCAGAGTTATACTCAATTTATGTACGAAACACTTTATTATCCGTGTATTTATATAGAAGCACACATGATCTGCAAAAATAAACTGTTTTCCGTAAAATGGAACATTTTTCAAATCGTTGGTATAAAGTTTGGACAATAGTGAATCCAACACACTTTCCTGCGGAACGCACATATTGGTACCGAGTATGTAATTTTTTTTAATGACCTGCTTGCACCCAACATATTTTAGCTTCTTCACCGGAATTCAGTGATCCACAAGATCGAACGCCTTAGTGAAGTCAAAAAGTGCTTCTACTTTGCAGTCAGTATCCAATCCATTGCATATGTACTCGATTTTGTTAATAACTGCTTCATTTGATCCGGAGACCTTTTTAAATCCGAACTAATTTTCAGCCATAATTTTGTTCTCCACAAGATATGACGACATTTGCTCGTAAATAATCTTCTCAGATACTTTATCGATCACTGATAACACTGAAACAGGTTTGAACTCATGAATATTCTTTGAGTTAGCTTTCTTAGGTACTGGTGTCACTCTATGGATCTTCAAACAATCTGCATATTTTCCTTCTCTAATCATATTGTTAAATATGCTGATTAATACTTCAGCAACCACAGATAATCTCATTAGCAACATCTTTGGTTTAATACCATCTGAACCACAACTTTTTTTTTGATGTCTAATGCGTTAAGTTCCTTAATGACTAGATCCTTTGACACTTCCAACAGACTAAATCTACTCCGCCAATCACCACTGTTCCGATATTGTTGGATGGAATTTCGCAATACATGCACAGAGTCTATGAAGTGTCTATTTAATTTATCTGCCGTACATTACCATCATTTCTCCCTAATGTTTTTTCCTTCTTACTATTTCCTTGTTCAAAAATTGCCACATCTTTCTCATGTCTTCACTACATTACTTGATATTATTTTTTTAATAATCATCTCTTAAACTTTTGCTAGCTTTCCTTCTTACATTACCAATCGGTTTCAATCGATTCTTTACGCTGAGATCCAGGAAGGAGCCATGTTCTGTCGCATCTTATTCAGTGCTCCGAATGCTTTCAGCAACGAAAAAAATCTACTAGACCTCAGAACGGCGAAGATCTACACAGGACAGTTTTGAAGTAAATTAAACATTCAATGGTCGTATGGAAGCACCTTTTTTATTAGTAGGAACATTTTTCAGGACTTTCGTCTTTTTATATACGATTGGAATTCCATATACGATTCGAATTAATAAATTAATCAGTTGATATGTATAATTTTTTAATGATTAAAGAATATTTTTTACTTATTTATTTTTTTTGTAAATCTTATTGCCATTTTTCAAAACTGTCCTCTTCAGAATAATCGATTGCTTTCGATAAACCCATCTATAGATCTCTACACAAGCACATATTGCATCAGCTGTTGGAGAGGCAATTGATCAGCTGTTATTCCGCATATGTTTTATTTTTTATATTTGAGGTTATGATTTCATTAGTGTTGGAACAGTTTTATCAGATCTCCTTCTAGAGGATTGAAGGAAACGACACTTGTGATCTGGCTGGTGGCTTTATTGAGAGTAAACTATGTACAGCTTAGACACTAAAGAGAAACAACTCACTACTAAGAATATTTACAAGTCTGTGTATAGGTTACACTAGGCGAACACATCGCAATTACTGCACGCATGTATGTTGTGTGTTGGAAGTCTGTAACACGGACATTCAGTAATTACAACAAATAGAAGATATAATTAATTATCGCTTGTTAGAAAAAAATTAAAAATTGTCATGCAAAAATTAGTCAAGATTTATCTGTCGATCTTCTGATATTTTTTGAGGTCTTCTGTGTTTTATGTAGTAAGGGCTCACACTCAGGTCCTTTAAATATCCACAGAAATCCGATAAAGATGATCTTAGGTGTTCTGCGTTCCAAAAGTGACTTATTTAACCTTCCGTATTATAGGTTGTTAGTATTTTTATAGCAAACATAAGTGTTTTTAGGGCTTCTGATTTAAAATTTTCCAAAAAAAAAAAAAAAAAAAATACTAAATCGTTGAGTTGACAACACTCTTGAACACTTGTACTTCAAACTGTTATTTTTTCCATTTTTTGCTTTGATTTTTTTTTTATTTTAATAATTGTCATACTTCCCATTTCCCACCATGTTAATTTGCAATAAAAAAATTCCAACTCCAGACCATACATTTAATTAAAGGGGACATCAATTCACACCCATGCTCTCATATTTTACAGATACAATTGTGAGAGAGATAGAGTTGACAGTGTGGGAGTACTTCAATGAGAGACACATGTTATATGCTATCGATATCTTTATGACTAATTAAAACGGCAATTAAATGAAGAGATAGAAAGCAATCGGACGAGTGAGAGTAAAATCGATTTGGGGGACTACACCCCCACTTGACACATTAACAGATATATAGAAATAAAAATTAAGAAGACAATTGACATCTAATAAAACGAAATGAAATGCCGAATTGACGTCTTTTTTGCTATTGCCAAATGACAAGCAATTGACATAGATATCTAAGATGTGATCGGCATTTGTTTTCGACAATTACAGCAGAGATTTATGCTTCACGGAGTAATTGAAGTTGGAGAAAATTATCTTGACTGTAAGTGCAGGCCTCTTTTGCAATGCTTCTCCTTCTTCGTCTTATCTCTCTGCTAGATTTAATTGTGCTTCACTTAAATTTTTCGTTGATAAAAATCAAAATGTTTTGCCAACATTGCGTAAAATTTGTCGAGGGAGTGTGTGGCAATCCTCTCGGTTCGTAAATGTTTATGAGGCAAAATCGAGATAAGAAATTGTTGGGCAAATAAATGAACAAGGGGAGCTTTCATGATAGACAACATAAGTACAATATATCTTTATTAAGTGGTTTAGTTGCGGATAATTTTTGATAGATTAGGGTGAAGAAATGAAACATTTTAGGATTTGAAATGAAGTGGTAACATAAATAATATTCACATTCAGAACTTTAGAACCGATATTCATATTTACATGATGCTGACTATTTTTCAGAATATTTTGAAGAGAATTTTTGTATTTTTCTAAGCAACATACGACCTTCCAGATTTTTTTAAAGGTCTATGACCTACTAAAGCCTTTGGAATGCCGATAGAATTCATTGTTGCAACAAAAATCCTCTGAACTAAGTGGCATATCAATTGAAGTATTGTAATGCAATCGTATGTTATCGATACACGCATCTGTAGATCCCTAATTCTCATCACACGCTAGATCAGCTGTTGAACAGATGTTTTATCAGCTGTTATTTCATATTTTGCTGAATCCAAAATATGAAATTGTTATTCGAATATACCTCTGAAGGCTTTTGGATAACGAAATTCTCCGAGATCTCTGAACAGCAAAAAATGTCTACTTCGAAATTACAGAAGTCTTCCGAGGTGTCTTAGTAATGAAGAGACCTTATGATCTTTTTGTTTAGTGTAAGAAAAAAAATTCTGCAGTCTCCAGCATATCTCTACAAATCCGCACAGTTCTTTTGAAAGGTCCATAAGCTACAAATGCAAATGTGAATAAATATTTTGTGTCTCGTACCATCGCTCGTTACCGTGATACTGGTAGCATAGCCCGACGTCAAGTAAGTGGACGGAAGAAAACAGCAACATCAGCAGAAATGGATCGAAAAGTAAAGAAGCGACTTGATCGAACCCCGCGTCGCAGTGGCCGAAAGATGGCTCGTGAGCTGAACATATCGCAATATTCAATTCGGCAAATATTGAAAAATGAGCTCGGGGTGAAGCCATTGAAATTCCAAAAAGTACAAGAACTTACGCCGTAACAGAAAGAAAATAGACTCAAAAGAGCTAATGAGTTGCTTCGCTTGACCGACAGTAGTGAACTATCGAATTTGGTTTTCTCCGATGAGAAAACTCCGCTGTCCAGCAGTTTGTAAACAAACAAAATGATCGTGTTTACCTGCCAAAGAGGTCAGCCAACCTTCGGTTGGCCACCAAAACTGAAGCGCCGGCCATGGTGATAGCCGCCATAACAGCTGATGGTGCTCTCCGACAGGACTCAGGACCATCGCACTTAGCACGCGCCACCCAAGAATGGTTACAAAATGAGGTTCCTCGCTTCATTTCCAGCGCACAATGGCCACCAAATTCTCCGGATACTAAATCCGTTGGACTATTGTGTCTGGAGTATTTTGGAATGCAAGGTTTTCACTAAAAAATACCAAAGTTTCGATCACCTCAAGCAAGCGTTACGCCGGGAATGGACCAAAATACCGCAGAGTAGCGTGTGAGGGTTTCATTGGCAGTTTGAAGGCCATAATTCGTACAAAAGGTGATCATTTCGAACAAATCTAAACTTATTCTAAAATTTGATGCTATTTCCGACAGTTTTTGCATTAATTCAGTACAATTTCCAATAATCTAGATCGTTCCGAGATGACACAACTTACGTCTAAGCCATATTTGCATAGTTTGCATACTGAACTAGTTCGTATGGTTTCTTTAACTGAATAGTTCGTTTCGGGAGGATCAAACATAGAAGCCACATACGCATATTTCAGGTGATGAAGAAAACTTTCCGAAACTGAACGATAGAGTCGAACATAGTACAGATGGTGTCATTTGTTGAATAGTTCCTTTGAACTAGTTCGTTACAGAACGACACAATTCTATTAAATTCCATTTTATAGGCCTCTTGGTTTGCTCTTCCTTTTTAGAACCCGAAGAGAACTAAAGGACTGAAATAAATGAAACTTGATGCTCAAAATTGCTGGAACTAGCTCCAATCGTTTCTTTTGCATAATATTTCGTTTGATCAAGTTCGTAACCGAATGTCAGAACTCTATTAAATTTCATTTTGTGAGACTCTTTGTTTGCTCTTCCAACTGAACGATTGCAACAAAAAAGGAACTAGTGAACGAAAGGGCTGAACATAGTACTGATGGTATAATTTGTTGAATAGTTCAATTGAACTAGTTCGTTACGGAATGACATAACTTTATTAAATTTCATTTTATAAGACTCTTGGTTTGCTCTTCCTTTTATGAACGAGAAGAGAACTGACCGATTGAAGAAAATAAAACTTGATGCTCAAAAAAGCCGGGCGTAGTTCCAATCGTTTCTTTTGCGGAATAGTTCCTTTGAACAAGGTCGCACTCGAATGACACAGCACTATTATATTTCATTTAGTAAGCCTCTTGGTTTGCTCTTCCTTTTTTGAACGAGAACAGAAATTAAAAAGAGCAGCAAATGAAACTTGATGCTCAAAAGGGCTTGAACTAGATCCAATCGTTTCGTTTGCGGAATAGTTCCTGTGAACAAGTTCGCACTCGAATGACACAGCTTTATTAAATTTCATTTTGTGAGCCTTTTGGTTTGCTCTTGCTTTTTTGAACGCGATCATAACTGAACGACTGAAGCAAATGAAATTTGATGCTCAAAAGAACTGCACCTAGTTCCGATCGTTTCGTTTGCAGAAAATTTTCTTTGAACAAGCTCGTACCTGTACGACAACTCTATTAAATTTCCTTTTGTGAGCCTCCTTCTTCCTAGCAGTAGTATGACATTACCGATAAGGTAGAAATTTTAAACACTCTTTGTGTAAAAAAATTACGAGAAGAGAACTGACCAACTGAAGCAAATGAAAGCTGAAGCTCAAAAGAGCTGTACCTAGTTCCGATCGTTTCTTTTGCTGAATATTTATTTTGAATTAGTTGGTCATGGAACGACACAACTCTATTGTATTCCCTTTTTATGGGTCCCTTGGTTTTCTTTTCATTTTTCATAATTCTAAAGGTCTTTATGAGTATTAAGTTATTCACCAACTCAAAATATGGAGGGTCGAAGAAAAAATATTACCATAAACGAAGGAAGTGCATAATAGAATTTATTACGTACTGACATAAATGCGCGTCGTCTTTCTTTACACTCGAACGATGACAAATTCAAATTTATTTTTAAATTTTGCTTTTTAAATACTTATATAGATAGCTATACGATGACATGCATGCATTTATGTGTCCATATATATTTTATGTACATATGTACATATATTTATGTGACCACACTCAGCCATCAACCGATGTTCAGCTATTATTTGTGGTTGTTGTTTTTTTATTTTTCAATTTGTTTTTATTAATTTTTTTATTATCGTTCTTACCTTAAATTGAGTGGGAGCAGCCGGCAATTTTGGGAAATGCTTGCACTTACATTTTTTATATTTCTATTAAATACAATAACAGCAAAAAATCAATAATAACAAAAAGTCAATTTGTAAAATAACATAAATGACGTTGTAACAATAAAAATTATTATTTATTATTGTTTGTTTAAAAGGCGGCAAAATACAATGGAGAAGTACTAGTATGGCATTACCGATAAGGTAGAAATTATAAACACTTTTTTGGGTAAAAAAAATGCATTCAACAGCTTCGGTTTTAATAAAATTTTAGACTTTACTTAAAGAAATTCCAAATACGAAAAATTCAACAAGAAATAAATCATTTAATTTTGTGCATTTCTATATTTTATATGTTTATAGCCATAAATATCGATATTATGTTTATAACCATAATAAATAGTTGAGGTTATGTTTGGTTTATTATGAAAATTGATTTGCATTGCATTTGATAAGGTGATGGTATAATAAATTGTTACAGAAATATGTGACAGCTATCTGATGCAATTTATAACAAAATATTATGGAAGCTATTGGTAATTCTGTTACAAATATTTCATCATACGGGCTTTTCCATTTTGTATTCAAACAAAAAAAAAAAAAAAAACGAATTATTTTGGGATCAATTGACGGATCTTTTTTCATATCTTGTCGTTAAATGCACAGTTGCTTTTGTACTTGAAACTGGAAAACGGTCAAAATGACTGCCTTCGGCGTTCTAGTGTTAATGGTACTTAGTGATCCCTAAGTTGATCAATTACAATAAGATGTAAATGTAATTAATAGTTACTTTGAATAGAGATGTATATTGAGTAGTCATCAGAATAATCTAGAATGAGCAACGAGTAAATAAAAGAAGAATTAACAGAGAATTGTTGTCTCAGTTATAAAGTTTCGCTCAGTTGTAAAGTATCGTGCTCAGGGCTGCCATATTTGCCGATTTATCGGCATTTTGACGATTTTTCACTCTAAAAATTTCCGATTTTTGCCTCAGAATTGCCGATATTTCAACAATCGACACAAATTGTCTAACTTTTTTAATTTAATACGGCGTTACCATACAAACATATAAAATTGGCAGCTTTACATCATTATAACTATCGGCGACTCGCCGCAGCCGTTTTCAATGGCTTAGATATCTGCATTTTTTGTCAGCATTGTATCGAATAAGGCAAAATTAAAAATAAACGAATAAAAAGTGCGCACACGTATCAAATTGGTGGTGTATTCTATAAAGTTAATTTATTTAATTATAAATATGGATAAATACCTGACAAAACTAAAAGGTATTTACTTAAATATGGTCTGTTCCCGTACTGCAAGAATCTACTATTTTTTACTCCGAGTAGATTTTTGCAGTACGGGAACAGACCAATAGTGTCTAAGATACATGTGTTGATTTGTTGATTTTTCATAGAAAACAACACAGACGAGGAGAATCGTTGTGCATCAAGTGTCCAGCAGGAACAACACACATGACGTAAGCAGAAATCACAATGGATTGACTCTGATACGGAGTGTTGGGCAGAAATGAGGAACATTTTTTTCTTTGGTAAATTGTGCAACGTGCAGTTGAAAGCTAGTTCGGGAAAATGCGACTTACTGGCCCATTCAAAAACAAAAAACATTTAACCAAAAAAATATGAATTTATTTATAAATTATATGCTGCCGATTTTTTGCCGATTTTTAAAAATACAAATGCCGATTATGCCGATTTTTTTCTGAAAAATTGACGATTTTTCATGAAATTTAACTGGCAGCACTGATCGTGCTCTCAGTAATAAAGTAAAGCTCTCAGTTGTAAAGTGTCGAGCTCTGAGTCTGTAAAGTATTGTTGTCGTCTCAGTTGATAAGTGAAAAGTTTGTGTAAATAAAGTTTGACAAACCCCGAATTAAAACTGTGTGTTTTATCGGTGGAATATATTAGAAAATTAATTTCAACACTATATTAGGCGTGGATTTTTAAAAATATTTTCAAGTCACTACTAGGGGCATGGATTTTTAAAATATATGTTTTCAGACCTCTACTATGGGCGTGGATTTTTAAAAATATTTCTTAAGGCCTCTATTAAGGTCTGCATTTAAAAAAAATAGTTTCTAAATCCCTAATCTCATCTCAGATCTAATGCTCATTTTCAATCTCAGGCGGCATATTCAATTGAACACAAAAAAAACCAATCATAAAAAGTCATTTCAATTTTCATTCAATTCCTATGCCTAATTGATTGTGAACAATGATTTCGAAATAACTCAGAAACAAAAAATGACAAACAAGTTGAATTGGTTATCTATGGCAGTACCCATTGACGGCAAATCTTTGCATTGGCCATTCAATTCAATATTGAAGAGAGACATCTAGAGGCAGGAAAGGAGATTGGGTGCCAGATTTCAAAATCACAAAATCAATCGTTGTATGCATTTAGCTATAATTAGAAAAAATATTGTTTGCTGTTCGTCGTCGTTCTCCAGTCTAAAGTGAAATACATAAATCGATTGTGAATTATCGCAATCGATTCGAAAATTATGCATTCAAATGAAATCAAATTGTTTACTCACTCACTGGCTTTTAGATTTGAATGCATTTTCTCTGCTTCTCCTCCTACTCCCAATTTTCTTCGTCGATAAATTAGCGCATTTGGCTGGCTGGCTAGCTGGCCGATTAAAATCATTTTTCTGCGAAATTTAATATTTAATTAATAATGAAAACATGAATTTTGTTTCTGACGTAGGCAATTGTTTGTTGATTTTAATTTCCATTGAAATGAATCGGAAAAATTAGAATTAGTTTAATTTTAAAATTCAATGGAAAGAAAATAGCAAATTGTTTGCGTTTAGATATAAATTGGAGAGAAATTTGAAGGTGTGTTTTGAAGGTGAAGGTTTCAATCGAGGAATAAGGCGGGGGCTTGATTATGCCTGTTTTCTAAGATTTTTTAAATTAGATTTAATAAACATATTTAAAAATAATATATGGGCAATATTGCCAATTTTTTAATATTCCATTTTCAAAAAATCAGCTTTTTTGTTTTTATGGCACATCAATGATTTTTGGTACACATATAGAGAAAAATGTTCTGACTCCGAAACCGTTCGCGATCAAATTTTTGGTTGATGCGCACAAAAGTTATCGAGGTTTTAATTTTGGGCATAAGAAAAAAATCTTAAAATTACGCCGTTTATTATATTGACCAAAAACGTTGATATATATCTTCCTCCGTAAAATAAGAATATGAATATATTATAAAAATCGCGAAAAAGTTGCACATCTTCGCGAAATATGAGAAAAATAATGAAAATATAGGAGATTACGTAAATATTTTCATTATATTAATAACATACACACACCTAAAAATTAATTTAAAAATATCTACATAATCTTAACACCATGATGGATCAAATGATATCAAAATCACTCAAGTCCGTGTAGCGGTTTCTAAATCACAGCGACAACAAAACAAGATATTGAGGAAAAATATTTGTTTTTGGTTCGAAAAAATAATGTCATCATATTTATTTTTTTAATTGTATACAAGAAATTTCAGAAAAAAATGTTGGGGTTATTCTGCTATTTTACCCGAATTTCGCCGAAAAATTGACATATATAATAATAATCACTTTTTGTGTATACGTATACGCCTTGCGGATTATATCAAGACCCTTCCGATAAATCTTAGAATTCTATAAATAGGAATAAATCTTAAAATAAAATAATATTATGAAATATACATTTTAAATTGCGTGTAAATCGCGTAATTCCCAAAATCATTTGATGCGCATGCGATTTCCAGGAAGTACTGAAGTTTATCTTCCAATCCATATATATTTTGCGAAATTTCATTTGACGGCTAAGATGTGCCACACATTACATTGAAGTGCCCAAAAAATCGTAAAACGCGAATAATTTCCGAAAACTCCATTTGCCATTAACGCGCATCCGATTTCGGTGTGCACCCTAAAAAAATACATCGATCAATACCGATTTCAATGTGGTCCATTAAGAACCATGGATGTGCCACCTCACACTATTTTTGAGATAAATTGCGTCTAAATAGCGTAATTCTCAAAATCATTTGATGCGCATGCGGTTTTCAGGAAGTACTGAAGTTTATCTTCCAATCCATATATATTTTGCGAAATTTCATTTGACGGCTAAGATGTGTCGCACGTTATATTGAAGTACCCAAAAAATCGTAAAACGCGAATAATTTCCGAAAACTCCATATGCCATTAACGCGCATCCGATTTCGGTGTGCACCCTAAAAAAATACATCGATCTATACCATTTCAATGTGGTCCATTAAGAACCATGGATGTGCCAGCACAATCTATTTTTGAGATAAATTGCGTACATCTCTCTTTCGGCTGAAGTTTTTAAAGTTCTCTTTTCGAAAAAGATCAAAATCCGTATGAGGTCATTTATTGAAGCGGAAATGATACACAGAAAACGCAAATAAATCCGCGATATTTTCAAAAACATTTTTTGCCAAATTTCGTGTTTTTGGAAGGCCAGTTCCCGCCGTTCTAGTAGATGGATTTTCACGAAGAAGATTTTATATCATCGGAAACGTAAAAAACCTTATTGATCGCGGGTACCCATATCATTCAGTTGACAGATCTAAAAATTTAGCCAGAAAAATAGGTTTTTTAGAAATTTGATCGCACAAAATTTCCACCTTCGGATGAGTATTACTCTGAAGCTGTGCATACTACATACATAAAATATATATCAAATTTCTCAGATTCGCGACTACATTAATTTTATAATAGATTTTTAGAAATTCCTATTCGCGTATTAAAGCTAGAACTAAAATTCAAAAAACACTCAAAATCGAGCTTCAAAATGTCAGCATCATTTAAAGGTAGATGCAGTTAAAATTTTGAAAAATGATACATAAGGGGCGTAGTCCCCATTTTGTTGGCTTCTAGTTTTATTTTGACACGAAGGCCGTGCAATGTGTGGCTTAGTCACAAATCGATAGAGAACATAAAAAAACTGGTTCGCCTCAACCTGTTTTTACACATTTTTTTACATTAAAGTAGACACAACATCCACTAAAATAAAGTTTGGAGTTCAATATCATGAGCAGTTTGCAACGACAGATCAATTAACCCAAAACTATTCACTTTTTTTCTTATACTTAAGTAGTTCCCGAGTTATAAAGGGGTGAACCTCCGCTTCAGCTATGTTAAAAAATTGGCAATATTGCCCATATATTTGATAATAACATTCTATATATTAATTTTATTTTCTTTTTTATTTTAGGTAAGTCGACACAATTAATTTGGTTTATGGCGAACAGAAGCGTAAGAATACAAATTCTATATTTATTATTTTTTTCGAATACTAATTAAGAGAGGATTTTAAAAAAATATATATTTAAAAAAATATATTTTGAAAAGCCCCAACTATAGACGTGGATTAAAAAAGAAAACATGTTTAAAGCCTCAACTATAGGCGTGGTTAAAAAGGCCTCTCGTATGGTCTTCCCCTTCTGTGTTGTTCGTTTTTATATGCCTTCTGGCCTGGGGCATCTTCATTCATTCTCACAACATGACCTAGCCAACGTAGTCACTGCAGCTCCATACGTCTAACAATGTCGATGTCCGAGAATAGCTGGTACAATTCATGGTTCATTCGACGGCGATATTCACGATCAACGCAGATCGGCCCATAGATCTTTCGGAGAAATTTTCTCTCAAACACTCCAAGAGCTGACTCATCTGCTTGCGCAAGTACTCATGCTTCAGATCTATATAACAGCACGGATAGTATCAGCGTCTTGTAGAGTGTGATTTTGTGTCTGGCGGGAGGTGGCCTTGCTTATGAGTTACTCAGACCATAGTAGCATCTGTTGTTGGCCATCACTTTCCTTCTCCGAATTTCAAAACTGATGTCATTCGTTTTGTTTATGGCGGTACCAAGGTATATGAAATCTTTGACTAGCTCGAAGCTGTAGTTCTCAAGTTCCACAGTTGGTCCGAGTCTACTGGACGTCTTGCGCGTTGATACCATCAGCTTGGTCTTCTCGCCGTTTACTGCCAGACCCACTTTGGCAGACTCCTTTCCGATTTGTTCAAAGGTGGCTGTTACCGCTCTCATTGTTCGACCCATTATGTCGATGTCATCGGCGTAGGCGAGTAACTGGTGTTGTTTGGTGTACAGAGTGTATGACCTTTTCCAGTAGGATGTTAAAAAGATGACACGACAAACTGTCACCTTGTCTGAATCCTCGTTCGATATTGAAGTGCTCCGATAGGTCATTTCCTTTAACTTTAACTGCAGACTTTGTGCCACTTAAAGTTATCCTGTATAGCCGTATTAATTTTGCAGGAATGGCATGGCTTTAAACATCACTGAACGGATAGGACTGTCGAATGCGGCTTTATAGTCGACGAATTGGTGGTATATGTCGATGTGTTTTTCGTGGGTCTTTTCCAGGATTTGACGCAGAGTGAAAATCTGGTCAATGGTGGATTTGCCAGGTCTGAAGACGCATTGGTTTTGTCCAATGATGTCATTGACAATTGGCTTCAATCGTTCACACAGCGCACTGGATAGCACTTTATATGCGATGGGAAGGAGACTTATCCTCTAAAGTTCGCTCATATCGTCTTGTCTTCTCTTTTGTGCACGGGACCCAGGATGCTGAGTTTTCAATCATTGGGCATGCATTCCTCTAGCCAAATTGTACCAATCAGCTGGTGCATGCTCCTTACCAGCATCTGACCACCAGTCTTGAATAGTTCGGCTTGTAACCCATCGGCACTTGCTGCTTCATTGTTCTTCAGCCGATTGTTTGCTATTCTGACTTCATCTTGCCTATGTGGTATACACTCTATACCGCCATCTCTTATTGGTTCTGGGGTATCCTCTTCACCGCCACTTTTTGATACCAGAAGCTTTTCAAAATGCTCCTTCCAGATCCTCAACACGTTGTCTGTATCTGTCACCAGGTCTCCTTCTTCATCTCTACAGAAGGATGTGCCTGCACCAAAGCCTTCGGTTTGGTGTTTTACCCATTGGTAGTTTTTTCGGACTTCATTCTAACTCCTGTACCCCTCGATTTCCTCACGCTCACGTTTTTTGCTTCTTCTTCTTTTTTCTGAAAATACGTTTCTCCTCTCTCATTTTCTCTCGATAGTTCTCCATCGCATCGTACCACGGATTTCTTGATGGTGGTCTTTGGTACCCAATTGTTGCTTTTACTGCAGTTTGAAGGGAGTGGGCAATTCGTTGCCATTGTGTTTCTATATTATTATCGGGACAAGGAGTGCTTACGTCAAGCAAGTGGGTAAGTTGAGCGGAGTAGAATTCTGCTATCTGTTGTGTTTGCAGCTTTTCGACGTCGAGTTTCTGTGTTGTGTTAGATCGATCCTTTGCAGCTACATTAAGACGATATTCGCTCCTCGGATCGATCGGACGTCTAAAACACTGGATAAATGCCTTCCGTCTATCAAAACATGATCGATTTGATTTCTCGTTGTTCGATCGGGAGAAATCCAAGTGGCCTTGTGTATATCGAGATGCTTGAATCTGGTCAATCAACCTCATTCTTCATGGAGTCAAGGAATTTACCGACAGTGGTGCCCAAGATATTTTCCCTTCCGATTTTTGCATTAAAATCTCCAAGCCCGGACATGAATTAAAAAAGAAAATATTTGACAACAAACCTCAGCAGGTATTTTTATCTCTTCAATCACTAAAACGTTTGTGACCCTCATTCTTCATCCGTAAGCCGCTTAATGTCAATCAAACATAGGATAGGAAAGTGGGGATATAAAAAAATTATTCGATCTGATTACAAATTTGAAATTTTCAAACGAAAACGGAAATAGTTTCAATTCATGTCCCATACCCTACCCGTTTAATTATAACAATCATTAACTGTATCGAACGATCGATCGATCGGCCGACTGAACGAACGAACAATGCACCACGAGCATAAAATGTCATTCACAAATGGAAACAAAAAAAAAAAAACAAATACAACAACAAAATAACGTTACAACCGGAACGAACCTTCAAATGTTCGAATGTTATGGGTCAATGAAGATGTTGATCGGAATTATTATTTTGAGTTTTGTTGTTTTTTTTTCAAATGCAACCAATTAGCAGGGGGAAAAGCAATCGGGAGAAAAAAAACAAAGCAGGAAAGGGTTGAGGCAAAAACTTGAGGCAGGGTGTATTGTACCATTCACAGTCAGTTCACTTTATTGACTATTTGTTTCGTGGTAGATGCAACAAGTTGGATGCAATTACAACAACAAATTAACCAATAATGCAGGCAATTATAATTGGTTATTTGTTGCTGTGCGTGTTTGGGTTTTGTTGCATTTAATTGGGTGTGGCTGAAAAAAAAATCGAACGGAAGAAATCGTTGGTAAAAAAGAGGGAACCCGGGGAATACCAACAGGAAATCAGTTGTATTTATATATTGTTTTGTTGTTATTATTGTTTCTTCTTCTTCTTCTTTACATGACATGACATGCCAATGCAAAAGACCGGGTGCCTTATTATAATAAAAACCAACAATAACGACAACTTGCAACAACAACAAAACTCAATGGGAAAACGGAAATAAATTTTAAAGTTTTATAGGCGCGCAAATAACGAAAATGAAAATCAAAAGAGAATTACAAAAACAAAATCAAATAAAGAAGAAACAAATTGACATAAGCGCCAACAACTGAAATTTATTAACAGCAACAACTACTATTTTGTTGTTGTTGTAAGACATTCTCATTGACATTCTGCGAACGTTTTGTGGGAAACTAAACAACTGTCATGGGCCTAAATACGGAGTGTGGTGGAGACGATTCAAAAAAAATGAAAGTTTTAGCAAAAAATATAGAGGTTCTCCACACACGAAGAGAATACGAAATATTCTTTTACAAAATCGAAAATAATATGTCTAAATCAAAGAGGAATTTTAAAAAAAATTCTAAAAATCTATCAGAGATATAGGCGAGCTTTTCAGCGTGGATTTTTTAAAGAATAATTTATGGAGGTAAGTCTGAGATTAATGCGTGTATTTATTGAAGGTCCGTCAGAGCTTTAAGCGTGATTTTTTTTCAAAATTTTTAGAGGTTTATCAGAGCTATACGCGTCCTTTTTTAAATATATATTCTGAAGGACTATCAGACCTGCAATACTATGAGCGAGGATTTTTTCAAGAATATGTTTGAATTGGGTATCAGAGCTCTTATGGCGGATTTCTTTTAAGTTCTATCACAGTTTTCGGTGTGATTTTTATATATTTTTAAAGGTCTATCAGAGTTTAAATCGGCGATGTTTCAAGAAAAAATTTCTGTAGGTCTTCTTATGTGTGGATTTTTTAAACATATTTTCTGGGGGACTATTAGAGGTAAAAGCTTGATTTTTTAATATATTTTCTGAAGTAGCTATGAGCGTAGATTTTTTCAATTTTTAAAGCATTTTTTCATGGTCTAGCAGAGTTTTAGGGGTGGATTTTTTAAGGAATATTTTTTCAAGGTCCAGCAGAGCTTTAGGCGTGGATTTTTTAAAGAATATTTTTTCAAGGACTAGCAGAGCTTTTGGCGAGAATTTTTTGAAGAATATTTTTTCAAGGTCTAGCAGAGCTTTTGGCGAGGATTTTTTGAAGAATATTTTTTCAAGGTCTAGCAGAGCTTTCGGCTTTAGATGTTGATTTTTTTAAGATTATGTTTGAGGTCTATTAGATCTATAGGCGTGATTTTTTTAAGAATATTTTATCGGAGCTTTAGATGTTGATTTTTAAAGAATATTTTTAAGGTCTATTAGAGCTATAGTCGTGCATTTTTAAAGAACATTTTAAGGTCTATCAGAGCTTTATTTTTAAAGAACATTTTTAAGTTTTTCAAAGTTTTTTTTTTTTTTAATGAACATTTTAAGGTCTATCAGAGCTTTACTTTTAAATAATATTTTTTGAGGGTCTATCAGAACTTTAACGACGTTTCGACCTTAATCACAGCTTGAATTTTTCAAATAAATTCACGTAATTTTTCTATATATATTTTGTGGCTGACTTTCTAGCCTACAATAAATTATTTGAACGGATATATTTTATGAAGGACTATCAGATTTCTAAAGGATGATTTCTGAAGAAATAAAAATCGATTTGAAAAAAATAACACTCTTAAAGATTTCATAAATCTAGTTGAATAGTTGATTTTATAAAGACCGATATAAAATCAACTATTCAAGCTACGATTGACGTTTTAAAAATTAATTTATGAAATCTGAGATTAAAACTCTGATTGACCTTTAAAATTCCTCTCTTTAAGCTATAAAATCTATGCTATAAGCTCTGATCGGCCTTTTATAAATCGTCTTATAAAATCCGCGCTTACAGCTCTGAAAGTCCTTTTCGAAAATTCTTTAAAAAAAATTCCGCTTTAAGCTCCGATTGGACTTTAAAAAGCAACTCCTAAAACTAAGATAGACCCTTTATAAATCGACTTCTAAAATCCAAGTTCTGATCGACCTTTGATTGTCCTTTACGAAAATTCTTTTAAAAAAGCTCAAGCTTGAAAATCGATCTGTCTTTATAAGATTTTTTTTTTTAAATCCACGATTAAAGCTCTGATTGGCCCTTAAAAATTCGTTAAAAAATGACTCTTAAAGGCCAATATGAGGCCTTTCAAAAATCCTCTTTTTTAAGTATAGCTTCCAATTAATTTTCCGACCTACACATGATGAGGATTGCTCTGACATGTAGTTTTGAAATTAAATACCTATTTTCTGAAGAGGCATTTTCGAGATTTTTAAGGTCCTATATATTTTAGAATTTAATTCTAAGGGGTATTTTTCTATCTCTCCCTTTTGATAACACCCTGTGCTATTTATAGGCTTTTGTTCATAATCCATTTATGTTTCTTATTGTTTTTTCTTTGATTTTTTTTCTATTTTGTTTATTTTAATTCATAAAGGATGTTTACCCTTCGAAGTTAATTTTATGGTCCTCTGAATAGCTACTATTTTCATGCTTCACGTCCATGACTTCGCTACCGTTGACATTTGATGCCGCCTGGTTGGTTACAGCCTGCCTTCCATGGTCGTCAACCATGATAGAGAGATGATGACAATGTTGACTTTGTTGTTGTTGTCGTCAAACATTGTTGTAATTATGTTTCCAGCAGCAACAACAAATGTCATACATGTGTAACGACCATTACCATCAACAGCCAGCCACTTGACTCCATTCAGTGTCGTCCCGGTGCCCAACCGCCAAAAATGGCTAGACACGAGTTTGCTTTTGTTTTTCAAATTCACTTTTTATGTGTTTGAATAGCTGCTGACGCGTTTCGAGGCGTTTGAGCTGTTGTTGTTGAGTTTTATGAGTTATGGTGCCACCACTCCACCGTAAATGGAGTGCGAGTTAGAGGAGCTGCTGTCAGGTAGGGTAGCAGCTCGTGTATTAAATCATAAATGCAAAAATTAATGTCACAAACCAAAAAATATGCTGTTGTTGTTGTTATGCGTTTCAAGTGACGACAAATGGCATTGTTACGCGCTTCGTGTGTGTGACTTCGTTTTATGGGAATTTAGAAAATTTTTATTATTACGATTTTGGTGTTCGTTTTATTAATGTTAGGTAGCCAGTTAAGGGGGGCCTATCATGATTTTTATGTTTGAAATGACCTACCATACAAATTTTTAATATTTTTCAGTACTAAGGCCTAGGTGGTAGCTGTGCAATAATATTTAAAAAATAAATCATCGCTTAGATATTCCCTAAGATACTGTCCTTTTCAAAAAATCGATTATGAGGAAGTCCATAAAAATGTTCTTTAAAATATATATATTAAAAATCCATATTTAAAAATCTTATCGGGTTTTACACATATTCTTGAAAAAAAACCTCTCCGATAGACTTTAAAATACATAATTTAAAAAAAAAATGCCCTTAATGTCTGATCGGTCTATGCAAAAACTTCTTTAAAAGTGGTCAACTCGATTAAAAAAGATCGGCCTTTAAACATATTTTTTATAAAATCTACACTTAAATCTTTGATTGTCCCTTACGAAAATACTTTTAAAAAAATCTGATCGACCTTTAAAATCCACTCTTAAAGCTCTGATCGGCTTTTGCAATATGTTATTGAATCCTTCCAAATTCCAATCTTAAAGCTACGAAAGACCTTTTAAAAATTGACTTGTGAAATCTACGATTAAAGCGCTAATATGCCTTAAAAATATTCTTTAAAAAAGGTTTAAAGCGTTTACTGGCCTTTGAAAAATCCACTATTCAAGTACCTTTAAAAATCGACTTATAATATCCAAGCTTAATGCTTTGATCGGTCTTTAAAAAATATTGTTTAAAAAAACTGTAACCAAAGCTCTGATTGACATTTAAAATTATTAATTAGAAATCCATGCTTTAATCTATGATCGACCTTTCAAAAATCCGTTTTTTAAATCTACAATAGACCTTTTAAAAATCGACCATTAAAGCTTTTAAACCTCTGATCGGCCTTTACAAAAATTCTTTAAAAAACTACATCTTTAAGCTCCGATCGACCTTTGAAATATCCTCTTTTTAAGCTACGATAGACCTTTTTAAAATCGAGTTGAAAAAAACACTCTTAAAGCTCTTACCAGTTTTTATAAAAAATTCTTAAAAAAATCAACTGTTCAATTTGTGATCGGCCTTCAACAAGAACCACTCTCAAAGCTCTGACTGGCCTTTTAAAAATCGGTTTATAAAATACACATTCAAAGCTCTGACCGGTCTTTTAAAAATCTACTAAATACAAGCTAAAAGCTATGATCGACCTTTAAAGAAGAGTATTTAACAATCCACGCTTAAATCTTTGATCGACCCTTACGAAAATATATATTTAAAAAATTCACGCTTAAAGCTTTGATCGACCCTTATGAACATATTTTTGTTTTAAATCCATGCTTAAAGCTGTGATTGTCCTTTACTAACATATATTTTTATAAATCCACGCTTAAAGCTTTCATCAGCCTTTAAATATATTAGTTAAAAAAATCTACACTTAAAGTTCTTATTGTCCTTTAGGGAAATTGTTTGAAAATCCAAGCTTAAAGCTCTTAAAAAACGAGATATAAAGTCCAAGCTATAGCTCTAATCAGCCTTATAAAATCGACTTGTAAAATCCACCATCAAAGCTCTGATCAACATTTACAAAAATTCTTGAAAAGAAGCTTTGATTTGTCTTTCAAAAAAAACTATTAAAGCTACGATAGACCTTTTAAAAATCCATGCTTAAAGCTCAGACCGGCCTTTTAAAAATCGACTTATAAAATACACGTTTAAAGCTAGGATCGTCCTTCACAAAATTCACACTTAAAGCTCTGAATGCCCCTTTACACCACTTCTTTTAAAAATCCACGCTAAAAGCTATGATCGGCCTTTATAAATATTATTTGAAAAAATCACGCTTAAAGCTCTGATCGGCATGTCTACATTTCCTTTAAAATCCATCTTAAAGCTCTGATAGGTCTTTAAATATATTCTTCATTATAAGAATTCGTAAAAAAATCCACGCTTAAAGCTCTGATCGGTCTTTAAAAATCCAGTTTTAAGGCTACGATAGACCTTTCTAAAAATCGACCAGTGAAATCCACTCTTAAAGCTCTTATTATTTAAAAAAACATGCCTAAAGCTCTGATCGGCCTTAACAAAATCCCATTTTTAAATCTTCGATATACCTTTTAAAAATAGACTTATAAAAACCACGCTTAAAGCTCTAATCGACCTTTAAAAAAATTCAGGATAAAAGCTCTGATTCATCTTTAAGTTATATTCATACACTAAAAGCTCAGTTCGATCTTTAATATATATTCTTTACAACTCTGTGCTTAAAGCTCTGATAAATTTAAATGATGATAGAACTTTTAAAATATTGATCCTTATTTTTTTCTATTAAAACATAAGCTTCCACTTTGGTCGACTTTTAGAATATATTCTTCAAAAAATAATACCTTAAAGCTCTGATAGGCCTTTAAAATATATTCTTGATAAGTTTTGTCAAATCCATGATAAAATCTCCAATGGACCGAGTTTATACCTACACTAGTTCTTAAAATATATGTATATTTTTTGAAATTTATTTTTTCTCAAGTAATTGTTGTTGTTGCAAAAAATCTAATAAATTTAGTCATACTCAACTCCCTAAGCTTGTTGTGGCGGCTAGATACGTTAGCATTTGCCACTTGCCTTGCTTGTCTATCGCCAAGTCGATTCGAGGTTGGCTGTCATTCTCGTCTTAGATTCGTCAGCAAAAAAACCGACCCAGTCGCCGGTCGTCTGCCTATGTTTTCATTTTTTGTTTGTTTGTTTGTTTGTATTCAGCGGATTTATATTTTTATCCAATCAAAACCGCAGTAGCGAAGTCGTCTGTCAGTTTGTCTCAGCCATCAATCATCACTGCTGAGATTTGCTGTGGTTTTCTTTTGTAAATAAGACTCGGAAAAGTAAATATTTACACAATCACATGTGTATATATACATATATGTAAATATAATCATGTGTGTGTGTGTTCATTCATTTTTAGTAAGGGATAATTGGGTGGGAGCTTAAATTAAATACATGGTTTACACACAGGTGAATAATTATTATTTAATATGCCATTTTGTTGGCTGAGGGAGTGAAATCGGAACGACAAAAATTCTACAGTAACCGATAAAATATTAATTGGCACACAATTCAAACATTCTGAGTTCAGAAGAAAAAATCGTAATTTTTGGAAGAGTATATCTTGTTCAGTTTTTAATGCATTACATAAGGCCCATGTGTTCCTGCTGCAAAATAGTTTTTTTTTTCGTAGAAAGCTCAGTCTGCAATTATAAATCTTTCACTTGTGTTCCATCGTGAACATGAAAGAAAAAACTCGGTGACATTTTATTTTGATATGCTGTCCCAGCAACCAACAGCACCTCCAACATGATGTCTCCTGTCGCCATGAGGCGCATCGAACAAATCTTTGGAGTGAATGGTGGCAGTGGTCGTGGTGACGTTGAGCTATCACTTCGTCAAGTTTGCCTCATTGCTACAATGTATTGATAGACCGACACACAATGGGAGGTGGTAAGACGAAGAAGTAGAAGTTGTTGTGGAAGGTGCATCGTGAAAGTAATCACTAACAAATACTTTCTCATAATTAAAACACTTTCGCATGCACACACCAACCCGTATAATACACACATTTATATGTGTACATACGTACATGTGTATCTCAATATATTTAGTGGAAATAAATCCAAAATAAATTGAAGAGGGCAAATAAATCCAATACGTAATACTGCGGGTTAGAATTAATTGTTGGCAAACAGGGTTGCCGTATCATTTTTTGGTAATCAAAAAATAATGGGGATTTTAAAAAATATGGTTATTTTTATAGATTTGGAAAAGAAAAAAAAAAAACAAAAAAAAATAGATTTTTTAATGATTTTTTGAAGGACTATCCGAATATTTTTTTCAAAAGCTATCCTAGCTATAGCTAGGACAGCTATCCTAGATATAGCTGTTGATGGTTATAAGGGACTATCCTGAATTCAGCTTTTGAAATAATATTTTTAAAGCTGTTTAGAGCTTTAAGCTTGGGGATTTTAAATAAAACCTTAAGGTCTGTCAGAGCTTTCAGCATGGCCTTTTAAAATAATAATTTACAAGGTCTATCAAAGCTTTCAGCATGGGTTTTTAAATAACATTTTCAAAAGGATCGGGACTTTAAGTTTGAAATTTTTTCATACAAATTTTAAAGGCCGATCTGAGCCGATCTTCAAGCTAAAATTTCGAAAGTTTTTTTTTTATTATTTTTTTTCGATTTCTTGAATTTGTTAAAAAAAAAAAATATTTTGAAAGGCTGACCAGAGCATTGGTACTTTTATACCCTAGACAACTATGTTGTCAGGGTATTATAGCTTTGTGCAGACCCAAGAGTTTGTAACGCCGCGAAATATTGGTCCTAGACCCACCTTTAAGTATACCGATCATCATATTCCGACTAGCTGAGTCGATCTAGACATGTGTGTCCGTCCGTAGTAGTACAAAATGAAAAAAATCGCTGTTTCAAACATAAATTTACCGTGAAAAAAATTCATTTCGGGGGGGGGGGGGGGCCCGGGCCCCCTGGGCCCTGGGTATCATATGGTCGGCTCCGTCCGACTATACTGCTCCGCTCACTGGTTAGGATTAGTTTTAAAGGTCTGTCAGAGCTTTAGGTGTGGAGGTTTTGTAAGAATATTTTCAAGGGCCGATCGAAGCATTCAGTTTGGAATTTTTTAAATAATATTAAGACAATTCACAGCTTTAGGTGTGTATTTTTTTTAAGAATATTTTTAAAGGTCTTTCAGAGCTTTAAGTATGGACTTTTTAAATCTTATTTAAAAAATTGATGTTCTAGCCTGTATTTTTTGTTAATATTACAAAAGATCTAATCGTAGATATTTTAAATTAATAATTTAAACGTTTTATAAAAGCTGAAATCTATTATTTTTGTAAACAATATCTTCTAAGGCGGTTCCGAGCTTTAAGCTTCTATTTTTAAATAATATTTTTAGAAAAGGTTTAATGCTTACATATTTAAAGGAGCTTTAAGCCCGATTTCTTTATAAGAATATTTTTAAAGGTCTCTTGGAGATTTAGGCGTGGAATTGTTTAATAATATTTTTAAAGACCGATCAGAGCTTTAAGCGAAGATTTTTAAAATAATATTTTTAAAAGCCTGTCAAAACTTTAAACGTGGATTTTTCAAATAATACTTTTAATGACCCAAATGAGCTTTAAGCGTGGTTTTTTTAAGGCCGATCAGAGCTTTAAACATGATTTTTAAAATAATATTTTTAAAGGCCTGCCAAAGCATTCTAGGCGTGGATTTTTTAATTAATATTTTTAAAGATCGAAGTGAGCTATAAGCTTGGATTTTTTTTAAAAGTCTATCGGAGCTTTAAGTACTTACTTTTTAAAGAACATGTTCAAATGTGTATCGGAGCATTTACCGTTAATTTTTTAAAGAATATTTTTAGAAGACCGGTTGAATCTTTCAGCATGGATATACCTTCCATATATCCTATTTTTTTTGTTTTGTAAATAATGCTCCAAATTGCAACGAAATTTTACATATCGGGGAATTTCGTGTATATATTTTTTTTAGTCGACTCAGATTTAAATATATAGTTCCCGGTAAATTTTCAATTTTTTTCTTTTATTCTTTTATTCTCTTTAAAATTTTGTATCTAACGACCCAATTTTTTCAAAAAAATTATATTAAAAAGCTAATTATGATAATTCTATAATTAGCCCAATACATTCCATAGATGCCTCACAGCCATCATTAAAATTCCCGGCATGAAGTGACCAGTCATTTCAAATTTTTCTATCATTCATCACTAAACCTCCCATTCCCATGTGTGTGGGGCTATATCAAAAGAATAGTTTTTTTCTTTTATTTCGATTATTAGGCAAAAAAACTAATTAAAATTTTCTAACAATAGAAACAAAATCTCATGGGTAGATGTATCCATACACCTAGGCAACTAATGTTCAGTTCAATTACACCTGCATGGCAGGGGCTGGGAAGCCTCCAGCCAGTCAGCCGGACTGCCTGCCTGCCAGCAAGGAACGTGCTGCTTTGTGCAAATGAACAAAAAAAGCAACAATAACACAAACAACAAAAATAAACATTGAATTGTGATTGAAGGGTGGAGGAGTAATAAATGTCTATACAAAATTAAAATGAATTGATAGCTGCTCAAAATGGCATATGAGCAAACGTGCCCCATACACACTTAGTCAGATATACCCACCCTCCTTTTATTCTTCTTACTTTTCAGGGGGTTTTCTAATGAATGGAAGTTCTTTGGGCCGCCCATTGAGGGAGGGGGATACAAATGGGAAGATTTGTGTCTTTGTTGGCCAAACTCAATTTCGCCTAAGGTGATCTGGGAGCGCTGGGTCGAAGATTTGTAATCAACACCCCGCCTTATTACCTCTATTCTATTCCTCTCGTTGTCTATAACTCAATTAAATCTCTATGTTTTGGGTGGCGGGGTGGTGTATTAATATTGGGTAGGTGGTGGTCATAATGCTTCTGTGTATGACTGACTGACTGGTCGTTCGTTTTGTTTATTATATATTTTTTGCCTTTGGTTTGTATTGTTTTCTTTTCCAATCGAGTGATTCATCACATCACCCATCAGAGAGTATTTCCTCAGCCGGGTATATGCGTCAGGCATACAACACACACATACAAACACTTAAATTAAGATCCATACAAAAACGTATCAGTAATTCTAAGAAAAAAGTAGATAAACAAACAGAAAACGTAAATATATACGTAATACATACATACAAATAAATAAGAAGCTTCTTAACAATCAAACAGCAGCTAATCTAATTGGCTATTGCAAACAGGGTTGTCGTTATTTTGTGCACTATCCCCACCATTTCCATGACCAAGATATTGAGAATTGTTTGAAAATTTTTCTATGGGAAAATTTAAAATTTTTATCTATTGGGAAATAGATTTTTCCAATAGCAAACTCAATAATAAAATTACAAATTTTCTGAAAAAAAAAAATGTTTTCTACAGAAAAAAAACATAAAAATTTAAATATGTATATTAAAACCAGTGAGCGGAGCAGTATAGTCGGACGGGGCCGACCATATGATACCCTACACAACTTCCACGAAAATCTAACTTTCTGTGGTACTATATTCTGAGCTTGGACAATATTTGCACTCTCTTGACCTTCGCCGTAGGTTGTGTTGTTTTTTTTCGGATTTCAATTGTGGCCTATAGACCGAAAAAACCCCAAAAATTAAGTTTTCGGTCCACTTAAAAAATTACAGGCGTTGCCCTTGACCATACCTGGATCATCATAGACAATTTCAAAGCGATCAGCGCTCCTCTTGTGTATACTATCAACTTGTCGGGTCTATGCCCTTCAGGGGTAAATCTATACGCTATAGGATACACATTTTGTTATTTTTCACACAAAAGTCAGGGTCCATTTCACCAGCTAAATATTGACCGATCTTTATCAAAACAGGCATGCTTATCCCTTGGCCCGATCCCCTTCTCCATGCAAAAATTCGCGGAGTTTGGGCCATAATTGCGGCCTCTGGAGCGATCAGAAAAACCGACAAAAATTAAGTTTTTGGTCCATTTCATCCCCTAAATATTAAATAAACTTTTCCAGAAACAACAGGGGTCTTCAATGGCCAGAACCCATCCTACATGCAAAATTTCGTATAGATCCTTCGCGATGTTCGCGCCATAATTGCGGCTTCTGGAGCGACCAGAAAAACCGACAAAAATTTAGTATTTGTTCCATTTCATCCCCTAGATATTAACTGATCTTTACCAAAAACAATAGGGGTCTTCATTGGCCAAAACCCATCCTACATGCAACATTTCGTATAGATTGGTCCATAACTGTGGCCTGTATCGTGTTTACAAATTATAATGGACAGACGGACGGACGGACACACATGTCTAGATCGACTCAGCTAGTCGAGATATGACAATCGGTATACTTAAAGGTGGGTCTAGGACCAATATTTCGTGGCGTTACAAACTTTTGGGGCTGCACAAAGCTATAATACCCTGACAACATAGTTGTGTAGGGTATAAAAATCCTTAGAATATTTTTTTATAGACAATATATTTCTATAGAAAAAATCCTCAGAAGCTATGGTTCGATTTTAATCTTTATCTTAAATCTTTAGAAGCTAAAGACAGATTTGGTCTACAACAAAATAGTCGTTTGAAATTGGGGATCGACTTTTTTTCTTTAGAAAAAATTCTCCTTCTATAGATTATCGATTTTTTCTATAAAAAATCCTCGGAAGCTGTGGAAAAATGTTTTTCTCTAGAAAAATCCTCAGAAGCTGTAGAAATAAATCCTGAGAAGATGAGGATAAGTTTTTTTAGAGAAAAATCCTTGGAATCTTACGATAAATCTCATTTCTTGGAAGGTGAGAATAGATTTTTTCAGAAGATGAGGATGGATAGAAAAACATCCTCAGAAGTTGAGTTTGGTTTTTTTTGTATAGAAAACCATTTCTCTGAAAATGAGGATCGATTTTTTTAATAGAAAAAAATCCCCAGATGAACATTATCGTTTTTTCTCTATAAAAAATCCTCAGATATATTTTTTTCTATATGAAAAAAAAAATACTCAGATAAGGAGGTTAAATTGTTTTCTATAGAAAAATAACCTCAGAAGCTGAGGATACTTTTTTTCTGTAAAAACAAATTCTGTGTAGATGAGGATAATTTTTTTCTATCTTTCAAAATCTTTGAGAATCGATTTTTTTATAGAAAAATAAAATCCTCAGAAGATGAGGATGGACTAAAAAAAATCCCAGATGCACATTATCGATTTTTTCTATAAAAAATCCTCAGAAGCTGCAAATAATTTTTTTTCTATATGAAAAACTACTCAGAAAAGGAGGTTAATTTTTTTCTATAGAAAAAATCCTCATAAGCTGAGGATATTTTTTTTTTGGAGAAAAAAAAATTCTGAGAAAATGAGAATCGTTTTTTTTAGAGAAAATCCTTGGAAACTGATTAAATGATTTTTTTCTATAGAAAAAAATCCTCAGAATATGAGGATTGATTTTTTCCAAAGAAAAATATACTCAGGACACATTTTTTTTCTCGGAAGCTGAGGATATTTTTTTCTATAATTTTTTTCTTAGAATCTGAGAATGATTTTTTCTTATAGAAAAAAACTATCTTTATCTACAGAAAAATTAGGATTTGTTTCTATAGAAAAAACCTCAAAAGATGAGGATAGATTTTTTCGATTTTTTTTTTATAGTGGAAAAACATAATACGAAAGTTTATATTTTTACTATAGACAAAATTTGCTTTTTCTATAAAAGATCCGCAGATCTTCATTTTCCAAAATCAATCCACTGAGCCCTTGTGATTCTTCAGCAGTTCTTGACACTCACTCAATTATGTTACGTCTCGTGTATTCAAAGTCTTCTTCATGCCTTCATAACTTGACTCAAGGCGGACGAATGCAGCGCATAGCCCAACAACGTCAACACAATGGCCGTTGATGTGGGTCTACGTCGTCGTCGTGCATACGAATTAAAAAAAATGTGACAGAGAAAGCCTGAAAAGCTTTCAGAACACACATGCACTGCCTCCACGGTGTTGCACATTTGGGCTCTGCTTTTCAAAACTCAAACGAACGAACGAACAAGAAGAAGAAGAATTCGAAGCGGATGTTTCATTAAAATGAAGTTTTGTTGTAAAACAACAACATAACTTAAATATGGAAAAAGAAGAACTACATTGGACTTTTGGAGGAGCATGCAACATTATTTTTTTTCTTTTTCTGTTCAACTTCTGGTTTGCATACAAACAATGCAAAGTTCGGGCACAATGATCTTGAGGAGGCCCTGCGGCAGGCAAACAGCGTCTTGAGGAAGTTGACAGAGATAAAGACGGCGACAATGAAGACGAGAAGAAAATAAAAAAAAAATGTTTTTTATGACAACTTTTGTTAAGCTTTTTTTCTTCAACTTGTACATATGTACATACATGAGTGTGTGTGCAAGCATATAAGTATGTTTGTGTCGTCGAAGAAG
The DNA here is from genome assembly GCF_032173495.1 of Musca vetustissima. Taxonomy (NCBI): domain Eukaryota; kingdom Metazoa; phylum Arthropoda; class Insecta; order Diptera; family Muscidae; genus Musca; species Musca vetustissima. Next base: position 241,895 of record NW_026883386.1, read on the forward strand.
AAGAAAAAATAACATATTGAAATGTGTAAATTGATGTATGCATTTTATTTTATTATTATTATTTTTTTTTTTTTTCATAAAAATAAAATACAATTATAAAAATTATAGTCCAATGGATACAACGCAAATGCTGTAATGAGGGGGAGAGAAGAATGGATAAGAGGAATATGGGGTTTGGCATGATAAGCATAAAGAGGCTTAAATCGCTGTTTTTATACGAAAAAAAAACAACAAAAAAAAATAGACAAAAATTATACGGAATTTTTTTTTAAATAATTTTCTTTGGCAATATCGGTATCGAAAGTAAAAAATAAATTTTAAATTCTTCTGCTTTTGAAAAATCTCAAAGAAAATAACATTGAGTTTCGAATGCCATTGAAAATAATTTTTATCGAATGTTTTTTGCATTAAGGTCGGAAATATGGAAACGTGACAATTTCTAGCAAAGCAAATGCGGAAGCAAGAACAAACTTTTGCATTTTCTTGATCTTGAGATAATGTAGAGCAGAAAAAATAATAGGAAATAAAATTAATATAAAAAAATAAAATACTTGCAAACATCTACAATAAAATATATTCTCGAATTTGGGCAATTGTTGGGTATTTGGTTCGCAGTTGGCATGAAATCGGAAGAACATATATATGGGGGCTATATCCAAATCTGAACCGATTTCAATGAAACTTAACACACATCTTTCTAGGCTCAATTAGGTACGCTGTACGAAATTTCAATACCATCGGACAAACATTGAGATTTGTTGTGCAGATGACACGAAATCGGGCGAAATTATATATGAGAGCTATATATCCGTGCACCAAAGTGCACGGTTTACGTAAAATCGGACGAAAATATATATGGGAGCAATATCCAAATCTCAACCGATTTCAATAAAACTTAACACACGCCATTCTATACCTAATTCGATAAGCTGTGCAAAATTTCGCGTCAATCGAATAAACGTAGCGTATTTGATGCGGCTTTTTTATGAAATCGGTCGAAAATATCTATGACAGCTATATCTAAATCTGAACCGATTTCTCTAAAATTTACTATTTGGCATTCTAGGCTCTATTTAGTGTACTGTGCAAAATTTCGTGTCAATCGGACAAAAATTGGGAGGTTCGTTCACCATTCACATAAAATCGGCCGATAGTATATATGACAGCTATATCGAAATTTAAATCGATTTTAGCGAACATTAATATCCCTCTATGTTGGCTCAATTCAAACCACTCTGCAAAATTTCATTGCAATCGAACACAATTTGGGTGTGTGGAGCAACTTTTAGTTGAAATCGGACGAAAATATATATTGGAGCTATATCTAAATCTGAACCGATTTTCACCAATTTCAATATGGTTCGTCCTTAGGCCTAATAAATAAGCTGTGCAAAATTTATTTTCATTTGGATAATAACTTCGACTCGTACTATATTTACAAATTTACAGAGGGGGGTGCGAGGACGACCTATATGCACAAATCAACTCTGGAAGTGATTCTTGTATATCCCCAAAAATTGTTATGGGTGTACTTAGCTTCGTTTTGTATGTTACAAAATTATGCACAAGGATATAGTATCCTGTAGGGTCCTCAGGGAACTGAGGATGAATTTTTCTTCATAGAAAACAAATATGCTCAAGGACCTGGGATTTTAGTTGTTATTGATAAATAGCAAAAAATATCCTCAGGAGTCCTTCAGCGGTTCAAATATTATTTTTTGCGATTAAAAATAATAACCTCAATGTTATTATTAGTATTATGGAATGAATTGAATAAATAAAATAAAATAAAAAATAAATAAATTATATAAAAATAATCCTTAGGGTTCTAAGGATGATTTTTAACCGTATGGAAAAAATTCCTCAATTTTTTTACTATAGCAAAAAAATACACTCTAAAGGTCGGAGGATGAATGGTTCTCTGTGAAAAAAATTTCTCTGTAATTTTTTACTATAGAAAAAAAAACACCCTAGTTTTCTATAAAAATTATCCCTAGGGGTTGAGAATGACATTTTTATAAACAAACTATTTTAAAAGCTGCGGATTCAGTTTTTTTTTATAGAAAAAATATTCTCTGATATATTTTTAGCTTTTCGAAATTTTGTTTTTTTAATATTTTCTATAGCAAATTTGAATTCAATAAAGTATTTCCTTACAAGTTTCATTCAATCAGTAATTCAAATTCATAATTTAATTATGAAAACAAAAATATGTTCTTCCTCTATTCGACATAACATGCTCCCCAAACATACCTCTAGCCGGCACAAGTACACACACACACACAAATTATGAATTTTTAATTCTCTTTGAAAAAAGCAAATTTCGAATTTTATTGCAAATCACACGCCAAGATGGCACACCTCAATGATAGCGCGGCAATCAAATGAAATATGAAGAATGTTTTGTGTAAATCGGCATGTGGCAGGCAGGCAAACCGGGCAAATATTGACTTCCGAGATTTTACACACACTCGGGCCAATGACCGTATGAATTAGCGTCGAATGGACAAACGAACCGACAGACATGAATTCTTTGTATTATGTGTAAAATTTGTGGATTTGCAAAATTTATTTGCTTTGCTTTACGGCGAAGTAGGGGAATGACGTCGTAATGCTGCGAAATTTCAAAATCTTTTGCCTTGTGGAGGTCGTTTGGTTGCTGCCGCTTCTTCTTCACTCCCCATTATTTGAATGATGACAACGATTTATGTTTTTGAGAAGTGTTCCCCTCTCTCTGCCTAAGATATGATAATGCATCGTGCATCAGCAACATCTTAAGATTCACCCTCACAACCGCAGACACACACTTCGCACACACACACACATCAATTTTGTGTGGCAACAATTCTCAGTATGTGGGGCTTCGAACATGATTTTCCTTCCAAGTGGGGATTTTTTTCGTATTGTTGCTGTTGTTGTTGCAGTTGTCATTTCGGTTTTTTTTTTTGGTTTTGCTTTTCTTTATTTCGTTGTGTCACAATTGGTGTTGATATATTTAATAATGCCAACAACAACAAGAACAACTAAGCGATATCATGTTGTAAGTGTTTGTGTGTAGATTTTTTTTGTATTTATGAGTCTCATATTTATCTTTAATCTGCTGGTCATAACGGTTTTAATGTGGACAGTTAGGGTTTCAAAAATGAATTTTGTAAAATATGTATGTCATTGAGAAATCGCAGTTTTTTTTCTATAGAAAAATGGATTTTAAGGCATTTATTTGGTGACATTTTTTCTATAGAAAAAGTTTCAGCCAGGAATGTTTTCTTCAGAATCTTTTTTTTTAGCTCCCTAAAATTTTTTTCCATGGATAAATTTTTCCTCAGACCTTGAGTATATTTTTCGCCTATAGATATTTTTTACTGGCGATATTTTTTTATTGGCGATATTTTTTTATTGGCGATATTTTTTCTATAGAAAAAAGAATTCAGATACATAAGTAAATTGTTCCATAGAAAAAGTCATCCTCTTACCCCTAAGAATTTTGTTTCGATAGAAAAAATTCCATCTCAGACCCCTGAGTAAGTTTGGGATATGTTTTCAATAGTGCAGGTCACATTTGTTATCGGAATGAGATGAAATTTGCCACTGCTCATTTGTTTGACCCAAGGACGAACCCTATCAACATTTCTAGAAATTGGTTCAGATTTGGGTATAGCTCCCATATGTATATTCGACCGATTTCCTTAAAATGATGCATCAAACTTCCAAAATTTCTTCGATTGTAACGATATTTCGCAGAGCGTGCCAAATTAGCTGCAAAGGGCGTTGAGTAATTTTTATTCAAATCAGTTCAGCTCCCATATAATCGTCCGATTTCACCTAAGTAATGCACCAAATACTCAACGTTTGTCCGATTGTGACAAGATTTGGCGTAGTGTTTTGAATAGAGCCTATACCGATGTATGCTAAGGTTTTCCGAATGTGACGAAATTTTGCACGGCGTACCCCAGTGAGCCTAGGCGGTCGTGTATTTAATTTTATTCAAATCGGTTCAGATTTAGATATAGCTCCCATATACAGTGGTGGCCACAGAATTAAAACATTTACTGTGGTAAACATTTTTTGATCAGCCCTCGATTCGTTTGAAGTATTTTTGAAAATTTTTTAATTCAGAACACTTCGATATACTGCACTTAAGAGATTTAGTGTGGAAATGGAAAATTATTTCATGCAATTTTTCCATAAATAACGGTTTTTATGAAAATACATCGACTTTGAAGTGGCCATATAATTAAAACATTGTGTAATTTTTTACTTTACTGCATTTTTTTTTTTAATATTTTTTAAAAAAGCTCTTTAATTTAGTTAAATTATGTAAACTAAGCACCGATAAAATCATTTACTGATAAAAATTTTTGAAAAAAATCTGTAAAATCTATCAAATTGCCAAAAATTTGTACAGTACACCTTACATTCAGAAAATAACCCTTATTATAGAAAATAAAGGTCCGAATGCACCAGAAATTGCTAGAATTAGTAAAAAACAATAAATAATTCTCAAAATAAATAAATATTTGAAATAAAAACTTAAAAAATGGGAATTAACCTAAAGGAACGATTCAATTTCAATAGCCTTTATTGAAGAAGGCCGGAATATTTTTGCAGTATGTGAGGAAATATCGATTGATATTGGCATTTATTACATCAAATCGATTGTTCGAGTAGTACAGAATATATTTTATCAAAAAATATACCAGTCACAACAGAAAGAACAGAGATCAATGCCTATGTTGACGAGTAAAAGATTCCGCCACACAGCAGCATTTTTGATGCTCAACACAAGACTTTAAATATTTGTCAAATTGTAAAATTTTTCTTTCTTTTAGGCTAAAATAGATTAAATGGGCATTATTCTCTCCAAAAAATATTATTTTGGAAAAATATTGTCATGTTCAATAGATTTGAAGGGTCAAGAGTTAACCATCAAACATGCTGCTGTGTACCAGAAACGTTTTCTCGTCAACATAGGTGTTGATCTCTGTTCGTTCTGTTGTGACTGATAAATTTTTTGATTAAATATATTCTGTACTACTCGAACAATCGATTTGATATAATAAATACCAATATCAATCGATATTTTCTCACATACTGCAAAAATATTCCGGCCTTCTTCAGTAAAGGCTATTGAAATTGAATCGTTCCTTTAGGTTAATTCCCATTTTTTGAGTTTTTATTTCAAATATTTATTTATTTTGAGAATTATTTATTGTTTTTTACTAATTCTAGCAATTTCTGGTGCATTCGGACCTTTATTTTCTATAATAAAGGTGATTTTCTGAATGTTAGGTGTACTGTACAAATTGTTGGCAATTTTGATAGATTTTACAGATTTTTTTCAAAAATTTTTATCAGTAAATGATTTTATCGGTGCTTAGTTTACATAATTTAACTAAATTAAAGAGCTTTTTTAAAAAATATTAAAAAAAAAATGCAGTAAAGTAAAAAATTACACAATGTTTTAATTATATGGCCACTTCAAAGTCGATGTATTTTCATAAAAACCGTTATTTATGGAAAAATTGCATGAAATAATTTTCCATTTCCACACTAAATCTCTTAAGTGCAGTATATCGAAGTGTTCTGAATTAAAAAATTTTCAAAAATACTTCAAACGAATCGAGGGCTGATCAAAAAATGTTTACCACAGTAAATGTTTTAATTCTGTGGCCACCACTGTATATTATCGACCGATTTTATCTAAGTGGTGCACCAAATAACCAGCGTTTGTTCGATTATGGCGAAATTTTGCACAGCGTACTAAATTAAGCCTAGAAATACATGAATGAAATTTTATTCAAATCGGTTCAGATTTCGATATAGCTCCCATATATATTTTGGCCCGATTTTATCTAAGTAGAGCGCCAAATTCGCAAATGTTGTCCGATTGCGAAGAAATTTCGCATAGCGTTCTGAAGTGAGCTTATATCGATGTGTGTTAAGTTTTATTGAAATCGCTTCAGATTTAGATATAGCCCATATATATTTTTGACCGATTTCCTGTAAAAAGCTCACCAAATATACACCGTTTGCCCGATTGCGACGAAATATAGCATAGCGTTCTGAATTGAGCCAATATCGATGTGTGATAAGTTCTATTAAAATCGCTTCTGAATTGGATATAGCTCCCATATATATTTTCGATCGATTTCATGAAAATATTTACATAATATCTATGGTTTGCCCGATTGTGATAAGAATTTTCGCAGCGTAACAAATTGAGCCTAGAAATACTTGTATGAAATTTTATTGCAATTGGTTCAGATTTAGATATAGCTTTTTTCGCCTGATTTCTTCTAAGTAGAGCACCAAATTCGCAAATATAGCTCCCATATATATTTTAGTCCGATTTCGTACCCTCTGCCTACGTCGCTGCCTCCAATATATATTTTCCACCGATAACATCGATTATGGTTGGGAATTCACTTGATCCGCAAATGTTGAGGATCACTTTTGCATTCGAGAGAACATTTTCACTTGCTGAGAATCTTTCTATACCCATACTGACCTCATTGGTTTTACTATTATTTTATTTTTTTGAATTTTTTCTTTGCAAAAAACAACCTCGAAAAAATTATATTATTCTTTTGTATGACAGAATTTAATTGACATACGGATAAGCCAAGCTCCATCCATTGTTGTTACGGTTGCTGTTGCTTAGAACTGAAAAAAGGGGAATGGACTCAAAAGTTGAACTAATCAAAATCTCAACTACATCACTTCGCTGGTGCAAATATTTTTATTATCTCTTGTAAAAAAATAAACGTAATTAAATTTAACTTGAAACCCCAAGCCCCTCACAAATCTCACCGCTTACCTAACCTCCGAGAATTATAATTTTGCTAGAAATAATTTCTAGCATCGCACATTTTTATGAGGTGTTAATATGCCCATAAAAAAGCCCAAAACTAAAAGAGAATTTGCAAATTCCGACAGAGCATCACGAGAGGAACATCTGATGAATTCTCTGGAGGGTAGAGAATTCATCAGATGATTCTCTGTTGGGTAGATGTACGTGCCTCCATTGCTGCTGTTATTCCATGGCTAGTGTTTTAGTTTTGTTTTTGACTTTTCAACAAATTGTCGGAAATTCTAATTTTCAATGATCATGTGTGTGTGACAAAAAGGAGAGGCAGATTGGTGAATAAAGGGGGAGAGGTGGCCTGGGAGGTAGTTAGCTTAAACGTGAATGAACATCGGCACTGCTTGTGTTGTTTTCAAACTACTATGGTTTTGGTCAGCGAAAAAAAAAAACTGAACCCTGAACCCTCTGTACAACACCACCACTCAACACTCTTAATGAAAATGTTTCCAATAAATTGAACGAATGATAAATGACCCACCGACCAAGCGACTCGGCGAACTTAAATGTGTAACAGCAACAAAGTCCATCATAAAAAAATGATCTTTTAACGGAAATCAAATGTGTGTTACAAGGGTCAACAATAGACAGCGAGAGGGACAGACAGACAGAACGCACTGTCACCTAACAGCAAAAATAATAAAAATAAAAACAAGGTTAATTCAATATCCAAAGTTTAGCAAATTGAAATCGTGAGAGGAAATGACAATAACAAATAAAAACAAAATCATCAGGTAACTGAGATGGGGATTCATATTTACTGACAATTTCGACTCGAAAAAAGCATAAAATCGCACGAAAATATATATGGGAGCTATATCCAAATCTGATGCGATTTTCACGAAAGTTAACACACATTATTCTAGACTTATTTCAATATGCCGAGCCAAATTTCGTGCAAATCGCAAGATATATAGGGACTTTGGCGCCCAATTTCCTTTAAATCGGACGAATAATATATATGGGACCTATATCTGAACCGATTTTCACGAAACTTAACACACATCCCTCTGAATCAATTCAGTTCGATATGCCAAATTTCGTAGAAATCGAAATTTATATAGTGACTTTGGTGCACCATTAACATAAAATCGGACGAAAATGTCTATGGGAGCTATATCTAAATCTGAACCGATTTTCACGAAAGTTAGAACACCTCATTCTACACATAATTCAATATGCTTTGCCAAATTTCGAGGAAATTCAAAGATATATTCCCAATTTCATTAGGGTTCGTCCTTGGGCCAAATGAATTAATTGTGCCTAATTTCATCCAATTCGGATCATAAATGCGGCCTTTACATACATGGATAAATCGACTCAGATACTATGCATATTGTCAAAAGGAACCTCGTTTCCTTTTGCCTGTTACAAACATAGACATAATACCCTATATTATGTGGTGAAGAGTATAAAAATTCTCATTTACTGAAACTCAAATTTTGTTCCATAGACACAAAATCTTACTGAGTTACTGAGCTTCATTTTTATGGACACAAATTATAAAAATCTACAATAAAAAATCGACAGATGAGGTTAGTTGTTTTCTTTCGTAAAATCCTCAGGTAACTGAATTTCGTTTTTTTTTACAGAAAAATATTCTCTTAATTGAAGCTTCAATATTTCCTACTAAACAAAAATCCTCAGCAAATTGAGTCATAATTTATATTTATAGATACAAAAACTTCTCAGTTAGCTGAGACCTAATTTTTTTCTATAGAAAAAGAAAAATAATCGAAATTCTGGATTTTTATCTCTTGTGAAACCAGATTTTTCCCAAAAAATCCATAATTAAATAAAGATTATTTTTTCAAATCAGATTAAAAATAATATTTTTAAATTTTAAATTTAAAAAGCCCAACGGAAATTTTTAAATTTTCCGTTGGGCTTTTGTTGCTTGTATCGACATTTATCTGTTATATTGTATTTGGCATTTATATCAAAATAATTTGGAAAATACATACGCGAATTTTATAACATCAACGCAGATGTAGTAACTGAGCCATTGAGTGAGCGGGAGAGACCACTGTTGTAAACAAGAGAAACAGTAGACAAGCAAACGATTGCAAAACTAACAACCAACAAGTGTGAGAGTGGCAGAGGACAATACCAAAACAAAACACAGCCGAACGTTGGATGATGGTGATGGATTTTTTCCATGGGAAGCATACATTTGTTTTTGCCAACAAAGAAAGAGAGAGAGAGAGAAATAAATGACTGCAAGTAGTAGTAAAGTAGAGGGAGATATGAAAATAGTTTTGATATTAATGAAATGTTTACATTTTTTTATTGGAAAAAATCGTGGCTTTCTTATGATTATAATAATTTTTGACTTGTATTCTATACGAAGTACATGTACAATATCGAAATAATTTGGAAAATACATATGCGAATTTTATAACATCGATGCATAGGTCAGTACCAGTGTATCAGAAATAAAGAAACAATGGAATGCAAAATTAGTCTCCATAGAGTGAGTAGACAGACCGCTGATGTAAACAAGAGAAACAAACGATTGCAAAACTAAGAACCAGCAAGTGTGGAGAGAGGCAGAGGACGATACCAAAACGCAATGATACCAACGATACCAAAAGAGAGAGAGAGAGAGAGAAATAAATGAGCACTTGCGCTTGTGGTAAAGTAGAGCAAAATATGAACATTGTTTTGATATTAATGAAATGTTTAAATTTTTGTTGGAAAAAATAGTGGCTTTCTCATGATTATAAGAATTTTTACTTGTTTTCTATACGAAGTACATGTAAAATATGGAAAAAAAAATAAACAATGAATAAAATTATGAAAGTATTCATTTTTTTGGAAATATATTTTTTAACCATCCTCAAAGACCTTAAAAATTATTTAAATAAAATCCACTCCTCGAGTAGAACTTGAAAAAATATTTGAATAAAATCAAGGTCTACCTTGAAGGAAATATTTAAATAAAATCCACTCTTCGAGTAGACCTTGGAAAAAAAGATTTAAATGAAATCCACACCTCGAGTAGACCTTGAAAAAGAAAACTGCTGTCTAAAATTTCCTTTAACGGAAATCTAAGTTTCCTATAAAAAATCATTGCTCATCTAAACTGAGCACTAATTTATTTTGCATTTCAAAAACATTTTTTGTATTTGAAAATTTTGTTGTTATTGTAATTTTTTTGTTTTTATTTTTTTGCATTTGATTTGAGGGCATTTGACGTTTATGTGGCAGAAAAAAATTACAAATAATAGTTGCAAATAGTCCACCATCCGATTAGGAGGTTGCTTGTTTAGCGATCTGGTTTTGATTTAATTAAAACACTTTTGTCGAGATCGCTCACTTTGTTGTCATAAAAATTGCTTCAGTGAAAGTAAAAGTAATTATAAATTATCCACAACTACTTTCGGATTTGAAATTAAATCAGCAAAACAACTAAATGTGATTGTCTAATTTGTGTTTTTTTTTCTCCTGTCTTTTTTTTAGCTAAATGCAATTTCGATCAAGACGATAAACCGCATCGCCTCAGCCTGGATGTTGGTGATGCTGTCGTTATATTAAAGGAGACAACACATTGGTATTATGGATATAAACAGAGGTAAGTGCGAGATAAATATAATGTTAGTTATACATATGATTATTTGTCAAGATTTCGAATTGGTGTTGAAATTCAAAAAAATAAGACCAGATGATATATTAAATTTATGTTGGAGCCTAATTCGTGATATTTATATCACAGATACCGGGGGAAAATATACCAGAGAAGAGGGCAATATGATTTTTTTACCTGCAGGATAATAGTGATTCCATTCAAAAAAGTTAAACCTCATGTTATTCGTTACACAATATATAATGTTAACACTTACAGAAGTGACCACTTCGGAGAACTCGTAAATCGATTAACTAATGATTTGTGTATAAAAATCGGTTCCATTTTGTATACCCTTTACCACACTGGGTGTTATGTCTTTGTACATGTGCTAGTAACAGGCAAAAGGAAAAGAGATAGACTCACGGTTCCTTTTGAGAATATACATAGAATCACTTTCTGAGTCAATTTATGCATGCATGTCAGACCGTCTGTCTGTCTACGTTAAATAGTAAACAAAGTACAGGTCGCATTTATAATCTGATTTGGATGGAATTTGGTACAGCTCATTTATTTGGCCTTAGGACAAACCGTATTGAAATTGAGGTAAATGGTGCACCAAAGTCCCTATATATCTTTCGATTTGCACGAAATTTGGCATAGTGTACTGAATTGAGGTTAGAATGGTGTGTGTTAGGTTTCGTGAAAATCGATTCATATTTAGATATAGCTGCCATATATATTTTCTTGTGATTTTATGTGAATGGTGCACCAAAGCCCCTATATTTATTTCGATGTGCACGAAAATTTGCATGGCGTAATGAATTGTGTCTGGAATGATGTGTGTTAAGTTTCGTTATAATCGGTTCAGATTTAGATATAGCTCCCATATATATTTATACCCTCAGTCTTATGGCTAATAAGGGTATAAACACTTTGTTATCGCAAAAATGTGCCTCATCGAGATATTGGTTTCTTTGGACCAAATCCGTTTCAGAAAATTTCGAATCGATTTACAAAAGTCCATCCGTCCGTTGTCCGCCTGACTGGCGACTGATGCGAACGATAATTCTCGAAGGAAATAATCAATTTCATCTAATCTTTGCACATCTTATTATTTCTATCAAACTTAGTTCAAATTCGAAGATGGGGAATATCGGTCCACTGCTTCTGGTACCTCCCACACAAATGGTCAAAATTGTGCAAACAAATAATTTTATAATATCATGCGAACGGACTATCATATTTGAACCAAACTTTGTACATCCTATTATCTTAACCAAGCCTAGATGAAGTCCGAAGATGGAACCCATTATTTACTCCTTCTGGTAGCTGCCCCACAATGGGTCAGAATTTTCATCATTTATAAATCCAATATCCGATTTGAATTAAACTTTGCACAACTTTTTATCTTGACCAACTAGATCAAGTCCGAAATTGGTACCTCTCCCCAAAAAAGGGTCTATATTATATACAATGCTAATTTTTATTTAAAGCGAATTTGATTGATGTTAAATCCGAAACCATTTTGATAGGAACTTATATTAAACGAATAATAAAAGCTGTGTATAACTCTGAAGATCTCCACAAACCATAGGCTGGAGGTATAAATCCAATTGAGTTCTTTTGTAGTTGTAAGCGGAAACTGCTGATTTTTTCCCTATAAAAAATACTTAGCTAGGATCTGTGGATATTTTTTCTGTAGAAAAATACATAATTTTTTTTAAATCCTATGGATAAATCCTTTAATCGAATTCAGATTTCTTTGAAGTAGTCGCTTCTGTCTGCGATCTATTGATTTTTTTTCTATAGGAATAAACAATTTATGTGGAACCTGAGGACTGCTGATATTTTTTTTATAGAAATAAATATTTCCGATTAATTTGAGATCTTCTGATTTTTTTCTATGAAAATAAATCCGACAATTTTGAGTTCTTTATTTTTTATAAATAATAATATTATTACACAATCTGAAATGTTGCACCAAATTTGTTTTGTTTGTATACCCAAAAAATAAGCCGATGTAAACAATTTCTGTTGATTTAAGAATATCAAGAAATTTAATGCAATAATCACGTTTTTTTCTTGGATAACAAAAACAAATGACGTAATCTCTTGGTATTTGAGTTATTTAACAAAACATTATTTTTTGTGGGTTTAAATCTGATACCAAAAACAACTCAAACTCGCGGTGTTTATTTTGGATCAGTTTTTTTCTGGTAAATATTTCCCTCATTCTATGCCAGTTTACCTTTCGCACTGTCTTAATCCATGTTTAAATCTCAAAAATAAATTTACCTCAAGAAAAAAGTTTCTTATCATTGATTCCGAACAAAATCAAAACAAACCCTTTTCCATACAAAAAATCAAATCAAATTTCCTTAACGTTTGCTGTTTGTTCGGAATATGAAGAATGAGTTTGCCTGCATGGTCTGTGTGCTCGACTTTTGCTAAATACCTTTCGGGGTTTTTTTGTATGTCTGGCTTCTTATCAGATTGGCGGTATTGTCTTTCAATATTATGACAAAAATTTTTGTGTTGCAACATACATACTTACATTTGGTTATGTATTTTGGCTAAAGTTAAGGATGCAAGACCAAGATTTGAATGTTTTGATTTGAAAGAGAGGAGCAAATTCCTTGTAAATCAAATGAGGGACAGAATAGAAACATGGAAAAAAATATTTTTGGGAATTATATTACATTCAAAATCATTATAAGATACAATATTGAGGTTTTTTATGTGAAAAAATCCACATTTTTTTGTCAGAATATTAAATAATTCTTAATTATTAGAGATCTGATAACCAAATTAGTCCTACATTTTTTCCTATTGTATGTCTGAATACTCGAGGTCTGTGTAGTTTTTTTTTCTATAAAAAAAACCAGTAAGGAAAGTACTAAAGTCGGACTGGGCCGACTATATGATACCCTTCACCACTTTGGAAATATTCTACATATGTATCCTAAAAGACTTCGCCTTTTTGAAGGAACATTGACATGCAATTGAACGAATTTAAACATATGAACTTAATCTATATCTAAACGGATTAACATTAATCCCTACACATGTCATTGTGCAACCTATGTACTGTTTAAAATTGAATTCCAATCAGACGCCCATTGACTATTTGGTGTACAATTAACATGACTAAGTCAAATTATATATGGAAGCTATGCTATATCTGAACCGACTTCAAGGAAACTTGCCGGCGATTAATTTATATTAATTTGCGTACGTTGTTCCGATCGGCCTAGCTATGGATCTTATGTGCATCATTTACTTTAAATCGGACGAAAATATATATGGGAACTATATCTAAATCTGAACCAATATCCACGAAACTTAGCACACATCATTCTAGACTCCATTCAGTACGCTGTGCCAAAATTCGTACAAATCGAATGTTTTTTTGGGACTTTGGTGTACCATTTACCTAAAATCGGGCGAAACTATATATGGGAGCTATATCTAAATCTGAACCGATCTGCGAAACTTAGCACACATCATTCTAGACAAAATTCAGTACGCTGTGCCAAATGTTGTGCAAATCGAAAGATATTTAGGGACTTTTGTGCATCATTTACCTAAAATCGGGCAAAACTATATATGGGAACTATATGTAAATCTGAACCGATTTTCACGAAACTTGGCACACATCATTCTAGACTTAATTCAGTACGCTATGCCAAATTTCGTGCAAATCGAAAGATATATAGGGACTTTGGTACACCATTTACCTTAAATCGGATGAAGATATATACGGGAGCTATATCTAAATCTGAACCAATTTTCACGAATCTTAACACACGTCATTCTGCACATAATTCAGTACGATATGCCAAATTTCGTGCAAATCGAAAGATATATAGGGACTTTGGTGCACCATTGTCCTTAAATCGGACGAAAATATATATGGGAGATATATCTAAATCTGAACCGATTTTTCCCAATTTCAATAGGGCTCGTCCTTGGGCCAAACAAATGAGCTGTGCCAAATTTCATCCAATTCGGATCATAAATGCGAAGTGATTCTATGCATATTCTGGAATTTAGTAGAAGGACTTTAAAATAGTTAAGAAAAAAAATCAAGGCCTATAGAAGGGGTCTGAAAAAATATTTTTAAAAAATCGACGCCTGCAGACGGGAACTAAAACATATTTTTTAAAAATCCACGCTTTAAAAATATTTAAAAAATACACGCCTTTAAAATATGTTTTAATCTTTTTTTAAATCCTCTCCTTTAGAAGGGCTATATAGTAGTGACTTCAAAAAAATGTTTTTTTTTTTAATTTTCTTTTAATACAGAAAATAGTTTTTTAATCGTCGTTAAAAACTGTTATACTGTGTATAACAGTTAGAAAAATTTTTTTTTTTAATTTTTTTATTACAGAAAATATTTTTTTAATCGCCGTTAAATTTTAAAATATCAAATAGTTTTTTTCTTAACTGTTATACTGTGTATAACAGTTTGAAAAAACTGTTATACTGTGTATAACAGTTAGAAAAACTGCTATACTCATTAAAAATATGTATGTGAAAAACCACCGAATAATAATTTATTTATTTAGTAACAGAAAAACCTCCAGAAAAAATATTCTCACATTTCCCAAACAAACACCATTCACGGTTCTGAAATATTGCCTTCAAATTATAACACTTTCTGAAGTACATAAAACTCCAAAAGAAGAAAATGAAACAAATAAGAAACATTTGTGTTTGCATAACCTCGAAACATTTCCCATAAAATCTCATTTGGTCCAATGTGGCACAAACTATCAAGAAAAAATATCCTTTTTGTGTTTTATCGCCGACCTTTATTTTGCCATGGATCAATGGTGTTGAGTGTGGAAGCATATTGTGCTACAGACTGGGAAAAATACAAATTTTCCCATTTTGTGTGCACGAGTGTGTGTGTTTGTGTACACTTTGTGCCTGGCATATTGATACAGTTGTTGGATGCTGAGGACTGATTACTTTTTTTTCTGTCTGTTAACCTTTTGGTCTTTCCCTCCGATTGTTTTGCAGCAAACAGGCATCTTTCATTATTTTCCTAAATGTGTGAGTGTATGGGTTTGTGTGTGTTGATGTGTTTGTATTTATTGTTAGATCTTTGCCGTTATCAAAATTGGTGTATCTGTGTGATTTCGCTGGAAGTCCTCCGCTTTGATGGAAAACCAAAAACAGAAGCCTTTATAATTTTTATTGTCGATTGACCGTCCGACCGACCATTGTGTACTCTCTCTCTCTAAAAAAATATGTTTGTGGTTTCTTCTGCATGCATTCATTCCTATTCAAATAATGGTGTGGTTTGTTTTGCGTCTGAAGCGGTCTCTACTTTTTTTTAAATAAATAAACAAATCAAATATTTGACCTCTTTCTGATAGATTTTCGTTGGCTTCGCTGACCCATAAATTATTTTTGTACTTCGTTTTTTTTTTTTTTTTTTTTTTTTGTATAGCGGTTGTTATATTTTTTGTTGTTTATTCTGGAAATTCTTTAAATTGTTTTCCATAACCTTCTCTTTCAATGGGAATTGAAATTGTGAAAAAGAAGAAGAAAAAACAATACCGAACCGAACGACACTAATCATCAACAATACCATCATTAATCAGTTTGGTTGGAAAGAATAAGGCAACGGCATAGAACTAAAGCAAAGAAGGCAACTGATAAGAACCCACCAATACACTGAGAGAAATTAATAATAATAATAATTGTAACAGTAACGGTCCGAGTCTACTGGACGTCTTGCGCGTTGATACCATCAGCTTGGTCTTCTCGCCGTTTACTGCCAGACCCACTTTGGTAGACTCCTTCTCAATTTGTTCAAAGGTGGCTGTTACCGCTCGCAATGTTCGACCTATCATATCGATGTCATCGGCGTAGGCGAGTAACTGGTGTTGTTTGGTGTGCAGAGTGCCATTTTTGTTCACCTTTGCGTCTCGTATGACCTTTTCACGACAAACTGTCACCTGAATTCTCGTTCGGTATTGAAGGGCTCCGATAGGTCCCTTCCGACTTTAACTGCAGACCTTGTGTCACTTAAAGTTATCCCGCATAGCCGTATTAATTTTGCAGGAATGCCGAACGTAGACATGGCTTTAAACACCTCTGAATGGAATGGGGCTGTCGAATGCGGCTTTATAGTCGACTAATAGATGATATGTGTCGGTGTGTTTTTCGTGTGTCTGTTCCAGGAATTGGCGCAGGGTGAAAATCTGGTCAATGGGGGATTTGCCAGGTCTGAAGCAGCATTGGTATGGTCCAATAATGTCATTGACTGATCATTGGCTTCAATCGTTCACACAGCACGCTGGATAGCACTTTATATGCGATAGGAAGGAGACTAATTCCTCTATAGTTGGCACATATCGTCTGGTCTCCTTTTTTCTTCCAATCGTTGGGATGCTGAGGTTCCAATCGTTGGGCATGCTTTCCTCTAGCCAAATTGTACTTTATTATTGTTCAGCCGCTGGTGCATGCATCTGACCACCAGTCTTGAATAGTTCGGCTGGTAACCCATCGGCACCTGCTGCTTTATTATTGTTCAGCCGATTCTCACCTCATCTTGGCTAGGTGGTATACACTCTTTACCATCATCTCTTATTGGTTCTGGGGTATCTTCTTCACCGCAAATATTTGATACCAGAACCTTTTCAAAATGCTCCTTCAGATCCTCAACACGCTGTCTGTATCTGTCAGCAGGTTTCCTTCTTCATCTCTACAGGAGGATGTGCCTGCACCGAAACCTTCGGTTTGGTGTTTTGCTCATTGGTAAAATTTCCGGACTTCATTCTGACTCCTGTACATCTCGATTTGTACGTTTCTCCTCTCTCCTTTAATCCCGATAATTCTCCATAACATTACGTGTTGCTACTGGGTTGTCCTATACATTGCGTTTTTCACATCAGTAGCATTACGACACTCCTAATCATACCATAGGTTTCTCGGTGGTGGTTTTTGGTACCCAAGTGTTGCTTTTGCTGCAGTATGTAGGGAGTGGGCAATTCCCTGCCATTGTGCTTCTATAAAATTATCGGGGCAAGAAGTGCTTTCGTCAAGCAGGTGGCTATGTCTGTAATGGGGTCTGAAAAATATTTTTCAGAGAAACATGTCTCTAATATAGTCTTGAAAAAAATTTTAATTTACGTCTATAGCAGAGGCTTCAAAAAATAGTATTTAAAATGCACGCTTTTCTGTAGTTCTCCAAAAATCCATGCTCTTAAAGTTCCTTCGAAAATTATATTTTTTAAAAAAATTTGGTTTGCCGTATTTTTTTTTAATATCCATAACCCTGGATATTAAAGGTCTTCCATAATATTTATACCCTTCAGCACACTGTGGTACAGGGTATTATATCTTTGTGCATATGTTTGTAACAGGTTTAGATATAGCTCCCATATATATCTTCGTCCGATTTAAGGTAAATGGTGTACCAAAGTCCCTACATATCTTTCGATTTGCACGAAATTTGGCATAGGGTACTGAATTGAGTCTTGAATGATGTGTGTCAAGTTTCGAAAACATTGGGTCAGATTAAGATATAGCTCCTATACACGTACTAAAATTTGTATGTAGAATATACCCAAAGTGGTGAAGGGTATCATATAGTCGACCCAGTCCGACTTTACTACTTTCCTTGCTGGTTTTATTTTATTTTTTATAATTTCATCTGACATTTTTCTTTCTTCTTCCTCTTGTTCTTGTCCATCTCTGACCATTAAACGGATGGATGGATGCTCGCTGTGCTGGGCTCTTAAGTACAGCAATTATTCATGTTACTGATATTATTTATGGGTTTTCTCTCTTCTTATGCGTTTTACTTTTACACGATTTTTGTTTTATGACAACCCCCTCGCACTTCAATATGAATTATTTTCTAGTTGAATTATGCGTTCTTCTGTTATTCCATTTTTATTCTTCATTCGTTTCATTTTCGAGTGATAAGAAATGGTTATTATTTTTGTATGCACTTCTTTTATGATAGCTAAGCGACAACATATTTTTTTGTTGCAGGTCCCATTTTGTTGTTGTTGTGTAGTAGAAAGTTAATGTATTTTCCACTCTCCATCCCTTCATTCCTATTGATTTTTTTCCAAAATGTTGACACAAAATTCATTAAAATCATAAAAAACCAATAAAATTAATATTTTCCAGTTTTATGGTCATTTTATGAAGTACCCTAGAAAAATTGTTCTGGCTTTTAAAAATAAATTTTAATTGTTTTTGTTTTTACTTTTAGTTAAATTTTGAAAATGAAATTAATTTTCATTTTAATCGCAGAAAAAATATTGAAATTGTTTTCACTTTGTGACAAAGGGTGGGATACAATGGCATATTATTTTATCTTCGAAGCCTCTACTAAACTTAAAAATATTCCTTTAAAAATCCACGCCTTTAGCAGAGGTCTGAAAAATATTCCTTTAAAAATCCACGACGAGCTGCAGCAGGGAGTCTTTCATAGAAGAGCTGAAGCAGGGAGTCTTTCATAGACGAGCTGCAACAGGGGGTCTTTCATAGACGAGCTGCAGCAGGGAGTCTTTCATATACGAGCTGCAGCAGGGAGTCTTTCATAGACGAGCTTCAGCAGGGAGTCTTTCATAGACGAGCTGCACCAGGGAATCTTTCATAGACGAGCTGCAGCAGGGAGTCTTTCATAGACGAGCTGCAGCAGGGAGTCTTTCATAGACGAGCTGCAGCAGGGAGTCTTTCATAGACGAGCTGCAGCAGGGAGTCTTTCATAGACGAGCTGCAGCAGGGAGTCTTTCATAGACGAGCTGCAGCAGGGAGTCTTTCATAGACGAGCTGCAGCAGGGAGTCTTTCATAGACGAGCTGCAGCAGGGAGTCTTTCATAGACGAGCTGCAGCAGGGAGTCTTTCATAGACGAGCTGCAGCAGGGAGTCTTTCATAGACGAGCTGCAGCAGGGAGTCTTTCATAGACGAGCTGCAGCAGGGAGTCTTTCATAGACGAGCTGAAGAAGGGAGTCTTTCATAGACGAGCTGCAGCATAGAGTCTTTCATAGACGAGCTGCAGCATAGAGTCTTTCATAGACGAGCTGATGCAGGGAGTCTTTCATAGACGAGCTGATGCAGGGAGTTTTTCATGAAGCAGGAAATCTTTCAAAGACTTGTTGCAGCAGAGAATCGTTCTTTGACGAGTTGAAGCAGTATTTGATAGAGTCTTTTATACACGAGCTGAAGGCCTTGGAGCCTTTCATACAAGCACTAAAGGTCTGGGAGTCGTTCATAGACAAGCTGAATATCTGGGAGTCTTTCATAGGCGAGCTGAATATCTAGGGGTCTTTCAAAGACTAGTAGAAGCAGGAAAACTTTCAACGACTTGTTGAAGGAGGGAATCGTTCGTTGACGATTAAAAATAGTCTTTCATAGGCTAGCTGAAGTGCCGGTAGTCTCTAATAGACCACCTAAAGGTCTTTTGTAAGCGAGCTGAGGGGAGTCTTTCATAGAAGAACTGAAGGCCTGGAGTCTTTTATAATCTGTCTTTATAGACTCCCTACAGATGAGCTGAGGGGAGTTTTTCATTGATGAAATTAAGGGATTATTTATAAAGGATCTCAGGAGGTCTTTATAGACAATATGAAGAGAAGATCTATAGTTTACGTAAAAAATCAAAATCCACCCAAAGAAATTAAGACCCAGACATCTTTCCTGCCTACCATGGAAATTGCCCATAGCTCTAGCACTTAACTCACCCATCGCATTTCTAATAGAATTAAAAATTGATTGATGACTTTATTTATTTGTTCTACGCCTTCTTAAATACCCCGCCAAAAATCGACTTCGAAAATTATGCTACTTATGTATGAATGATTGATTGATGACATTGAGCTTAACATTGGCCGCTGGTCATCATCATCATAACATCGTAACGACTGTTGATTTCATATCGAAAACTACAACAACAGCAAAAACAAATCAATGACAATTAATTAAAGAAAGACGAAAAAACAACAACAAAAAAGGGGTTAATATTGAAGGTCAATTGGCGATGTGGACATGTGTTGCATTAACATCGCCAAGTGACATTTTCTTCATGATTCTGATCTACCCAAAAAAATAAAATATGACACAAATTAAACATTTTTTTCTAAAACTTCCTCAAATTGCCGGGTGATGGGGTCTCTTCAACGGTTTTTTGTACTGTTTTAGAGATGACACAATTTTCAAATATGAAATAAATTAGCGGA
This sequence comes from Musca vetustissima, assembly GCF_032173495.1. Classification (NCBI taxonomy): domain Eukaryota; kingdom Metazoa; phylum Arthropoda; class Insecta; order Diptera; family Muscidae; genus Musca; species Musca vetustissima. Next base: position 262,531 of record NW_026883386.1, read on the forward strand.
TGTGGTGTGCTAGTAGTTGGAGAGGGATCCATCATCAACCAAACCACCCCTACCCAGTGCCACAACATAATTTTTTTTATTTATTATGATTTACATTTTAAAATAAATAAATTTTTAATTTTATGTTTTTTTCAGAAACAAAGATCAACGCGGCATATTTCCCAAAACCTACATCCATCTATGCGAATATAAAATTGTCAATGGTGAATATTGCATCCAACGAACTGAAATTGTTGAGGAAATCACAAAAGTTCTCTTGGAATGGGGCAGTATATTGAAACAATATTATTTGGTAAGTCAGAACAAGACAAAACAATTTTTTAAGAGACTTTTTTATACGATTTCCCTACCCCGACAAATAACACGGACACCAAAGGTACCAATCTGTTACAGAGCTGGAGCAGAAAGTCATGGATTCCACCTTTCTCTGGGATTCCTAAAAATATTTTTTACCCAAAAAAACCCAAAAATACTTTTAAAAATCCACGCCTCTGCGTAGGTCTCCAAAAATATGTTTTAAAAATCTACGCCTCTGCGTAGGTCTCCAAAAATATGTTTTAAAAATCTACGCCTCTGCGTAGGTCTCCAAAAATATGTTTTAAAAATCTACGCCTCTGCGTAGGTCTCCAAAAATATGTTTTAAAAATCTACGCCTCTGCGTAGGTCTCCAAAAATATGTTTTAAAAATCCACGCCTCTGTGTAGGTCTCAAAAATATGTTTTAAAAATCCACGCCTCTGCGTAGGTCTCCAAAAATATGTTTTAAAAATCCACGCCTCTTCACTTTCCTCCAAAAAATATTTTTTAAAAGTCCACGCCTATTGTAGACCTTCACTTCGTCCATAAAAATTCCCTACCTTCAGTTCGTCTTAAAAAACTCCCTCGCTTTCAGTTTTTCTATGAAAGACTTCCTTCCACTCGTCTATGCAAGACTTCCTTCCACTCGTCTATGCAAGACTTCCTTCAGCACGTCTATGAAAGACTCCCTACTTCAGCTCGTCTATGAAAGACTCCCTGCTTCAGTTCCTCTATGAAAGACACCTTGCTTCAGCTCGTCTATAATAGACTCCCTACTTCAGCTCGACTATGAAAGACTCCCTGCTTCAGCTCGTCTATGAAAGACTCCCTTCCACTCGTCTATGAAAGACTCGCTTCAGCTCGTCTATGAAAGACTCTCTGCTTAAGCTCTTCTATGAAAGACTCCCTGCTTCAGCTCGTCTATGGAAGACTCCCTTCCACTCGTATATGAAAGACTCCCTTCCACTTGTCTATGTCAGACTCCCTTCAGCTGGTTTATGAAAGACTACCTTCAGCTCGTCTATGAAAGACTCCCTTTAGGGCGTCTATGAATAACTCCCTTCCACTCGTCTGTGAAAGACCCCCTTCCACTCGTCTGTGAAAGACCTCCCTGCTTCAGCTCGTCTATGAAAGACTCCCTTCAGCTCGGCTATTAAAAATTCCCACCACTTTTCCTGTCCTCCAACTGACTTCTACTTATCAGTACCCATTGCAACAGCTTTGGCCCCTTTGGGACCCATTATTTAATTACTCTCCCATTGGGGAAAATTATTAATTTATTTTTCATTCATTGATTGACGGACTGACTGACTGACAACCGCACAGTAGCAATAACAACAACATTTCATGTTGTTGTATTTCAATTTCTTATCTGAAATTTTCTAAATGGACTGTAAACAAAAAAAAAAAACTGAATATTATTTTTAAACTAATCAGTTCTAAATTCCCCCCTTTGCAGATCAATCATCCCGATTTTAATTGTATACGTCTGAAAATGATTGATTTAAGTAAAAATCGGGCATTGCTAATATCCGGCAGTTTGCCAGTGGATGAAATGCGTAAAATCAAATTGGAAGCCACCTCAACAATAGATACGGGGAACAATCTCCTCGGTTTGGATATGGTGGTGCGTGATGAAAGTGGTGATATTTTGGATACATCGAAAATATGCACCACCGAGCTCTATGAACATCACATGAATGCTGTCAATAGGATTATTAAAGCTAATGTAAGTAAATGAGAATTCAAAAAAAATCCGATGAAATATTAATTTCTCTCCTTTTCTATTTGCAGCGCCCTCGCACCATCCATCATGGACCCAAACCGCACAAAAACTTCTCCCACAATATACTGCTGCACGTGAACGCCTTCGTATGCAAATTCCAAGAAGATTCCGATTTGATATTCACTCTCTTCGATGGTGAATCCCACCGACCGATTAGCGAAAATTATGTTGTGAAGTGGTCACGCACCGGTATTGCCCGTGATATCGATCAATACGACAATAATCGTGTCCTTTTTACTGATCTCAGCAAGAATGATGTCAGTATTTCGAAAATGTATTTAGTGTGTTATGTCGTCCGCATTGGCTGTATGGAAATGAAAGAGAACGATTCGAAAAGGGCCAGTATCACCAATACCATGTTGACAGCGGCCAGTAAAAAACATTCTCAGCTTTCGATAAGTTCCAGTGGTTCATTCAGTGGCACCGAGTATATTATGCGCCGACCATTTGGTGTGGCCTTTAAAGATTTAACACCGATCATCAATAAACCCGAAGATGTTAAGAGTAACATCGATATGCCGTTTATCCTCTGCGAAAAGGATAATATGGATTTGACCCTAAGGAAATTGATAGCCAATAAAGATTGGGGTAAAATTGAATCGAAAATGTGTGTCACCGTCGAAGTGTTGCAGGGTGATATTAAACAGATTAAAGAAGAATTCCCTCGTCTACTGCACACCAATGTTCCCATAGCTCGTAAAATGGGTTTCCCTGAAGTCATTCTACCCGGCGATGTTCGTAATGATTTATATTTGACTTTGTGTTCGGGTGAATTTGCCCGCATTGCCAAGACTTCGGAGAAAAATGTTGAAGTCACGGTGACAGTTTGTAATGAACAGGGCCATTGTGTACCGGGTGTTATGAGTATTGGTGCGGGCTTGGCGCCCATAGATGAATATAAATCGGTGGTTTATTATCATGATGATAAACCCAAGTGGTTGGAGACTTTTAAGGTTAGTAGGAAATGAATTTCTTGTGTTGCTTATCAGATTAGTATTAACATCAATATTTTTATTATTTTTAGATACATGTCCCCATTGATGACTTCAAACAGTGCCACCTGAAATTTGTCTTCAAACATCGCAGTTCCAATGAACAAAAGGATAAATCGGAAAAACCATTTGGCCTGTCCTATATTAAATTAATGCAGGATAATGGTACAACAATAACGGTAAGTTTGGGAGTATTAAAACATTTTAATTTCAAAATAGGCTCAGGGTGGCTTTATGATATGGAAAAAGGCCTATCAAAGATGATTTAAAGGGGAGGGGAGAGCTAGACGAGCTGATGGGTATCTTCATAGACGAGCTGAGGGGAGTCTCTTATAGAAGAGCTGAAGGGAGTATTTTATAGACGAGTTGAAGGAAGTCCTTCATAGACGATTTGGAAGGAGTATTTTATAGACGAGCCGAAGGGAGTCTTCCATAGACAAGCTGAAGGGAGTCTTTCATAGACAAGCTGAACGGGGTCTTTCATAGACGAGTTGAAGCAGGGAGTCTTTCATAGACGAGCAGAAGGGAGTCCTTAATGTCTTGAGAAAGTCTTTGATAGACGAGCTAAATAGAGTCTTTCATAGATTAGCTGAAGGGAGTCATTCATAGACGAGCTGAAGGGAATCTTTCATAGACCAGCTGAAAAGAATCTTTCATAGACGAGCTGAAGATTTGGAAATATGAAAGTCTGGCAGTCGTTCCTAGACGAACTAAATGGTAGGGAGTCTTCTAAAGGCGTTGAACCTGGGAGTTTTGCATAGACGAGCTGAAGGCAGTCTTCTATAGACGAACTGAAGTGAGTCTTTCATGGGTGATCTGAAGGCCTGGGAGTGTTTCATAGACTCCCCAAAGGGAGTCTCAATAGACGAGCAAAAGGAAGTCTTTATGGACCAATTAAAGGGAGCTGAAGGGAATTAAATGGAGTGTCTATAGCCGATCTGAAGGGTGTCTTTATAGGCAATTTTGAGAGAGAAATTAATGCCATTCAATTTATATAATCTAAGTTTTGTATTTTTCTAATTTTTGCAGCAAGGTCAACACACATTGGCTGTTTACAAAATCGATCACAAGAAATTGGATAAAAATAATTCGAACAATGTCTATTTGGAATTGCCTTCTACTGTTAATGAATTACAGGGTGCCAAACCCTCAAATGCTGGATTTTCGTTATTACCCAAAGATCACATGATTATCGGTGTGAATTTGTGCAGCACCAAATTGACACAGAGTGGTAAGTACTACATGAATAACAAATACAATTTAAAAAATCTAAATAAAACAATTTCTCATTACAGTAAGTCTCTTGGGTCTCTTAAATTGGTCGGCACATCGTGAGACACTCGAAGAATCCCTTAATGCATTATCCAATGTACCTGGTGAAGAGGTTGTGAAATTTTTACAAGACATTTTAGATGCCTTATTCAATATTCTGGTGGAGAATGATAATCCTGAAAAATATGATCAATTGGTGTTTATGAGTATTATACATTTGATAGAAACTGTATCGGATTTGAAATATCAACATTTCCTAACCGTATTAGATGTCTATATCAATGAAAGTTTTTCAGCAACATTGGCTTATGCGTAAGTTGAGGATTTTTGTTATTAATTTAATTCTTCATTATTTTAATAATTTATTTAATTTACTTAGAAAACTCATTGATGTCCTACAACGCAATGTCCAAGAGGCCATAGATCCCAAAGAAAAATCAGCCGATGGCATTGAAATCGATGAACGCATTGAAGTGAAACGTCTCTACAAGACAACCCGATATCTACATTATGTTATGAAATTTATAATACGTTCACGCATATTGTTTGCAGCGATTAATGGCAATTCGGATTATGAGGATTTTGCCAATAAATTACATGGTAAGTAATTGATTTTTTTTTTTTTTAATTTGGAAAATGGATTTTTTGATGAATTTTTTTTTTAATGTTTTTTAGAACTTTTGGAAATGTTTATTAAAATGATTGCCTGTCCAACGGATTTGCTTAAATCCGAAGGAGCTTTACTCAAAAATTTGCACATAATTGCCACGGATTTAATGCAAGTTTTCGATCCCGTGAGATTAAGGTAAGTCATGCTGAAGGGAGCATATTAAACGACTATTGACTAATTGAAGGGAGTTTTATAGAAAAGCGAAGGGGAGTCTTTTATAGATGATCTCAAGGAAGGCATTATAGACGAACTAAGGAGAGTCTTTTTAAAGATGAACTAAAGAGAAGGGATTTCAAAGTTTTTTTAGATGGGTGAAAAGGGGTCTGTATTGAACAGCCTAAGGAAATATGAGTAGATGATGTAAAAGTCCTCTTTATAGGCGAATTATAACTAGACTCATACACGTGCTAAAATCTGTATAGACTATTTCTTAGACAAGCTGAAGGTAGTATTTCATAGAGGAACTGAATAGAGTCTTTATAAACGAGCCAAAGGGTTTTTATAGACGTGCTGTAGGGCGTATTTTATTAAACAGTTGAAGGGAGTCGTTCGACCGAGCGACCAGAAGGGAGTCTTTATTGACAAACAGAAGAAAGTTCTTAAACGAGCTGAAGTGAGTGTTTCGTAGACGAGTGTAAGAAGTCTTTCATAGACGGCCCCAAAGGGAGTCTTTATATACGAGCTGAAGGCAGTCTTTATAGACGAACTGGACGAGCTGAAGTAAATCTTTCATAGACGGGTTAAAGGACATGGAGTCTTTATAGAATAACTGAGAGGATGGAATTTAAATGGAGTCTTTCAAAGACGAGATAAGGAGAGTATACGAGCTGATGGACAGGGAGTATTTTATAGACGAGATGAATGACAGTGAATGTTTCATACACTAGTTGAAGGGCAGGAAGTGTTTTATAGATGAGCTAAAATTAGTCTTTATACAGGAGCTGGAAAGTGTCTTTATGGACGAGTTGAAAGGAGTATTTAAAAGACGTCCTGAAAGGGAGTCTTTCAGAGACGTACTGAAGGGTGTTTTCTGTAGACTAGCTAAAGGGAGTTTTTCATAGACAAGCTGCAGGGAATCTTGCATAGACGAGCCGAAGGGAATCTTGCATAGACGAGCTAAAATGAGTCTTTCATACACGGATCTAAAGGGAGTCTTTAAATACGAGCTGAAGGAGTCTTTCATAGACGAGCTGAAATGATTCTTTCATACACGGATCTGAAGAGAGTCTTTCATATACGAATTAAAGGACAACGAGTCCTTATAGATTAGCTGAAAGGAGTATTTCAAAGACGAGATAAAGGAAGTGTTTGAAAGCATTTCCTAGATGAGCTGAAGAGCGTCCTTTATAGACGAGGTGAAGGACATTGAATGTTTCGTAGACGAGTTGAAGGCCTGGAAGTCTTTTATAGACGAGCTAAAGGGAGATTTTATAGAGGAGTTCAATTACAAGAAGTCTTTATAGATGAGCTTAAGGGAGTGGACGAGTTGAAGGGAGTCTTTCATAGACGAACAGAAGAGTTGAAAGAGGAAGCACGAAAGAAAGGATAAAGGGAGTATTTTATAGATGAGAAGAAGGACAGGGATTATTTCATAGACGAGCTGAAGGACGGGGAGGAGCTGGAGGGAGCCTTTCCTACACTAGCTAAAGGAAATATTTCATAGACTATATTTATAGACAAATTGAAGTTAGATATTATAGAAAATTTGCAGGAAGTCTTCATAGACCAGCTGAAGTAGGAAGTGGGATATTTATTGACAAGGCAAATTGAGTAATTATAGACCAGCGAAGAGGAGATTTTACAGGTCAGTTGTAGGTAGATTTTATAGACGATATATGTACTCTCTATATACACGATATATACACGTAGTTCTTATGGAGAGCTGGATGTAAATTCTTAAAGTATATCCTCTATAGTATTGACAGGATTATAACAGGTCCATTACTTAAAGGATATCATAGTGTGGATTTTTAAAGAATACTTTTAAAGGCACCTTCTAAGATTTTAAAATTTTTAAATTTAAAGTGGATTTTTGCACAATGTTTTTGAGCACGAACGGAGCTTGAACCATTGATTTTTAAAGATTATTTTAGAAATTATATTTTTCAGAAACCTTAGAATTTTAGCCATTTAGAAAGGCTAACAGGACTAAAAAGACTATAATCGAATATTTTAAAAATATTTTTTAAATGACTTAGATTCATATTCGAAAAATATTGAAGACTATCAGATTCGTAATCATTTTAAAGGGCTGATGTTCATAAAGACGTTCAGAGAGTCGTAATATTTTTTAATATTTCCTATTCTTCAGGGATACTTCTGACGTATATGATATATATATATATATATATATATATTTCCTATTCTTAAAGAGTTGTAATATTTGTATATCGATATTTTATATGGAATATATATATATATATATATATATATACAATAAGATTATCAGATCAGTATAACGGTTTGTAATATTCCCCACTAATAAATAGTTCAGCCTGAGGTTTGTAATATTTTCAAAAAAGACTCAAAGAGTTTTGAGTTTTCTAATTTTTTTTCCTACCTTTAGGTCTGTTAACGTGGAGTTGTGAATTGTGTTTGTTCTAGGTGTAGTTTCAATCAATTTTATTTTTATTTTAATATTTCTTCTTTCCTGTTTTTTCTTACAGCATTGTCATTGTGAATATTCTGAAACAATTCCCCCCTAGGCGACTAACCCAATCGAAAATGGGTTGTATTAAGGATTTTGTCGATTCGAAATTATTCCATTTACCCGAATGCCGGGCCATTCTATTGCCTGTGTTCTGTAATCACATTAAAGATCGTTTGGAGAGCAAAGAAGAGGTATGTTTCAACAAATATTTCCCATTAATTTATTTACATATTTTCTTTTATTTTTAAAAATTTTAATTTATATATTAACTTAAAAAAAATAATCTTTTTTCTGTGCTAATGCATTTTTTGTTTGTCACATACATACATTATTAAACATTGTTACTCTTTCTCTATTAATTAATTCATTGTCATAATATGTGTGTTTCATTTGTTATAAAATTTTTTATATATAATAATAATTCAAAACATATAATTAATAAAATGAATTTCATAAAGCTTATAATTAATATTAATTGTTTGTGCATTCATTCAAGCATATATAAAAATATGTATTTTTAATGTAATTAAATACCAGAAAAAATATAATTAATTTTGATCTTGAAAAAAAATTTTAAATGTTTTATAGTCTATGGAAATTGTTTTGATTGAAATAAATAAATATAACAATATATTTAAAGTATATAGAACAAATGCTGTAAACAAATTATATTTTTGTTGAATTGTTTCTAGTATATTTTTTTTATAATTTTTGAGGTCTTTGGGCTAGTTTCTCCTTGATGAAAATAAATTAATATTAGATATAATGTCCTGATTGACCAATAAAAAAAATATATATATACACATATATTTATGTTGTTTCATACTATATTCATATTTTTTCATAAAATTCAAGTAAATTTAAATTGAAATTTATTTTTTTATATTTTTAATTGAAGAATTGTTTATATTTTTATTTAATTGAGTTACTTAATTGAAATTAAATTATTGATTAACTATTTTTTCATAAAATTCAAGCAATTTTAAATTGAAATTTATTTTTTTATATTTTTAATTGAAGAATTGTTTTTATATTTTAAATTTGTAAATTATTGTTTTAATAACTAACCTATGGAGCAACAATGTTTAATAAAATGCTATGTGCAAAAGTATTTGTTAAGTGTTTGAGCATGCTGTTTATGTTTTATTTGTTTAATATTTAATGCATTGAATTTTATTTTTATATTTATGTTTTATTTTTGTATGCATGATATATATGTCTATTTATTATGTTTGTCCCCATACAAATCATATATACACCATTGCTAGGTCGAATATAATTTTATATTATTTTAGAAAATAGTTTTTTTTTTATTTTTTAAATACGATATTTAATAAATATATGCACGCGAATATGTTTTTTATATTTTTTATAATTTCAGTTAATAATAAATATTTTAATTTTATAGTAAAAATAAACAAAAAAATATTTAAATTCGTTTATATTAAGAAACGTAGTATTTAGATTTAAGCACATTATATACATATATTTGTATTTAATATCTCATCCATAAAAATATCATCATCGCAAGCTAGTAAGAGATTTGAAAATAATTAAATATATATTTATTTGATTTCTTTAGTTTGTCACTAAGTCGTCACCTCACCATAATCAGAATATCACCACCACACTATATCACAATATCATTTTTATTAGTGTTTGTCATTATCACACACATTATTTAGAAACAGGGTAACATGATGAATTTGATTAACAAGGGTAGTAGTTTAGAAATAAATTAAAAAAAAAAAAATAAAAAAATCTTGTTGCCCTGTATAATTAATTTAATTCATATATATACATCATCATCAAATCCACCACCTACCCACCCACCTCATCATCGTAATTAGCTTTTCTTTATGTTTTTTATCTTTTGTTTTGTGAACTTAAACCACACACCAATGAACGCAACAACAACAACACCTCTACACTTTTTTGTTTTAAATAATTAGCATCATTTGAATGTGTTTCACCGAACAACAAAACATTACAAAACTCACCACAACAAACATTTGTTGTAATCCTTTAAATACTTTTTTCTATTTTTCGTTCTGTTTTTTCTTTCTAATTTTTGGGTTTAATATTTCTTCGTTTTTATTTTTTTGTTTTTATGATTTTTTTTAATTACTTCTCTCTCTATTGTTTTTGTTTAACTTATCCCCTTGTACTGTAATTTTGGCTCATATATATGTATTTTCACTTCGATCCTATTTAGAGGATCCTTTTCTTCATTGAATTTTTGTATTCATCAAAATTTTTCGTTTTTGTTTCTTTTGTCTATTTCCTTCATTATACATATATCTTCTAAACAACAACAAATACGAATTTTTCATTAAATGTTTTTTGTTTGTTGTGTTATTATTGCAAAAAATACATTCATAAAATAAATCAAATCAAAAAACTGTTATTAAAATAGGGCGATACGAAATCTGATATCTGGCAACAAGAAAAAAATCTTTCGAAAGCAGCCAAAGTTCTTGGACAATTAAAATCGCAACTGCATACCCGTGAAACAACAGCTAAACAAAAGGTAAAACAACATTAAAAATAAAAAATGAAAAAACAACTGAAAAAAGTGTGCCTCTGTCTTACAACCCAACAATCATGTCACATAAATTTATTGTAGTAGATAGATACATATATACAGGGTGTTCCAAAAAATAGTGTGTAAATAAATTAATGATCAATTGTTTGGAAAATTTTTCAAATTTTCAATAAAATAATGTTGTGTAAAAAAATATTTGAAATATTTATAGAATATAATCCAAGATTAAAACACTGTTAAACATTCGGAATAAGATTGTTAATAATTCTCCCTCGAAATATGCTATTAACAATTCAAGACTAAAGCTTCAAAAAATATGACTCAAAACAATCAAGATAATAGCTGTTGTCCTGTTCACACTTCAAAAATATTGTGTAAAACTATCATGATGATTTGTGCTTTAAAAGAGATCCGTGGTTATAGACCCTAAAATATTGTATATAAAATTCAAGATTCCTCTTGATACCATATTTTTATAAGTTTTAATTTTTAAAATATACTCAATAAAAATCTATCTATTTAAAAATATTACGAATTTCCAAGATTATAGACCCCAAAAAATAAGTTGTAAAAAAACAATATCAAGATTATAAAGATGAAAGTAATTAAAATATTGAGTATTTGTCACTTAAAAAAATATTTCAAAACTTTCACTATAATAGCCCCTAAAAATATAGTATAAAAGTCAATGTTTAAAAGCCTCTTGACATATAAAAAATGGTATGCAAAATATTTACGATTTGTCCCCAAAAATAGGGTTTAAAATATTACAACCCTCTTTGGCCCCTGGAAAAATAGTAATTAAAATATTCATGTTTATTGTCCAATTTAATCTATTGACCATGATTTATATATCCCTTCTAAACCTTTTTATTACAGCTCCCTAAAATATGCAAGTAAATCCGAGATAAACAGCTTGTTATCACCACAAATTTGTTTAAATTTTTTTCCTTAAAATAGGCAATACAAATTTAATATTTGCCCCACGTCCACGTCAAGAATTATCCACGAAAAAAATCAAAATAAAATTCCTTATCTTTTTGGTCCTTGATAAATGTAATTCAAAAGATTGTCCCCTCAAAAAATAATCATTAAAAAATATTCGTGGTTTAGCCCTTCAAAACGATTACTATTATAGCTCCCTAATTTATTCAATTAAATCCGAAACAAATAGCTTTGTTATCACCTCAAATTTGTTTAATCGATTTTTTATTTCGCCCTAAAGGCTTCAATCCAATATTTGTCCCACAAAACGTCCACGATTATAATGGCCCTCACAAATAATAAAAAACCCAAAATAATATCCCTTAATCTTCGATAGTCCTTTGAGAGATAAGAGCTTCAAAATCTAATTTAAAAAATACGAAACTTATGACTCACAAAAATGCTTTAAAACGTTCTCGATAAAACCCTCCTAATAATATGCTACAAAAATCTATACAAATAAGGTTTCAAGAATCCCTTATCCTTTTGGTTCTCGAAAAAATATAATTTCAAAGATACAATATGCTTCAAAATATGCTTCAAAATTTTTTCTTAAATAACCTCCCAAAAATATGCTATAAAAATCTATGATGACACCTTAAAAATAAGGTTTAAATATGCATGTTCCCTTTTTGTATTTGCCGCCTATAATAAGCAATTCAAACCTAATATTTGTTCCTCCAAAAGACGTCCGCAATTATAGCCCTCAAAAGTAATCTAAAAAAATTCCCTTTAAAAATAAAATTCCTTATAATTGTATCCCACAAAAAATGCTTGAAAACTTTTTTCTAATAGCCCCCCAAAAATATGCTATACAAGTCCAAGATGACATCTCAAAAATATGGTTTAAAGATGCATAAGGTTTTCCTTAAAATATGCTTTAAAAATTTTCCATATTTGTTATTAAAAAATAGAACCCAAAAATATTCTAAAAAATATCCAAGATCATGATAACATATCTCTCAAAATATTCTATAAAAATACATATTTATTACCCTTTTGGTCCCTTGAAAAATATTCTATAAAATATCTAATATTTGTCCTCTTCAAACCCCAAAATTAAACCTGTGCTCACAGCTAAAAATATTCTATGAAAATTCCAACATCCTTGACACCTCTTTATAAAAATTATTATTTGACCATCAGAAATTATTTTACACAAAAAAATATAAATGGACTCTTAAAAATATTCACAATATTTAAGATAGAGCTTTGAAATTTTATCTCATGCACTGATCCTAATACTACATTAAATATATATCCAATATTCTATAAAAAATGCAATTTTCTTCTTGACACTTCCTTATAAAAATCACGATTTGAATCTCAGAATTTAAAAATAATATTTAAATTCTGGCCAAGTACTCCTACTAACCCAATGATGTTTAGTAATGGACATTTCAATGTAACGGTACCTCACAATTTTCCGAATTTTCAGGATTTTGTATAAGTTTCTCAACCGAATTTTCTGTGATTTGATATTTTACGTTCTCATTCGATGAAAAATCTTCCAATCGAAAATTATTAATTTCGGCTAACGTTTTGTGGCTTTGTTAGTCCCTAAAAATAAAATTTAAAAAAAAAATCCTATTGTATTTAACATTTTTTAGCTTTAAATTTATCAATAATATAAATAATAATTTATAATATAAATTGAAATAAATTTCTTTAACAATTTATTGATTTAAGAATACAACCCCGCGGGCATCGAATTTTTCCACTAAGAATTTTTTTTTTGGAACATCCTGTGTATACAATGACAGCAATTTAAACACCATGTACCTCAATCGAGTCAATCGATTACCCCCTGTTGAAATCATATCAGTATCTCTCTCAGTAAATGTGTTTCAAAAAAATTGCAAATCAATTATGTCCATTCTATCATAATGTGATTATAGTAAGATATTTAGAAATAATAAAATGTAATTATTTTATATATTGTATTCTAATATAAGCTTATATTGTAATTTATAAAAAACAAAAATTATCATTTAGTGCTTTACATTACTTTTTAATTGGTGGTGATTATTTTTATAAAAATTTATCCATGCTTTTATTTGAAGACAAAAAATGTGATTTATTTTTTAATATAAAGTAGTAACGCTACATACCTACCGCGTCGCCTCTCAAGTATTTTGTGTTTCTCAATGGCATTGTGTTATCTAAACTGCTTATTTTATATAATTTTGAAATAATTGTCTTTGCAGTTATTTTGTTTACCCTACTACAAGCTTAAGCTTTTGTTATAATAATTTAAACATATTATATATTTCTTAATATTTATTTTGATGTTTGTTTTGTAAAAAATTGGTTTGTTTCTATTTTTTCTACACTCTCTAAAACATAACCTAAGTTTAAGATTTATTTATGAATTCTATCATAATTATAGATTATTATAATATAAAATAATGTAATAAAAATTAATTTTATATTAATGTATTATTTATAAGTTAATATATAAGTCATTTATATATGTATCCTACTTATTTAATTAATTTGTAAAAATGTTCAATTTATTAGTTGTACCCTAAAGTCTTTTTTTTAATTCCGGTATAGAAAATTTCCCAGTTACAACTTAAAGGAATAATAAGGATTGATTTAGAAATGCGACGAGAAATATTTTTAGCGTATTCTCAGGGTTATAAGCTAGCGTATTCTTCAAGAAAACTGCAAGAGTATTATTAGGACTTTAAGTGGGGAATTTTTAGGACATTCACAGATATATAAGTGTCAAATTTTTAAAGAATATTTTTAAGGTTAGGGTTTTCTCAGGCCTTTTAAATAATATTTTTAGGCTGCCCACGAGCCTATAAGAACGTGTGTATAAGCATATTTCTTGAAAAAACTAGCATATGCCCGCTACTTTGTTAGCGAATGTGGGAAATTTTTAAAAATGTATTAACATATCATACTACATATGTCAGAAAAAACTAAACAATGAACACATTAATATCGACTATAAATTAAATTCAAATTTAGTTCCACTTAGCACACATTAATTCCACGAGTACCCTCCTCAAACATCCACCAAAACTTCCTGCATATCCCGATCCTACACCCTCACAGTGATACTAAATTCAAATTTCAGGATTCAAACTCTATTGGTTCACCCACAATTTAAATTGAACCAAATTTAGTACACAGTAGTACGAATTTCCAAAACATACTACTTAACCCAAACCTACAATCCCACAGTGATCCTAAATCCAAGTTTCTGGATTTCAAGTCTATCGCTTCACCCACAATTCAAATTGTACCAAATTTAGTACACAGTATTACCAATTTCCAAACTTCCTACGTACCCCAATCCCACACCCCCACAGTGATCCCAAATCAAAATTTCAGGTTTCTATCGCTTCATCCACATTTTAAATCGTACCAAATTTCGTACACATTAGTACAAATTTCTAAAACTTCCTTCATATCTCTATGTTACAACTCAACAGTGATCCTGATTCCAAATTTCATGATTCTAGCTCTATTGGTTCACCTAAAATTCAAATTGTACCAAATTTACTACCGTTTAGTAACCATAAGTATTAATTTCTTAAACTGAATCCTTACTCCAATCCTACAACCCTACAGTGATCCCGATTCCAAATTTCATTGTTCCCGCTGTATCTGTTCACCCACATCCAAATTGTAGCAATTTTAGTACGATTTAGTACTTTTCGTACACATAAGTAAAAAATTTCAAAAACCATCTACATATCACAATCCTACATTCCAACGGTAATGTTAATTTCAAATTTCATTCCAGTTCGATTTGTATCTTCATATTAAATTTGTACCTAATATAGTACCATATAGTACTTTTCATACACATGAGTATAATAGACCTTACATCGCAACCCTAATTCGCTTTTCAAATTTAAAGATTTTTGATCTATTCATTAACATGCTACGAAATTTCGTACATTTTAGTACTTTTCGCATAGTTATAGTTTGAATGTCCAAAAAACCCTTTGCTATATCTATTCTACACTCCATCAGTGACCCTCATTTAAAATTAAAGAGTTCTAGCTCTACCGATTCGCCAAATACAAACGGTATCACATTTAGTACTTTTTAGTACTTTTCGCACCGTTCTAGTACGAACTTCCAAACACCCAGCCTTATCTGTCGCCTTTGTACCAAGTTTGACCTTTACCCAAAATTTCAAGATTCTAGCTTCAGCCGTTTCATCTGGGCGTTGATGAATCGTTAAATCAGTCAATCTTAAGACCATAATCGTGGAATTTTTAAACACTATTTTTGGGGTATTCTCGGAGGCATAAGTGTGGCATTTCCAAAGAATATTTTTAGGATATTCGAAAAAAAATATAATTGAACATTTTTACAAAAATTATTATTTATAAAAAAAATGAGTATTAAGTCCTTGATATTTTTTCACTGTTCTTTTTCAACAACTATTTTTTACGAATTTTTTTAATTATTTTATTTTTATCTTCTTTCCACCCTATCCCCCATCCCCACGATTCAGGTCACCGAATGCATCAACATTATGAACAATATTCTAAAGCTACTCTATCGCAAAGATATCGGCCATACACATAACGATATACGTGACATTATGCTGATCCTGCTGAGAACTGTCATCAAAACCTCCCACAATTTAGATCGTGAAAATCAATTGGTGGCCAATTTGGTAGCCATTATGTTGGGTATCCTGCAGTGTATGGATGCATCACATTATGAGATATTTGTACGACATCTAAACAATCGCTTCGAATTGCAAGATTTTGTCATTGAAATCCTATTGGTATTTGAGGAGCTGGTATCACCACATCAAAAGCCGGTATTTCAACGTGACTGGATGGATATGATAATGCATCAGAACACAGTGATATTGGGTGCCTTGAAACAGCTGTCAATTGTAATAGTCGATCATTTTATTGACCCATTCGAAAAGCAAGTGTGGTCGAATTTCTTCCAATGTTCCATAGCCTTCCTGATCCAGTCACCTCTGCAGTTGAATGACTTCAATGACAACAAACGGCAAATGATCTTTGCCCGTTATCGTGATATACGAAAAGATACGGCTCAAGAGATTCGTAAAATGTGGTTCCAGCTGGGTGAACATAAGCCACAATTTGTACCACAGCTTGTGGAGCCCATTTTGGAAATGAGTATGATACCCGAGGTGGAACTGAGAAAAGCCACAATTCCTATATTCTTCGATATGATGCAATGCGAATATTATAGTTCGAAACATATCCATGATAGTTATGGTGATACGAAACGCAACAATGCCCATTACAAGGCGAACTTTAATGAATTCGAAAGAGAAATGATTGAAAAATTGGATATCCTAATTGGTGCCGGTAAAGGAGATGTGCAATATAAAGAGCTATTCGAACAAATTATGCTCGAAAAATGTAATGCCCATAACATACTCAATGTGGAGGGTACGAAGTTTGTTAATATGGTTACGAAGTTAATGGATCGCCTGCTGGAATATCGTTGTATTATCCAAGATGAAAGTAAAGAGAATCGTATGGCCTGTACTTTTTCATTGCTGCAATTCTATTCGGAAGTTAATCGTAAGGAGATGTATATACGTTATGTCTACAAACTGTGTGATCTGCATATGGAATTTGACAACTACACAGAAGCTGCCTTCACCCTGAAACTCCACACGGAGCTACTCTCCTGGGATGATACCGAACTTTCAGCTTTGCTACGCTCCCACCGTCACATGCAATGTCGCAGCCATCGTGATCTGAAAGAGGCCTTGTATTATGAAATTATCGACTACTTCGATAAGGGTAAAATGTGGGAATGTGCCATTGATATGTGTAAGGTTCTCGTCCAGCAGTACGAAAATGAAATATATGACTACATCAAACTGGCAGATTTACTCAAGAAAATGGCCTTGTTCTATGAAAAAATACTCAAAGAAATGAGACACACATCCGAGTATTTCCGTGTCTGCTTCTATGGCTTGGGTTTTCCACGATTCTTGCAAAATAAAATGTACATTTATCGTGGCAAGGAATATGAGCGATTGGATGATTTTAGTACTCGCATCCTAATGCAACATCCTCAGGCGGAATTAATGCATACGCTGGAAATGCCCGGTGAAGATATAACACAAAGTGAAGGACAATATATACAAATAAATAAAGTCGAACCGATTATGGATGAAGCTTTCGCTAAATTCACAGATACGAAAATTATTTCAACGGAAATCGTGAAATATTTCAATAATAATAATGTACAGAAATTTAAATTTTCACGGCCGTATCGTGAAAGTTCATGTAGCGGAGGCTCGGATGATGGTGTCGGTAATTTGTGGTTGGAACGTACCGTGGTGACGATTAAATATCCTCTACCGGGTATATTGCGTTGGTTCCCCGTCATCGAATCGGATACTTTTAAGGTGAGTGGAGATCAATCAAAAAAATCTTCAATAATATTTTAAAGGCAGGGTGGGTCATTATCCTTGAATTTTTTAAGAGATTTAAAAACTTTAAATGACATTTATTTTAGAATATTTTTGAGGGCTGTTTGAGGGTGTTAAATTCGGAATTTTCAAGCAAATATGTTTAGGGTTTTCTTTGGCCTACAAACGTAAATTTTGTAAAGCATATTTTTAAGAGGTTCCCTTGGGTACAAACCTAAAATGTATCAAGAAAATTTAAAGGTTATTCGCAGCTCTATAAGTGTGGAATTTATATCTAATATTTTTAGGACATTTTCAAAGCTACAACAGTGGAATTGATTCAGCATATTTTTATGGTTTTTTCAGGACTATAACCTAGATTTTGTAAAGCGTATTTTTAGGAGATTCACATGGCTACAAATCTAAAAATTTTCAAGGAAACTTTAAGGTATTCTCTGGCATATATACATAAAACTTGTAAGGGATATTTTTAGGCGGTTCTCATGCCAACAAACCTAACATTTTTCAAGAAAAGTGTGAGGGTATTCGCAGATCCATAGGTGTGGAATTTATATCTAATATTTTAGGACATATTCAGAACTACAGAAGCGAAATTGTTGAAGGATATATTTATGGTATTTTTAGGACTATAAGCGTAATAGTTTTAATGAATATTTTTTTAGGGTATTCTCAGGATTATACGTGTGATATTTTAAAGAGAAAATTTAGGGTGCTCTTAGGTCAACAAACGTGGAATTTGTAAATAATATTTTTATGGTATTCTCAGTTTTAAATGAGTAGAATTTTTAAATATTATTTTTACGGCACTCTGAGGGCTACTGGCTTGGAATTTTTAAATACATTATTTGGGGTATTCTCAAGGCTATAAGAGTTCAATTTTTAACGCATATTTTTAGAGTATTCTCAAGAATTTTCAAAGACAATTTTTAAGGCATTTTCTGGGCTATACATAGAGTATTTTTAAAGTATACTATTAGGGTATTCTCAGGGCTATGACCTTTGAATTTTTAAAATATTTTTATGGTTCTTTTCAAGCATAGGACATAGGATATTCTAAGGGCTATTGAGTGCAAGTTTTTAGGGTATAGGGTAAAATAGTTCTTAATGACCAAGGGGCTTGGGCTTTAAAAACTTATATTTTTGACGATGACTTGAAACTTGGAGTGTTTTAAAAATATGTTTTCAATTACCATCAGACCTAGATTTTTGAGGTTTTAATATTTTTCAGAGCTTTAATCGCTATTTTTTTTTTTAAATAAGTTAATTTTTTATAAGTATTTTTCAAATCATTTTTTATTTTATATTTCAGATTTCCCCACTTGAATTGGCCGTTGAGACAATGAAGACGACAAACAAGGATATACGCGATTTAATTATTGCCCATAAAAATGATGAAACAATACCGGTTAACCCCTTGGGCATGAAGATCCATGGTATTGTTGATCCCGCCGTTATGGGTGGTACAAAGAAATATGAAGATGCCTTCCTCACGGCTGAGTACTTGGAAGAACATCCCGATGATAAGGAATTGGTAGAGGAATTGAAAGATTTGATTGCAGCACAAATTCCCTTATTGGAAATTGGTAAGATCAGATTTTAAAAATCCACTTTTTAAGCAGATGATTTTTAATAATTTGTTTTTTTTTTCTATTTCCCTGCAGCCATAACACTGCACCGGCAAAAGGTACCCGAAAGTTTAAAACTATTCCATGAACGTTTAGAAACATGTTTTGCCGATATGCAGGCTCAAGTGGAGGCCAAGTATGGCAAGAGGGTAAGTTTCCATTCAAGTGTGTTCTACTTCAAATGTTTCAAATGTTCAAATGTTTTAATTTTTTATTATTTATTCTTATTTATTAAATATAAATATTTTACTTATATATTTTTATTTACCCATATTTTTGTAGACTTGTGACCTAAAACTAGATCGTGATTCGGTAATAATGCGCCGCAACAACTCCTTTATGCCCAGCATGTGTGATACCAATAATCGTTTGTCCGAGACCAGTATGGGCTCTTCAGAGTAAGTTGGAAATAATTTCTATCAAAGGTTTTTTTTTAGTTTTCTAATTGATTTATTTTATTTTCTTCTCTTCTCTATTGCAGTAGCGGTCTTTCAAAATCAACAACACGACCTCCAACCAATTCAATTAAATCCACATTTGGTTTTGCTTTTAATCCTAGGTATGTTTTCAATTATATTTAAATACTTATTTAAGTAGTGCCCATGAATACATTATAAACGAGTTTCAAAGGTACATTGGCCGCCTATTAAATATACGATATTAGACCTTAAAAAATATAAAATTTGTAACACTATCAGTTGTAGAAGCTTGCGTATTACAAAGAATATTTTTAGGGGCTATCTGGCTTTGTTTTGAAGACCATTTTTTAATGAGTATCATAATTAGTGAATATTTTATAACATTTTTGTGAATTTTTATACTAATCCGGAATTAGAAAAAATATTTTCAGGCTATTATCATGCCAATAAAAGTTGAAATTTTTAAACTTTTAAATTGTAAACATTTTTTAAGAATAGTTTTGGGGTACCGCATGATTTATGTGAAATATTTTTAGGACAAGAGTGGATTTTTCCACTGTATATTTTTTCAGTACTCTTATGATTATAGTGATATTTTTAAAATATAAATTTAGGCTGCTATCAGACCAACAATTGTAGATTTTGAGTTTTTGTTTCTATGCCTTTTAGGGCGAAGGATCATTCAAGTAAATTCAAGTAAATGTTGCAATGATCATTGCAACTCCGATCATGTAGCTCATCTCGAAAGAGAAATTAATAAAAAAAAATTGTAGATTTTGTTAATAATATTTTTGTTTGGGATTTTTTTTAATAATATTATTTGCTATTCTCAAAGCTATAAGGGTGTAATTTTTACGCATATTTTTACGATAATAAATGTGGAATTTGCAAATATAATTTTTAAGGCAGAATTTTTGAAGTAAATTCTTAAGGTAATCATAGGGCTATGTAAATGGTAATTTAAACAGTTTTGATGGTATTTTTTCAAATTTTAAAGAATATTTTTAGGGCTATAAAATTGGTATTTTTTACTAAAAAATTAAGAATAACATATAAATATCATTTAAAACACCTAGCCCTGATATTACCCTAAAAATATTCTAAAAATAATCTTTAAAAACTCAAATTTTATAGTGCATAGATTTCTCTAAAATACTATACAAAACCGTCACTTATAGAGCTGATACTTGCATTGCGAAATATTCTTTAAAAATTGCCATGAAAAACCCCTAAAAATACATTAAAAATAGCCTTTTTTTTTTTAATTTTTTATATTTATGGGCATTACTTATATATATATATATATTAATTTAAAGGATTTTAAATAATAATGAATCTTCTTAAATTTTCTTTTATATTTCTATTCAAATATTGTTGTTTCATTGTTGTAATAAAATTTTATTTTCCAATCATTTTCAGTTTGAAAATATAATTTTTGTAAATATCGGAAAAAATATGTATTATATTTAAATGTTTAGTGTCTATATTTTTTTTAAGGAATGCATTTTTTTCTCATTTTGAGATTTTGATTTTTTCTTTCTTTCCAAACCAATTATAATTTCCCAAACCTGGCTTCTTTTTTGTTATTTCAATATTTTGTTCTTGTATTATATTTATTGCTTTGTGTGTTGTGTTGTTGTTTTATTTTCTTTTTTTTTTTTTTTCCTTTTTGTGCTCCTTTATTTATTTCTTTGATTGCAAACTGAATAGACCCAGTCTTGGTCATTCTCCAAGTACAAAAAGCAAAACCAAGGATAAAACCCCCTCAAAACGTCGATCGATCTCAAAAAAGGTATGAGTTTTTGTTTTGTATATTTGTTGTTGTAATTGTTTAATTGATTGATATACTTATTTTTAAATTCTAGTTGGATCGTGACGCCCTAAGTCTACCGGTGGCCAATAGCCAATGGTATACAGCACCCTTGACAACGATAACCTCAACACCGGAAAAAGAATCAAATACATCGATAATATCAGCGTCCAATACCTCGCTGTGTTCGAAGACCGCTGATCCGAAAGTATTAACTGAAGAGGTAAGTATTTTGATAGAAAAAAGTTAAAACTGAAGAAGGCGTGGATTTTTTAAAGATTAGCTTCTCAAGGGTCATAAAAGGCGTGGATTTTTTAAAGATAAGTTTTTCAAGGGCCATACGAGGCGTGGATTTTTTAAAGATTAGTTTTTCAAGGGCCATACGAGGCGTGGATTTTTTAAAGATTAGTTTTTCAAGGCGTGGATTTTTTAAAGATTAGTTTTTCAAGGCGTGGATTTTTTAAAGATTAGTTTTTCAAGGCGTGGATTTTTTAAAGATTAGTTTTTCAAGGCCTGAATAAGGCGTGGATTTTTTAAAGATTAGTTTTTCAAGGCCTGAATAAGGCGTGGATTTTTTAAAGATTAGTTTTTCAAGGGCCATACGAGGCGTGGATTTTTTAAAGATTAGTTTTTCAAGGGCCATACGAGGCGTGGATTTTTTAAAGATTAGTTTTTCAAGGGCCATACGAGGCGTGGATTTTTTAAAGATTAGTTTTTCAAGGCTCATACAATGTGTGGATTTTTTTTAAAGATTAGTTTTTCAAGGCCTGAACAAGGCGTGGATTTTTTAAAGATTAGTTTTTCAATGCCTAAACAAAGTGAGGATTTTTTAAAGATTAGTTTTTCAATGCCTAAACAAAGTGAGGATTTTTTAAAGATTAGTTTTTCAATGCCTAAACAAAGTGACGATTTTTTAAAGATTAGTTTTTCAATGCCTAAACAAAGTGAGGATTTTTTAAAGAATATTTTTTCAAGAACGTTGATTTTATAAAGAATATTATTTAATATTCCATTTCCTTGGTTTTTTCCAGCTTACCTCCAAACGCCCCTTGCGATCGGAAAAAGAAAAGGAACGCCGTTTGTCACGACCGGCCAGTATTGCAACACCCACAGCAAGTATGAAAGGTTTTTCGGCTGCCGATACACAATCTCTATCCGGTGCGGATAGCAGTAATCGCAACTCCGTGGAGACTACCGATTCAACATCCGAAGAGGATTTAATACCACCACCATTGCCTGCCAAAACTCGAGACTCTACAGATTTTTCTAGTCTCAATTATAGTTTGGATTGGAACAACAGTACATTTTCATTGGGCAGTGCCCTGAGTCCGAATGGCACCATAACCAGGGGTACAACGTGCTCGAGCACGAACACGACCACCACCAGTATTGTGAATACATCATATGAATATGTTGAAACCAAAAATTTTCTAATAACCACCACGGCCGTGAATGCTAATGATGATAAAAAGAGGCCACCAACACCACCACCAAAGCCATCAAGGAATAGCAAACACATTCCATAAGAAATTAAAAAAAAAACACAGAGGAACGGAAATTTTCAAACTCAAGTCAAATCGATTGCTCAATTTTAAGGACAAATCGAAAAAAAAATAATTAAGAGAAAAAAGAAAACAAGTGCCAAAAATTTAATAACAACAACAATAATATTGAAGACAGTTGGAAGAAGTTAAAAATAAGAAAATAATTGAAAAAGAAAAAAAACGAAAAAGGGGAGTGGCGGCCAACCAGATCGAGGTTATACTTGGCGTTAATTGTTTTTTAAATGTTTAGTAAGTTTATTTTTTAAATTTTATTTTATTTTTTATTAATTATTATTTTTTAATAATTATTATGATATTAATTAGGTATTTTAGATATTAATTTTTAAATATAACAACAACAACAAATATGTATTATATAAAAAAAGAAATTAACGACAACAACAACAACACATTTCACACACACATACTACAAACTATATACTCTTAAAAAATTTCCAATTTATTTTTAAAAAAAAAATAATGATATAAACAAGTCTTCCTATTTTTTATAATAATATTTTTTTTATTTTTTTATATAATATTTTTTAATATTTTATTTAAAAAAAAAATAATTCGTGTCATTCTAAAAAAATAAATTTTTATTAAATGTTAGTCTTTTTTAGTTTTTAAAATATATATTAATTTTAGAAAATTACAAAAAAAAGAACCGATAAACGAAAGAAAAAAACAAACAGCAAATTGTACTGGACAACTCAGTATTTTGTTATATATAATTTTTTAATAATTTTAAGAATTAAAAAATTATTGTTTAAATTTAATAAAAAAAAGTGCCACTATTGAAACAAAGGAAAGGAAAAAAACTAGAAGAAACAATTATAGGAAATAATGCACAAAAAAGAATAATTTTTATAAAAAGAATTACAAACAAAAAATACTAATCAGGAATTAAGTCAATTATTTTCGAAACAAAAATGAAAAACTAAACCATATTCTAGCAAAGAAAATCATGTTTATATTTTTGTTTACTAAATTAATTTTTATATTCTAGAAAATTCAAGTTTATATTTTTGTTTACTAATTTTTAATATGTTTTATATATAATATTATTTTTTATATAATATTAAAAACAAGAAAATTCTTTTCCTATTATCATATTCGATTTGAAAACGATCTGCGAACTTTTTAACAACAATTATTGGGCAATATTTTTTTAAAATTAATATTTTTCATAATTAAATTTTTAGCAATTTATTTTAGTCACTACTTTGCAATATCCCTTAAAAAATAATCTACCTATTTTTAAACTCGTGCACTGGCTCTATAATAACTATCTTTAGTTTTTAACGAAAAAAATATTTTTATAAGTCTTGTCATTCATAGATATAAAGCAATTACATTTATTTTTTAAATATTTAATTTTAATTCAGTTTCAGTCTTCTTTTTTATAAGTTTTGGAACTTTATTTAATAAATGGCCAAAGATTTTTTAAGTATGTATTTTACAAAATAAAAAAGAGTGCACAGGCATACCTAACTAGTTATACAAACATAAATACATTAGTAATATATTATACATATATACATGTAAAAACAAAATATACATTTTTATATATGTGTGTGTTTTTAAGATCAGTTTTTTCTCTGTGTAGGTAATAAATTTAATGTTTATACAAATAAAAAAGAGAAATTGTTTTTATTATTTTTTTCGATTCTAAGGTAACATTTTGGAAATAAGTATTTTTAATGCCTAAAGAAGACTTTTTTCGAGGCCCAAATAAGGCGTGGATTTTTAAAAAGAAGACTTTTTCAAGGCCTAAACAAGGCGTAGATTTTTAAAAATAAGACTTTTCAAACCCTAAATAAGTCTTGGATTTTTAAAAGGCCACTTTTTTCAACGAATAATTAAGGCGTGGATTTTAAAAAGAAGACTTTTTTCAACTACTAAATAAGGCGTGGATTTTAAAAAGAAGTATTTTTTGAGGCCCAAATAAGGCGTGTATTTTTAAAAGACTACTTTTCTTCTAGGCCCAAATAAGGCGTGGATTTTTAAAAGAAGACTTTTTTCTAGGCCTAAATAAGGCGTGGAAGACTTTTTTCTAGGCCTAAATAAGTCGTGGATTTTTTAAAGAAGACTTTTTCTAGGCCTAAATAAGGCGTGGATTTTTGAAAAAGACTTTTTTCTAGGCCTAAATAAGGCGTGGGAGACTTTTTTCTAGGCCTAAATAAGGCGTGGATTTTTAAAAGAAGACTTTTTTCTAGGCCTAAATAAGGCGTGGATTTTTAAAAGAAGACTTTTTTCTAGGCCTAAATAAGGCGTGGATTTTTAAAATAAGGCCTATATGAAGCGTGCAGTTTTAAAAGAACGCCTATATGAGGCGTGGAGTTTTAAAAGAAGGCCTGTATGAGGCGTGGAGTTTTAAAAGAAGGCCTATATGAGGCGTGGAGTTTTAAAAGAAGGCATATATGAGGCGTGGAGTTTTAAAAGAAGGCCTATATGAGTCGTGGAGTTTTAAAAGAAGGCCTATATGAGGCGTGGAGTTTTAAAAGAAGCCCTATATGAGGCGTGGAGTTTTAAAAGAAGGCCTATATGAGGCGTGGAGTTTTAAAAGAAGCCCTATATGAGGCGTGGAGTTTTAAAAGAAGGCCTATATGAGGCGTGGAGTTTTAAAAGAAGACTTATTTTTTTTAGCCCCGAATAAGGCGTGAATTTTTAAAAGAAGACATTTTTCAACGACTAAATAAGCCGTGGTACAGACAGCATGGTAGTGAAATTTGAAACCCAATGAGAACCCAAAATACCATATTACAGCCAATTCGGTTGAAAAACGTGTAAAAAATCCCCAAAATACCGAATATTGGAGGGTACCGATATATGGAGGCTACCCTGAAACTTGGCTCAATATTAATAATTTTTGGTACGGAGATGTGTTATGCAATGAGAAACCAAAATACCAAATTTCAGCCCATTCGGTTAAAAAAGTATCCAAAAATCTCCAAAATACCGAATATTGGTGGGTACCGTTATATGGGGGCTACATTGAAACTTACGTCAATATGAATCATTTTTGGTAGTAAGATTTGAAACCCAATGAGAACCCGGCATACCAAATTGCAGTCAATTTGGTTGAAAAAAGCGATCAAAATTCCCAAAATACCGAATATTGGGGGTACTATTAAATGGGGGCTACCCTGAAACTTGGGTCAATATTTATAATTCTTGGTACGGAGATGTGTTACACAATGAGAACACAAAATTCTAAATTAGAGCCAAATCGGTTTAAAAACATGGTCAATATCCACAAAATACCGAATATAGAGGGGTACAGTTATGAGAGGGCTACACCAAAACGTGGACCGATATATCCCATTTACATAACCAAACATCCTAGAAGTTTAAGCTATATATGTGCAAAATTTCAAAGATCTACGGATACACATCGACATTGATTTTATTTTGATCAAGAATAGACATTTATAGGGTCTCTAGGGAGTATTTTGAGGGGTTACAAACGGAATGGAGGGTATAAAAACATGCGATATTTTTTCTTCTTTAATTTGTCCAACTCTTCAATCCTGAAAAATATTATTTTCTTTGTCCTATTTCTAAAAATGTATGTATCTTCCTTTAACAGTTTCTACCATTTTGCCATTCGCCTAAAAGTATGCTATAATTTTCGTTACAAACCAGCAGCCATAGAAGAAGACGAAAAGAAATTGGCCCTTTTTGAAAACACAATTTTGGTGTGTTTTACATTTTCATGTAACAGGTGCCCAGTAGCGAACAGTAAGTATATTTCGCAGCATCGTTGAATTAAAATGCTAATAACTCAGCGACTACTTAATCGATTGTCAAAAATTTTGCACAAATGTTTAGGGGGAAATCTAAAGTTTTATTTCATATTAAAGCTATATATAAAAACGTATATTATATATGAGCAAATTAGAAATGTGTGAGAACTTAAATATTGTTTTAAGTATCGACTATTTTTTTGCTTTTTTGGTTAAATGTAACAAAGTGGAGTCTCCTTTCATTCGATGTACACGTTATTTTGCCGCTCGTATTGAATTGAGCCGAGAAAGGCGAATAATGTGGGAGTTCTTTGGATGTTGTTTTTTTTTAATATCGACTAATTTTTTGATTTTTTTGTTAAATGTAAATAATGTAGAGTCTCGTTTTATTCGATTTACAAGATATTTTGCAGATCGTATTAAATTTTTGTCGAGAATGACTAATTCTGTTCTTGACCATCTGTCAAATTTTGTAGCTGAACAATATGGATCCATGGATTATTAAATTATATTTATCTGGATTAAAATTATATTTATATTTCATCAATTATGATTAAAATCCAAATATCTCCAATATTGAAAAATCAAAAAAAAAAAAAAAGAACAAATGTATCCGGTTATTGATCGTAGGTTTACTTACTTAGATGGCTAATGACAGAACTTTCGTTCCATAATCCAAGCTTAGAAAAGATTTCCAGGCGCGTCGGTCTTTTGCGCAGTTTTTCCAGTTTGAAAGATCATATTCGGCAATAGTGTCCTCCACTTGATTTTTCCATCTTATTCGTGGCCTTTCCCTTCTGCGTGAAGCATCAGCTGGTTCGCTTTTATATGCCTTTTGGACTGGGGCATCTTCATCCATTCTCACAACATGACATAGCCAATGTAGTCGCTGCAGCTCAATACGTCTAACAATGTCGATGTCCGAGAATAGCTGGTACAGATCATGGTTCCTTCGGCCGATATTATATATAACGTATATATATATATAAATCTTTTGGAGAATATTTTTCTCAAACACTCCAAGAATTCATCTGCTTGCGTAAGTGCCCATGATTCAGATCCATATAAAAGCACGGGTAGTATCAGCGTCTTTTAGAGTGAAATTTGAATTGGCGGAAAGGTGTCCTTGCTTTGGATGTTGTTTTTTGCTATAGACTAATTTGTAGCATCGGTTGGTCATAACAATCCTTCTTCGAATTTCAAAACGGATGTCATTCGTTTTATTTATGGCGGCACCAAGGTATATAAAATCTTTGACTACCTCGAAGCTGTATATTCTCAAGTAAAAACAGTTGGTCCGAGCCTACTGGACGTCTTGCGCGTTGATACCATCAGCTTTGGCAGACTCCTTCTCAATTTGTTCAAATGTGCCTGTTACCGCTCTCAATGTTCGACCCATTATGTCGATGTCATCGGTGTAGGCGTGTTGGTGTAGAGAGTGACATTTCTCTGAACGGATGGGGGTGTCGAATGCGGTTTTATAGTCGACGAATAGATGGAATGTGTCGATGTGTTTTTCGTGGGTTTTTTTCAGGATTTCGCGCAGAGTGAAAATCTGGTCAATGGTGGATTTGGTATGGTCCAATAATGTCATTGACCATTTGCTTCAGTCGTTCACACAGCACACTGGATAGCACTTTATAGGCGATGGGAAGGAGACTTATTCCCCTATAGTCGACACATATCGTCTTGTCTCCTTTTGTGCACGTGACACAGCATGCTGGGGTTCCAATCATTGGACATGTTTTCCTCTAGCCAAATTGTACAAATAAGCTGGTGCATGCTTCTGACCAGCATCTGACCACCAGTCTTGAATAGTTCGGCTGGTAACACGTCGGCTCCTGCTGTTTTATTGTTCTTCAGCCGATTAATTGCTTGCACTCTATACACTCTATTGCTTGCACTCTATACCATCGTCTCTTATTGGTTCTGGGGTATTCACTTCACCGCCACTATTTGATATCAGAAGCTTTTCAAAATGCTCCTTCCAGATCCTGAACACGCTGTCTGTATCTGTCACCAGGTTTCCTTCTTCATTTCTACAGGAGGATGTGCCTGCACCAAAGCCTTCGGTTTGGTGTTTTACTCGTTGGTAAAATTTTCGGACTTCATTCTGACTCCTGTACATCTCGATTCGCTCACGCTCACGTTTTTCTTGTTATTTCTTCTTTTTTCTGAAAACACGTTTCTCCTCTCTCCATTTCTCCCGATAATTCTCCATCACATTACGTGTTGCTATTGTCTGTAGGGTTGCCCAATACGCTGCCTTTTTCACATCACTATCATTACGACACTCCTGATCGTACCATGGGTTTCTTGATGGTGGTTTTTGGTACCCAAGTGTTGTGGGCAATTTTTTGCCATTGTGCTTCTATACTATTATCGGGGCAAGAAGTGCTTTCATCAAGCAGTTTGGTAAGTTGAGCGGAATAGGCCTCGGCTACCTGTTGTATTTGCAGCATTTCCGATTTTTGTATTAAAATCTCCTAGCATAATTTTAATGTCATGGCCAGGGCAACGATCATATGCTGTTTCTAGGCGCTCGTAAAATATGTCTTTGGTCAGTTCATCCTTGTCTTCGGTCGGAGCATGGGCGCAAATGAGATTGATGTAGAAAAACTTCACTGATATACGGATTATAGCAATTCGCTCATCTACTGGAGTGAATCTGGAGACGAGGTCTTTTCTTTTCCTTTTAACCATAAATCCGCAGCCTAATTCATGTCTCGTTTCATGGCAGCTATAATACAGGACTTAAACATCGGGCCTTCGCCATGTTAAAGCCAATCAGAGCCGTTTCTTGGTATCTATCATTGTAGGTTTATTGGAATGAAAAAAGGTAGAGGATTCGATTGTTGGGTTTCTAATTATAATTAATGACTAATGATGATAAAAATATTTATTTTTTTTTGGGATTAATTTTTATTAGATATAATAAAGAAAAGAAAACAAATTGGAAGTGTTACAAAGTTGGATTAGTAATAATTTAATTCATAATATTTTGAATATAGGTAAATAAAATAATTTCAATTTCAATAAAAATATATAATGCCAAAAAGCTGGGTAATTTTTTTTCATAAATGCAACAAAGTAGCGTAAACAAATATAACAAAAAAGAAATATATAATAAAAAAAATATTTTTCTTGAATAGAACACAATTCAGTAATGGAAACAAAAAAAAAATAGGTTGAACATGGGTAAATATATTGAGTAATAGGAGTTTGTGTATATATATTTGTAAGTAATATAATATAAGTATGTATAATATTGTTGTGGTGGTGGTGATAATATATATTAATTATAATATAATATGTGAATATTATTAATAGGGGGTTCTGGAGTGTGGGAAAATATTACGGACTATAATGGGGAACTTAAATATTTATTTTTTGATTTTCCATAACATTTGGCTATGAAGATGTCTTTTTTTTAATTTTTAGGGGATCTGAAACAAAGACTTTCAAAATATGGTATTCAAAAAAAAAATTTAAAAAATGTCAGTCGGTGTTTTTTATCTTTTAGATAATTTAAAGGCACTTCTGGTTATTAGATTTCTGAATAAAAAATTTTCCACCACTCCTTAAAACCCTTTTGTTACAAAAAAAAAATAATAAT
The DNA here is from genome assembly GCF_032173495.1 of Musca vetustissima. Taxonomy (NCBI): domain Eukaryota; kingdom Metazoa; phylum Arthropoda; class Insecta; order Diptera; family Muscidae; genus Musca; species Musca vetustissima. The sequence goes on from NW_026883386.1 coordinate 292,895, forward strand.
TATAATTAGAAAAAATACAATTTTAGGTATATTTAAATATTGTGTGTATAACAATAAAAAAAAATGTGATTGATATATAAGTAAGTATATGTGTATGTTTAATAATATGTAAATATTTTTTATATAAATGTAAAAACAATATAAAGATCTTTGAGCGTTAGCTTGCAGTCCATAAAAAACGATATCGATAATCCAGAATTAAAAAAATACAAAAAAAATACTTATGGGTTGGCAGGCTTGATTAGGTTATAAAGTTTAAAAAAATGGAATTTTGATTTTTTTCATTACAATAAAGTCATGGTTGTGGTCGTTCGTTCGTTGCTTAATTCATTCGATTCAAATCCACACAGATCTTGGAGTTGCGATTTTGTTTTTGACTTATCTCCAATACCTGGAACATTTCTTGCAGGGCCTCATTGGTATGGGTTTTGCGGCGATTACGTCTCAATGTGACCCTGCCCGATTTGAATTCACGAACTAGAGCGTCAAGACCTAAGTGGAAGGGAAAAACAGAAACAAAAAATTAGTTAAATATATTTTTTAAATAATTCAACACACACAGAGAAACAAACATCAACAACAAAAATATATGGCACATAGAATGGAATTTTCGAACAACAATTAATTTGGTTTTAAACATTTTTAAATTTTTTTAATTATTTTGTTTAGTAAAATTTTATTAGAACTTATTAAAGAAAATGTACTTTCAAGCCATGCAGTTTTAGCAATTATTATTATTTTTTTTTCAAAATACCATACCTTTTAAGTGAAAAATTAGGTTACCATACCTCTATTACCAAAACCCAGTTATAAAGGACACATTTGTATGTCTTAAAAAACCTTAAAAAACTAATGTTTAAAAAATCCACGCCTTGGCTAGACCTTGAAAAACTAATGTTTAAAAAATCCACGCCATGGCTAGACCTTGAAAAACTAATCTTTAAAAAATCCACGCCATGGCTAGACCTTGAAAAACTAATCTTTAAAAAATCCACGCCTTGGCTAGACCTTGAAAAACTAATGTTTAAAAAATCCACGCCATGGCTAGACCTTTAAAAACTAATCTTTAAAAAATCCACGCCTTGGCTAGACCTTGAAAAACTAATCTTTAAAAAATCCACGCCTTGGCTAGACCTTGAAAAACTAATCTTTAAAAAATCCACGCCTTGGCTAGACCTTGAAAAACTAATCTTTAAAAAATCCACGCCTTGGCTAGACCTTGAAAAACTAATCTTTAAAAAATCCACGCCTTGGCTAGACCTTGAAAAAGTAATCTTTAAAAAATCCACGCCTTGGCTAGATCTTGACAAAACTAATCTTTAAAAAATCCACGCCTTATATAGGCCCATGGAAAATATATCAAAAAATTTCAGTCTTAAAGTTGACAATATTTTTTCATGAAAATTTAAATTGTAAATAAACCACTCAAGGTTATTATTACATTACATTGCCCTCCCTCTTCTCCCCCACTCATTTCCGATCCACAAACAACCAAATATAAATAAACTACTTGTTGAATATGCGGTGGGCTTGTGGTAAATCTCTATTACCTTGATTTCCACCGAAAACAAACAGAAAGCCCCCCTCATCAAGTCAGCTTATGTTTGGAGGGCGGTGGGAGCTGTAACCAAAAATAAAACAAAAATATTTGTTGATTTGTATTCGTCCTTCGTTGGTAAATCCAAGTAAATCCTTTTGATAAGTAACTCCAAGTGTGTGACAAACCCACACACACACAATGAAAATAATGATGATGTTTGGTTGGATGAAAGAAAATCACTACCAAGAAACAATTGCCCGTATGGGGTTTACGAAGTGGTGGTATATTGGCATTTCAAATATTAGACGACAACAACAGCAATACCACCAACAACGACAACAATCTTCTTGGTATAATATTTCTTTATTTATTTGAGAGTGTCTTTTTGATTTTCGTAGTTTTGTTTTCTGCACTTCATTCGTTTGGCAATTTCCTCTGTTTAGTTTATATGCCTTTTTTTGTTTCTTCGTTGGTGGAATGTCTTTCAATTGCCATAATAAAGCATAACAACATTGTGTGAAGGATTGTTCGGTGGGGGAGGGGTGGCGAAGTTCCGACACCCATCATCATCAAATATTCGTCGTCTGCTGCTGTTCGTTCTTAGTTTTGAATTTCAATTTTTATGACGGTGATTTCTTTGTAGCGATTAATCACAGCTCATTTAGTGTTGGGTATTTTTTTTTTTTTTTTGTTATCACTCATTCTTCTTATTCTATTTTATGTTCTACAACGAAATTTTCTTAAAGTTATTTAAAAAATATATTTTAAAATATTTTTAAGATGCTATCACAGGTGTGGTTTTTATTTTTAATATTTTTTAGACAACTATCACAGGCGTGGATTGTTTTTAGACAACTATCACAGGCGTGGATTGTTTATAGACAACTATCACAGGCGAGGATTGTTTTTAGACAATTTTCACAGGCGAGGATTGTTTTTAGACAATTATCATAGGCGTGTATTGTTTTTAGACAATTATCACAGGCGTGTATTGTTTTCAGACAACTATCACAGGCGTGGATTGTTTTTAGACAATTATCACAGGCGTGTATTGTTTTCAGACAATTATCACAGGCGTGGATTGTTTTTAGACAACTATCACAGGCGTGGATTGTTTTTAGACAACTATCACAGGCGTGGATTGTTTATAGACAATTATCACAGGCGTGTATTGTTTTTAGACAATTATCACAGGCGTGGATTGTTTTTAGACAACTATCACAGGCGTGGATTGTTTTTAGACAACTATCACAGGCGTGGATTGTTTATGGACAATTATCACAGGCGTGTATTGTTTTTAGACAATTATCACAGGCGTGGATAGACAACTATCACAGGCGTGGATAGACAACTATCACAGGCGTGGATTGTTTTTAGACAGTTATCACAGGCTTGGATTGTTTTTAGACAACTATCACAGGCGTGGATTGTTTTCAGACAACTATCACAGGCGTGGATTGTTTTTAGACAACTATCACAGGCATGACAAGAGCTAACTCGGCGTGGATTTTTTTAAAAAAAATTTTAAGGATTTCGTGGATTTTAAAGAGCTACGACAAACGTGAATTTCTTAAAAAAATTTACTTAAAAATATTTTTTATGAAGTTATCACAGACCTGAATTTCTTAAAAATATTGTTTGAGTGTCTATCGCATTGTGGATTTTTTTTACAGGATTTAGATTTTTAAAATTGTTATTATAGAGCTATCACAGGCGTGGTTTTTCCAATAACAGTTAAATTAAATACCCATTTAAAATAATTAATTGAAATTTGATGTGGATTTATTGTTCATGCTGGCGGCTGACCATGAAACTACACGACTCTTATACACTTCATATCTTCTTCTACTTCATTTTATCTGAATCTTCTCACTTCTCATTTCCTTTAAAAACCGAACAATTTAACGGAAATTTTTAAACACAAAACAAAATCATTGTTGATAACATAGATGTTTGTTGGTATTTACTGTCGACGTCTCGCCATTATTGTTGATATTTTCTTCTCTCATTTATATAAGTCACTGCATGCAAGTGAGTGTGAGGTGAATGAGCGAAAGAAAAAAGAAGAGAGAGAGAGAGAGTGAATCAAACAGTGTTTATTGTTGTAACTCCTGTTTATGAATCAACATGTATGAGGTTTCTTCTTCTTTATTTTGTGTGTTGTTACCAAACACATTTGCACCATATACATAGATGCTCAAACACACACATACACACAATATTTGTTTATCCTTTGCAATGAAATATAAACGGAAGTAATGATTTTTACCATATAGAGATGACACAATAAAAGCGTTTGGGCGTCAATGAATTCGTTTTATTGGAATGGAGGGCGTATGAGTGTTGGGCTTTTTTTTAATATTTTTCTAGAGGCCTATTACAGGTGAGTTTTTTTTTAATTATTTTTCAAGAGGCCTATCAAAGGCATGGATTTTTTTAAAAATATTTCTCAAGAGGCCTATCAAAGGCGTGGATTTCTCAAGAGGCCTATCAAAGGCGTGGATTTCTCAAGAGGCCTATCAAAGGCGTGGATTTTTTTAAATATCTCTCAAGAGGCCTATCAAAGGCATGGATTTTTCAAGAGGCCTATAAAAGGCATGGATTTTTCAAGAGGCCTATAAAAGGCATGGATTTTTCAAAAGGCCTATCAAAGGCGTGGATTTTTTTAAATATTTCTCTAGAGACCGATGAAAGGCGTGGATTTCTCAAGAGGCCTATCAAAGGCGTGACTTAAAAAAAAAATTAGGAGGCCTATCAAAGGCGTGAATTTAAAAAAATTTAGGAGGCCTGTCACACCTGTGATAGTTGTCTAAAAAATATTAAAAAAAAAAAAAACTCAAACCGCATTGGTATGGTCCAATAATGGCTTCAGTCGTTCACACAGCACGCTGGATAGCTTATTATAGGTTATTCCTCTATAGTTTGCAGTGCAAACTGTGCCCATATCTTCTTGTCTTCTTTTTTGTGCACGTGACACAGCAAGCTGAGGTTCCAATCATTGGGCATGCATTCTTCTAGCCAAATTGTACTAATGCTCCTGAACCAGGTAACCCGTCGGCTCCTGCTGCTTTATTGTTCATGAGCCGATTAATTGCTTTTATGATCTAACATATTGATGCTAGAATAGCTTGTATACTCATACCATAACCTCTTATTGGTTCGGCGATATTCACCGCCAACGCAGATCGGCCCATAGATAGGAATACCAAATGCAGACATTTCTTTAAACACCTCTAAACGGATAGGGCTGTCGAATGCGGCTTTATAGTCGATGAATAGGTGGTATGTGTCGATGTGTTTTTCGTGGGTTTTTTTACAGGATTTGGCGCAGAGTGAAAATCTGGTCAATGGTGGATTTGCCAGGTCTGAAGCCACAGTGTTACATTAGATCGCACCTTTGATGCTACATTAAGACGGGTGCGTACCTTTGCTGCCAGAACGTAATAGTCCGAATCGATATTCGCTCCTCGGATCGATCGAACGTCTAATACACTGGATGAATGCCTTCCGTCTATCACAACATGATCAAATTGATTTCTCATACTCTTGATCAGGAGAAATCCAGGTGGCCTTGTGTATATTGAGATGCTTGAATCTGATGCTGCTAAGTACCATGTTTTTTGCTGCGGCGAAGTCAATCAGCCTCATGCCGTTGCCGGATGTTTCTTCATGAAGGCTGAATTTTCCGACGGTGGGGCCAAAAATATTTCCCCTTCCGATTTTTGCATTAAAATATCCTAGCAGAATTTTTGTGTCATGGTCAGGGCAGCGATCATATGCTGTTTCTAGGCGCTCGTAACATATGCCTTTGGTCTGCTCATCTTTGTCTTCGGTCGGAGCATGGGCGCAAATAAGACTGATGTAGAAGAACTTCGCTTTTATACGGATTATAGCAATTCGCTCATCTACTGCAGTGAATCTGGAGACGAGGTCTTTTATTCTCCTGTTAACCTCAAATCCGCAGCCAAATGCACGTCTCCTTTCATGACAGCTATAATACAGGGCGTAATCATCTGATTTACTTATGTCAGTCCCTTTCCATTGCATTTCCTGTAAGGCAATAATATCAGCTTTGTACTTCTTGAGTACATCCGCCAAAGTGAAAACTGCTCCTGTTCTGTACAAGGTGCGCACATTCCAAGTGCAGATTCGCAAGATCGTGGTCCTTTATACGTTTGCGGCGGTCGTCAACGTTAAGGGGGTTTGGTTTTCTTTTTCTTTGCTTTTTCATAGTATGAGGGGTTTGTGAGAGTGGGCAACTAACCCAACGTCTCAACCCATTTTTTTATAGTTCTTATGGGTCAACTCGCGGCACATATTAGCTCACTATTTCAACGGGTGATGAAAATAGCTACACCATGTGACACCGCGGGGAGGTCAGTGTCCATAATTGAGATGAAAGAGGGACCAAGATGAGCCTGGACTTCGCCATGTTAAAGCCAATCGGAGCCGTTGTTTGGTATCTATCATCCCCTAAGCCACACCAGCCTGTGTTAGCCCTCTAAAAAATATTTTAAAAAAATCTGGAAACGACATGTGACACCGCGGGGAGGTCAGTGTCCACAATTGAGATGAAAGAGGGACCAAGATAAGCCTGTTAAAGCCAATCAGATCCGTTGCTTGGTATCTATCATCCCCTACGCCACACCCGCCTGTGTTATTTAAATATTTAAAAAAATCCACGCCTGTGATAGTTGTCTAAAAATATTTTTAAAAACTCCACGCCTGTGATAGTTGTCTAAAAATATTTTTAAAAACTCCACGCCTGTGATAGTTGTCTAAAAATATTTTTAAAAAAATCCACGCCTGTGATAGTTGTCTAAAAATATTTTTAAAAAAATCCACGCCTGTGATAGTTGTCTAAAAATATTTTTAAAAAAATCCACGCCTGTGATAGTTGTCTAAAAATGTTTTTAAAAAAATCCACGCCTGTGATAGTTGTCTAAAAATGTTTTTAAAAAAATCCACGCCTGTGATAGTTGTCTAAAAATGTTTTTAAAAAATCCACGCCTGTGATAGTTGTCTAAAAATGTTTTTAAAAAAATCCACGCCTGTGATAGTTGTCTAAAAATGTTTTTAAAAAAATCCACGCCTGTGATAGTTGTCTAAAAATGTTTTTAAAAAAATCCACGCCTGTGATAGTTGTCTAAAAATGTTTTTTAAAAAAATCCACGCCTGTGATAGTTGTCTAAAAATGTTTTTAAAAAAATCCACGCCTGTGATAGTTGTCTAAAAATGTTTTTAAAAAAATCCACGCCTGTGATAGTTGTCTAAAAATGTTTTTAAAAAATCCACGTCTGTGATAGTTGTCTAAAAATGTTTTTAAAAAAATCCACGCCTGTGATAGTTGTCTAAAAATGTTTTTAAAAAAATCCACGCCTGTGATAGTTGTCTAAAAATGTTTTTAAAAAAATCCACTCCTGTGATAGTTGTCTAAAAATGTTTTTAAAAAAATCACGCCTGTGATAGTTGTCTAAAAATGTTTTTAAAAAAATCCACGCCTGTGATAGTTGTCTAAAAATGTTTTTAAAAAAATCCACGCCTGTGATAGTTGTCTAAAAATGTTTTTAAAAAAATCCACGCCTGTGATAGTTGTCTAAAAATATTTTTAAAAAAATCCACGCCTGTGGTAGTTGTCTAAAAATATTTTTAAAAAAATCCACGCCTTTCATAGTTGTCTAAAAATATTTTTAAAAAAATCCACGCCTGTGATAGTTGTCTAAAAATATTTTAAAAAAAATCCACGCCCATATAAATTATTTACTTTATTTTTTACTCTCTAAAAATATATATTTTTAAAAAATTGTATATCCCCTTAAACTATGTATCTGTTGTTTTTCCTCCAACGCCATCGCCCAAACGCTTTCATTGTGTGCGCTCAGATTTTATTATTGCAAAAAAAGAACCAGAACCTTTTTGTTATGCCATATAACAACGTTTGGTGCGTTGTTTAGCTTTAAAGTTTCGGTTCATTTGTTACGCGTCCTGCGTCCGTGAAACAACGTTTCTATCGTCCAAACGACTTCGATTCGGTAGTGATAGAATAAAAAAGAAAATATTTAAAAATTAATTTCAAAAAAATACTATTTTGAAATTGTGGTGTCAAACGGCTAACGGCGGTTATGAAGAAAGTGTCGGAAATGTCAAAACGAAAAGACCGGGAAAATGTAACGAGAAATAATCAAGCAAAATAAGAAATCAAGTGATAAACCAAAAAAGCAAAACAAAAATGGAAGAAAATTGAGGAGCGGAAATTTTAAATTTTTTTTAAATAAAGGAAAGAAATTAAATTAGGTTTTTTTTAAATAAAAAAGTGAAATTAAATTAAAAAATATTTTTTTAAATAAAGAATCTATGTGGCTGAAGAAATAAATAAGAACCTATTCCAATAATTGCCCCCCTCACAAAAGAGTCCTATGTTGAGTGCTTATTATTTGTTGTTGTGATTGTGGTGAATAAAAGAAAAAAAATAATAATAAAATAAAATTCAATAAAAAAAGTTCTATAATTCAATAATATCGACACAAAAAAACAACAACAATAAATACAATATTTTGTTATTTTTATTGTTGTTGTAAACAAAAGTATCTACTGTATTGTAGGTAGTATGATAACAAATAGCAACAGCTGATATTTCCATTTGCACTAGAAGAGCAAAACAAAAAAACAACAACAAAAACGATAACAACAAAGGATTTACATGCATGCAGAAGCCTGATGTGTAACGGTAAGTCTCGACCAGTATGCGGTGCTCTTTTACAAATTCAGTGCATGTACATGCAAGTAAAGTGCCGTTTGATATATTTATGTAATTACCAATAAACACATATGTATGTGTGTGTATATGTTGGCGCCCGCATATTCAAGGCAGTCACGGAGAAATCAATCGAACTCTATCACTGACCTACAAAACTAACAGCCTGTTTTTGTAAAATTCCAAACGAACGAATTCGAGTGACTTACGACCAAACTCCTTGGTTTTGAAAAATATGTCATTTATTTTTGTTTTGAATCAGAAAACATTTATAAACATAAATAAAGGTTTGGTCGTAAGTCACGCGAATTCGTTCGTTTGGAATTTTACAAAAACAGGCTGTAAAATATGATAGCAGCAGCATCATTATCATGCTGCTGCTATTCATCACAAGGAATTACACACTCAACATAAACACCTCACGTGTATGTGTGTGTACACACACACAGATACACATATAACACTGATTTAATTGATTGTCAGGCAGGCAGACAGACAGACAGGACGACAATCATCGACATTCATCAATGCATATCAATAATGTTGTCGGCTATGTATGCATGTGTGTGTGTGGGGCACTTAAACACTTACACTTTCACACAGAGACACAACACCAGAAAAAAACTTTCATATTTTATAGATATAACAACAATGAGCGGAGCAATATAGTCGGACGGGACCGACCATACGATACCCTACACAACTACCATGGAACTCCAACTTTCTGCGGACGTTAATTCCGAGCCTGGGCAATATTTCATGATATTTCAGTACAGCTACTGTCCAGATTCCCTTCACCGTGGTTTGTGTTGTGATGCTCGTATTTAATTGTGGTCTTTAGATCGGCTCGAAAAGAACACAACAAATTAAGATTTTGGTCCACTTCATTCCAAAATTATTATCTGATCATCACCGAAAATTATAGGCGTTGTCCTTGACCATAACTGGAACCTCATGGAACATTTCAAAGCTATATTTCCGCCCTCTAGTGTGGTAATGGGTAACTAAATAATATCTGAATATGTAAGCACCCGTAAATATTTATGTGTAATTGGCATCATTTTAAAGGTCAACAATTCGGCTCTATGTCCTTCAGGGGTAAATGTATACGCTATATAATACAATTTTTGTCATTCAATTTTTCACACAAAAGTCAGGGTACAGTTGACCCGCTAAATATTGACCAATCCTTATCAAAAAAAGCATGCTTATTCTTTAGCCTGTTCCCCTTCTCCATGTAAAAAATCGTGATGTTCTAGCCATAATTGCGGCCTCTGGAGCGACCAGAAAATCAGATAAAAATTAAGTTTTTGGTCCATTTTACCCCCTAAATATTAACCGATCTTTACCAAAAACAATACAGGTCTTCATTGGCCAGAACCCATCCTACATGTAAAATTTCGTGAAGATTGGTCCATAACTGTATGGCCTGTATCGTGTTTACAAATTATAATGGACAGACGGACGGACACACATGTCTAGATCGACTCAGCTAGTCGAGATATGACGATTGGTATACTTAAAGGTAGGTCTAGGACCAATATTTAACGGCCTTACAAACTCTTGGGGTTGTACAAAGATATAATACCCTGACAACATAGTTGTGTAGGGTATAAAAAGAAATCCATGAAAATGACAGAAAGTGGTTGCCTGACTAACTGACTGACAGACTGATGACTATATCATTGGCAACAATTGTTGTTGTTGTATTATGGCCAGGAGCCATTCATTGTCTGCTAATGGAATGTTTATTTGTATGGCAAAATTAAATATGGAAAATAACACACATACATACATACAATTCTTAGAAGGAATAAATGATTATAGAAACAAATTTAAAAGAACACCTGATAAAGAGGTTAAATTGGAAAAAATGGGTGTTGAAATTATTGATTTCAAATTGGGATGATTTTGGGAAAATTCAAGTGAAAAAATTTCAAACAATGTTCAAGGACTATCAAACGTGTGGAATATTTGGAAAACTATTTTATAAAGGTGTAACAGGCTCCCTACGAGAGGTATAGTACTCTGGCGCCCAACGTGGGGCCCGTTTCATTAACGCCCTACTAAAGACCTATTACAAAGGCAAATAATAGCGTGGATTAAAACTATATATTTATATTTGCATGTGTGGATTTTAAAAGAATATATTTTTTTTAAATTTTAACATAAGCATGGATTCTAGGGTGGTGTAGGGGATGATATATACCAAGCATCGTCTCTGATTGGCTTTAACATGGCGAAGTCCAGGCTTATTTTGGTCCCTCTTTCATCTCAATTGTGGACACTGACCTCACCGTGGTGCCACCTGGGGTAGCTATTTTCATCATCCGATGAAATAGTGAGCTAATATATGCCGCGAGTTGACCCATAAGAACTATAAAAAAATGGGTTGAGACGTCGGGTTAGTTGCCCACACTCGGAAAACCGAACCTACTATGAAAAAGCAAAGAAAAAGAAAACCAAACCCAACTAATGTTGACGACCCCCGCAAACGTGATGAACAGCAACAGGCGCAGTGTTCGTTTTGGCGGATGTACTCAAGAAGTACAAAGCCGATATTATTGCCTTACAAGAAATGCGATGGAAATGGGCTGGCGTAAGTAAATCAGATGATTACGCCCTGTATTATAGCTGCCATGAAACGAGACCTGAATTTGGCTGCGGATTTATGGTTAAAAGACCTCGTCTCCAGATTCACTGCAGTAGATGAGCGAATTGCTTTAATCCGTGTAAAAGCAAAGTTCTGGCAGCCAAGGTTCGCACTCGTCTTAATGTTGCAGCAAAGGTGCGATCTAATGTAACATGGAAATTTGTCATCGAAAAGCTGCAAACACCTACTCCGCTCAACTTATCCAACTGCTTGACGAAAGCACTCCTTGTCGAGATAATAATATAGAAGCACAATGGCAGAGAATTGCTCACTCCCTACAAACTGCAGCAAAAGCAACACTTGGATCCCAAGAAATCCGTGGTACGATCAGGAGTGTCGTAATGCTCATCCAATTTTAAAGGCCATTGTCCGAGATTTTGTCTTCTACTTGATCTTTCCATCAGAATCGTGGTCTTCCCTTCTGCGTGAACCATCAGCTGGTTCGCTTTTATATGCCTTCTGGGCTGAGGCATCTTCATCCATTCTCACAACATGACCTAGCCAACGTAGTCGCAGCAGCTCAATATGTCTAACAATGTCGATGTACGACAATAGATGGTACAACTCATGATTCATTCGAAGGTGATATTCATCATCGACGCAGATCGGCTATAGATCTTCTGGAGAATTTGTATCTAAAACACTTCAAGACCTGCCTCATGTGCTTACGCAAGTTCCCTGCTTTAGGTCCATACAACAGCATAGGTAATATCAGCGTCTTGTGGAGTGCGAGATTGGTCTGGCGAGAGGTGGCCTTGCTTTTGAGTTGCTTACTCAGACCATAGTTGCATCTGTTGCCCAACACTATTCTCCTCCGGAGAGCTGATTTTATTAGTTTTGTTTATGGCGGTACATATGTATATAAAATCGTTCACTACCTCGAAGCTGTAGTTTTCAAGTTCGAGTCTACTGGACGTCTTGCGCGTTGATACCATCAGCTCGGTCTTCTCCCCGTTTACTGCCAGATTCCTTCTCAATTTGTTCAAAGATGGCTGTTACCGCTCGCAATGTTCGATCCATTATATCGATGTCATCGGCGTAGGCGAGTAACATGTGTTGTTTGGTGTACAGAGTGCCATTTCTGTTCATCTTTCAATCTCGTATGACCTTTTTCAGCAGGATGTTAAAAAGATCACACGACAAACTGTCACCTTGTCTGAATCCTCGTTGAGTATTGAAGGGCTCTGATAGGTCCTTTTCGACCTTAACTGCCGACCTTGTGCCACTTAAAGTTATCCTGCATAGCCGTATTAATTTTGCAGGAATGTCGAACGTAGACATGGCTTTAAACACCTAGTCGACGAATAGGTGGTTTATTTTTCCAGGATTTGACGCTGCGTGAAAATGTGACCAATGGTGGATTTGCCAGGTCTGAAGCCGCATTGGTATGGTCCAATAATGTCGTTTACCATTGGCATCAATCGTTCACACAGCACACTGGATAGCACTTTATATGCGATGGAAAGCAGGCTTGTCTCTTTTTTTTGTGCACGGAACACAGGATGCTGAGGTTCCAATCATTGGGCATGCATTCCTCTAGCCAAATTGTACAAATAAGCTGGTGCATGCTCCTGACCTTCGGTCTTGGATAGTTCGGCACCTGGTGCTTTATTGTTCTTCAGCCGATTAATTGCTACACATGACCTCCATACCGTCATCTCTTAATGGTTCTCGAGTAGGTTCTTCATCACCACCATTTGATACCAGAAGCTTTTCAAAATGCTCCTTCATGTAGCGTTTTTCGCCTCAGTAGCGTGAATTTAAAAAATATGTTTTTTTAAATGTTTTCCAAAAATATTCCGATGCACTATCTCATGTCCGAATTTTCAATTTTATAGCAAATACTTTTATGAAAATGTACAAGGCTTTTATATACCTGAAATAGAGTGGATATTTTCAAATGTGAATTTTTTAAGGAAACATTTTCCAGGGTCATACAAAGCGTGGATTTTTTAAAGAATATTTTTTTAAGAGTCATACAAGGCGTGGATTTTTTTAAATAATATTTTTTCTAGGCCTATCTAAGGCGTGGATTTTTTAAAGAATATTTTTTCTAGGCCTATCTAAGGCGTGGATTTTTTAAAGAATATTTTTTCTAGGCCTATCTAAGGCGTGGATTCTGTAATGGATATTTTTTTCTAGGCCTATCTAAGGCGTGGATTCTGTAAAGAATATTTTTTCATGGCCTATATAAGGCGTGGATTCTGTAAAGAATATTTTTTCATGGCCTATATAAGGCGTGGATTCTGTAAAGAATATTTTTTCATGGCCTATATAAGGCGTGGATTCTGCAAAGAATATTTTTTTCAAGGCCTATATAAGGCGTGGATTCTGTAAAGAATATTTTTTCAGGGCCTATATAAGGCGTGGATTCTGTAAAGAATATTTTTCAAGGCCTATATAAGGCGTGGATTCTGTAAACAATATTAGTTCAAGGGAGATGTATACTCTGGTGCGTATGCATGATAATAATTGTAAATCATACGCAACGTATAACCGACTATATGGAATAAGTTCAAGTCATATTTGTACGATGATTTCGATATTTCATCCTAAAAATAACCAACCTTTTGCATTCAAAACTAGTTGAATATATTCAACTTTTGTTTAATAAAAATGCTACATTTCCTTTCACCATTTACATGTATGTGTGTGGGATCTTTATATCTAGTAACTTATATGGTGCGATATATAAGTATGTTATGCTGTGTGTTTCTGCTGTTACATACAACGACATGTTTTATTCAATTATATCACAGTTGTAGTTGTGTAGTAGTAACACACACACGGACAGTAGCAGTATGCGTACAAATGTCATGGATGTATGACAATACCTGTGGAGACATAGTGAAACATAGGGAGTCAATTGGAATTGAGTGAGAGAGTGAGCGAGCCATCCCTCTCTCCCTCCCTACCATATATAGACAGCAATCAAAATGGGGCAAGGGTAATTTATGTTTGTAAGTGAGTGTGTGTTTGTTGTTGTTTCAGAGGGCGTGTGGGCGTTTGTGCGTTTGAATGTTAAGTTGATTGATATGTGTATTAGCCAGGTGACTCCTAGAGAATGAGTTATTTTCTCCTGCGAGCTTTTTGCTGCTGGGAGCTGTTGCCAGCAACACTTTTGTTGGTTTTTTTCGATTCTCAGTAGCATCGTTTGTTACACAAAGTTGTTATTGTTTTTGTTTTGTATTTATTTTGAGTGGTTGGTAGACATTTCTAAGGCTTTGTCATTTGCTCGAAAGGTAAATGTCAAAATAATACTTATTTAAAAAATACAAAGTGTGATTTCAATATAAATGTATTTATGTGACAGAATGAAATATTGAAAATAAAATAAAAAATTTCAAACGATTACAAAATGTATTTAACTTGTAGAAAATGATCCGACGAAATTTCAAATGTTTGCTACGAAGATTTATTTACCTTTGGTGATATAGGCAAAAATATTCTCAAGGGAAAATATATCCTGGGCAGACAATGTAGGTGGGAAATACTTTGGATGATAAAAAACAAAACGGAATAGTTCTTAATAATATTCCTTCAATTCGTGAATTATTTAAAGAATAAAATGTTTAAAGGTCTTTTAAAGCTTGAATTATTTAAGGATTTTTTTCAGAGACTATGATTATTTAACGAATTTATTCGAAATGTGATTTTTATACCCTACACAACTTTGTTGTCAGGGTAATATAGCTTTATGCAGCCCCAAGAGTTTGTAACGCCGCGAAATATTGGTCTTAGACCCTTTAAGTATACCCTTTAAGTATACCGATCGTCATATCTCGACTAGCTGAGTCGACCTAGACATATGTGTCCGTCTGTCCGCCTGTCCATTATATTTTGTAAACACGATACAGGCCACAGTTATGGACCAATCTTCAAGAAATTTTGGATGTAGGATGGGTTCAGCCTAATGAAGACCCCTATTGATTTTGGGAAAGATCGGATAATATTTAGGGGATGAAATGGACCAATTACTTAATTTTTGTCGGTTTTTCTGGTCGCTCCAGAGGCCGCAATTATGGCCCAAACATCTTGAATTTTTACATGGAGAAGGGGATTGAGCCAAAGAAAAAGCATACCTGCTTTGATAAAGATTGGTCAATATTTAGCGGGTCAAATGGACCCTCACCTTTGTGTGAAAAATTACAAAATTTGTATTCTATGGCGTATATATTTACTCCTGAAGGACATAGGCCTGAGAAGTTGATAGTATATCCAAGAGGGGTGGTTGGCCTTTAAATTAAAACCAATTATATTGTTGTATGTGCTCGGATGTGGGAGTTGCACTTAAATTCACAGGTATCTCCGTATTCGTATATTATTTAGTAACCCATTATCACTCTAGAGAGCGGGACTATAGCGCCGATCGATTTGAAATGTTCAATGAGGTTCCAGTTATGGTGAAGGACAACGCCTATAATTTTCGGTGATGATCAGATAATAATTTTGGGATGAATTGGACCGAAAACTTAATTTTTTGTGTTATTTTCTAGTCGATCTATAGACCACAAATGAAAGCCGAACATCACAACACAACCCACGGGGAAAGGAATTTGTACAATAGCTGTAGTGAATACTCGTAATATTCGGAAAATATGTGAGTGTGAGGCAGAGGTGCTGTTTACCTCTAATCGGGCAATAGGGAGCAAATATCACGAAATATTGCCCAGACTCAGAATAAACATCCGCAGAAAATTTGAGTTCCGTGGTAGTTGTGTAGGGTAACGTATGGTCGGCCCCGTCCGACTATACTGCTCCGCTCACTGGTTTTAAACATATTTTTGAATTAATATCAAAAATAACATCAAAACTATATGATACCCTTCACCACTTTGGATATATTCAACAGATGGAATTCTAACAGAAGTCATTCTGCAACCTATATTAAATGTTGGTCAAATATAGAGTTGCTTCTTACCAATGGGACAAAATTATGTAAATAAATTTAAAGCAAAATATCGAAATCTAAACCGATTTCATCGAAACCTGTCACATGTTAGGTTACACTTATTTCAGTATGTTTTGTCCATTCGGCCACTTTTTGAGTTCTTTATTTACGTATAAATCAAAATTTCGTGCAAATCGAAGGATATATAGGGACTTTGGTGCACCATTAACATAAAATCGGACGAACATATATATGGGAGCTATATCTAATTCTGAACCGATTTTCACGAAATTTAACACACATCGTTCTAGACTAAATTCAGTACGCTATGCCAAATTTCGTGCAAATCTAATGATTTTCAGGGTCTTTGGTGCACCATTTACCTAAAATCGATCGAAACTATATATGGGAGCCATATCTAATTCTGAACCGATTTTCACGAAATTTAACACACATCGTTCTAGACTAAATTCAGTACGCTATGCCAAAATTCGTGCAAATCTAATGGTTTTCAGAGACTTTGGTGCACCATTTACCTAAAATCGGTCGAAACTATATATGGGAGCTATATCTAAATCTTAAGCGATTTTCACGAAATTTAACACACATCGTTCTAGACTAAATTCAGTACGCTATGCCAAAATTCGTGCAAATATAGGAACGATATATATAGGAACTTTGGTGCACCATTTAAATAAAATCGAACGAACATAAATACGGGAGCTATATCTAAATCTGAAACGATTTTTCCCAATTTCAATAGGGTTCGTCCTTGGGCCAAATAAGTGGCATGTGCCAAATTTTATCCAAATCGGATGATAAATGCGACCTGTACTTTGTTTAGAATTTAACCTCAACAGACGGACAGTCCGACGGACGGATATGCATAAATCGACTCGGAAAGTGATTCTATGCATATTCTCAAAAGGAACCATGGGTCTATCTCCATTCCTTTTGCCTGTTAACAAAATATACCCTGTACCACAGTGTGGTGAAGGGTATAAAAATCCACACCAAGCATGAATTTTTGAAAGGACCATTCAGTCGTTAAGGACCTTTAAGGATTATTTATTAAGGGTCCATCATAGCGTGTTTTTTAAGAATACTTTTTCCGGATCTGCGTGGATTATTTTAATAATAGTTTTTTTATTTAACATGATTGCCGATCACGGGAACATCCAAATCTCAAAATTACAACGTAATTAAAAACGTTTTTTGAAATTTCCATATGGAATTTTGAATAGACATTCTTGAGAAGTGATAGGTTCCATTTAAAAAAAATGTTAAATGACCGAATGTATTTAGAACACATTTTCGCGGTCCTTAAGTGCTATTAATTTTATTTTTTCGGGATCCATCAAAGAGTAGATTTTTAGAATATTTTGTAGTGTTTATACCCTACACAACTATGTTGTCAGGACCCTACACAACTATGTTGTCAGGGTATTATAGCATTGTGCAGCCCCAAAAGTTTGTAACGCCGCGAAATATTGGTCCTAGACCCACCTTTAAGTATACCGATCGTCATATCTCGACTAGCTGAGTCGATCTAGACATGTGTGTCCGTCCGTCTGTCTGTCCATTATAATTTGTAAACACGATACAGGCCACAGTTATGGACCAGTCTTCATGAAATTTTACATGTAGGATGGGTTCTGACCAATGAAGACCCCTATTGTTTTTGGAAAAGATCGGGGATTTAGGGGATGAAATGGATCTAAAACTTTATTTTTGTCGGTTTTTCTGGTCGCTACAGAGGCCGCAATTATGACCCAAAATAATATTTTGGGTGATATTTGAGAGTGTATTTTTTTAACCTTTTTACCTGGGTCCATTAAGGTGTGTCTTCTTACACAATATCTATGATTTTAAAAAATATATAATTTTCCCGGCTAACCAAAGTGGGTTTTCTAATGGTCCAACAAATCGTGGTTTTCAAAAGAATGTTTTTTCTTTGGACATAAATGTTTTAAATCACATTTCGGAGTCCTTCAAGGCTCCGTTGGTCTTAAAGACTATTTTTTTCGGTAGCCACGAAGGCGTGGATTATATATATATATATATCCTTCCTTTGGTGAAGGAACCATGGGTCTATATCGTTGTTCGAGTCTCTCACTTTTAAATAAAAAATTGAATTTTAAATAAAAATGATGTTATAGGGAAAATCCTTTTTTTTAAAAGTCTATCTCGAAAATCGAGATAGGCCTATAGTTCCTTCACCAAAGTTGCTTAGAATTGTGCATAGAATCATCCTAGGGTGCTGGATTTAATCGGAAATATACATTTATTTTTTTGAAGGAGCCAAGTCGGGAATATTTTTAAAGATCCATCAAAGCCCTCCAAATCGTGTATTTTATAAGGAATACGGTATTTTTAAAGCAATATTTTGTCAGGGCCCACCGGAAGTGTATTTTTTAAATAATATTATATTATAATATTTAATATTATTTTCAAAGTCCTTTGTTTTTGTAGGTGGTGTGTAGGTCTGTTTCCTCATAATAACCGATAAAAAATCATTTCGTTTTTGGGCAACTAAAATTGGAAGATATTAAAATTTCAATAATTAAAATCTCCTATTTTCACCAATTTTAAACTCTCTTTTACAACAAGAATAAACATGCATTTTTGTTTGTCTCCTATAAAATACGAACTAAAATTTGTGTGTCCATCTTCCTCCTTTGAAGTTGACAACTAATAATTTGGTTAATCAAACTTCTATGGAGGCTTTGTATGTGTGTGTGTGTTACTAATAAATAATATTTAATTGTGTGTGTATGTATTTTAAACTAATTAAAACAATTTTTAATTTTTATTACACAGTTTTGAATTCAATAAAGGTACAAAACCAAGCGGAACAACTTATCGAACAAGAACAAATTCGTGTAAAATCAAAATGCCGCACACACACACATACATACACTTGCAAATAAAGATGTAAAGTGTGATTTTAAAAATACGTACAAATATATTTACGAGAAAACAAATTTGTTTGGGTAGCAGGGTGGGTGGGTGTATGTGTGTGTGTGTATGGGAACGTCTATTACGCGTTGTCCTTGCAATATTGTATTTTATATTGAAATTTATTATGTTTTGTTATTGAGCGCGCAGAGAAATGGCTTCAAGGAAACCAATGAATCGTAGCTAGCAAAGCTAGCTAGATGGCAGGCTGGCTGACTTTGGTTGTTGATAGTTACTATCAACCAACCAACTGGCTGCCATGGCTGAGGAGGGCAGCACACGGGCAGCTTAAAGCGGCCACAAAAAACAAGAGCATCAGCCTCTGTGGCAGAGCAATCGTCTCATATTTTTTATTTCAAAAAAAAATTAAATTGAAAAGCGTTATTTTGGAAGTCTTTACATGAGATGATTATTTTGCGGCTGGTTGGGATTATTGGTGTCATGTTCCACCATTTCTTTCGCATCTAAACAAATAGCCAACAAATAGAAAAAGAATATTTTTTCAAGGCCTATATAAGGCGTGGATTTTTTAAAGAATATTTTCCAGGATCCTTTAAGGCGAGGATTTTTAAAAGAATATTTTTCCAGGGTCCTTTAAGATGTGGATTTTTAAAGAATATTTTTCCAGGGTCCTTTGAGGTGTGGATTTATTACAGAATATTTTCTCAATGCCTATATAAGGCTTGGATTTTTTAAAGAATATTTTTTTAAGATCATACAAGGCGTGGATTTTTTAAAGAATATTTTTTTAAGGGTCATATAAGGCGGGATGGCGTAGAGGATGGTTGATACCAAGCAATGGCTCTGATTGCCTTTAACATGGCGAAGTCCAGGCTTATCTTATTCCCTCTTTCATATCAATTGTGGACACTAACTTAACCGCGGTACCACCTGGGGACCTATTTTTCATCACCCGATGAAATAGTGACCTAATATGTGCGGCGAGTTCTCTCATAAGAACTATAACAAGTGAAAAAGCGTTAAGTTCGGCCGGGCCGAACTTTGGATACCCTTCACCATAGATATACTGACAGGTACTAGAAATGAAAATATAGGGAACCCAATGTATTAAATTTCAGCGTATTCGGTTGAAAAACGCGCTCAAGAACCCCAAAATACCGAAAATTGGGGGGTACCCTTATATGGGGGATATCCGAAAAAATTGACCTATATTTATAATTTTATGTGGAGAGATTTTGTACCTATTAAGAACTCGAAATGCTAAATTACTGCCAATTCGGTGAAAAAATACGACCAAAACCCCCAAAATACTGAAAATTAGGAGGTACCGTTATATGGGGGCTACCAGAAAATGTGGACCTATACTTATAATTTTTTGTGGGGACATTTAGTACCCAATAAGAACCCAATGTACCAAATTTCAGCGTATTCGGTTAAAAACGCGCTCAAGAACCCCAAAATACCGAAAATTGGGGGGTACCGTTATATGGGAGCTATGCCTAAACGTGGACCGATATATCCCATCTTCGAACTTGACCTGCCTGCAGACAAAAGACAACCCTATGCAAAATTTCAGCACCCTATCTCAATTCCTTCAGAAGATATGGTGGAGGGTATAAAAAATGTATAAAGGACCACGATCTGAGAATCTGCACTTGGAATGTGCGCACCTTGTACAGAACAGGAGCAGTTTTCGATTTGGCGGATGTAATCAAGAAGCACAAATCCGATATTATTGCCTTACAGGAAAGGGACTGGCGTAAGTAAATCAGATGATTTACGCCCTTTATTATAGCTGTCATGAAACGAGACATGAATTTGGCTGCGGCTTAATGGTTAACAGGAGAATAAAAGACCTCGTCTCCAGAGTCACTCCAGTAGATGAGCGAATTGCTATAATCCGTATAAAAGCGAAGTTGTTCTACATCAGTCTCATTTGCGCCCATGCTCCGACCGAAGATAAAGATGAACAGACCAAAGACATATTTTACGAGCGCCTAGAAACAGCATATGATCGTTGCCCTGGTCATGGCAATGGAAGGGAAAATACCTTTGGCCCCACCGTCGGAAAATTCTGCCTCCATGAAGAAACATCAGACAACGGCATGAGGTTGATTGACTTCGTGGCAGCAAAAAAACATGGTAGTTAGAAGCACCAGATTAAAGCATATCGATACACACAAGGACACTAGGATTTCTCTCTAGATACAGCATATGATCGTTGCCCTGGCCATGACATTAAAATTCTGCTAGGAGATTTTAATGCAAAAATCGGAAGGGAAAATATCTTTGGCCCAAGCGTCGGAAAATTCCATGACTCCATGAAGAAACATCAGACAACGGCATGAGGTTGATTCGCGGTAGCAAAAAACCATGGTAGTTAGCAGCACCAGATTCAAGCACCTCGATATACACAAGGCCACTTGGATTTCTACCGATCGAACAAAGGGAAATCAAATCGATCATGTTGTGATATACGGAAGGCATTCATCCAGTGTTTTAGACGTCTGATCGATCCGGGGAGCGAATATCTCTCTATATATCTATTCCGACCATTACATTGTGGCAGCCGTCTTAATGTAGCAGCAGAGGTGCGATCTAATGTAATACGGAAATTTACCGTCGAAAATCTGGGAACACAACAGGTAGCCGAGACCTACTCCGCTCAACTTACCCAACTGTTTGACAAAATCATACCCTTGTCGTGATAATAATATAGAAGCACAATGGCAAAGAATTGCCCACTCCCTACAAACTGCAGTTAAGGAACACTTGGGTACCAAAGACCACCATCAAAAAATCCGTGGTACGATCAGGAGTGTCGTAATGCTACTGATATGAAAAACGCAGCGTATAGGGCAACCCTGTGGACAGTAGCAAAACGTAATGCGATGCAGAATTATCTGGAGAAAGGGAGAAACGTATTTTCAGAAAAAAGAAGAAAGGACAAGAAAAACGTGAGCAAATCGAGATGTACAGGAGTCAGAAAAAAGTCCGAACATTCTACCAACGGGTAAAACGCCAAACCGAAGGCTTTGGCGCAGGCACATCCTCCTGTAGAGATGACGAAGAAAACCTGGGCCGATCTGCGTTGACGGTAAATATCGCCGTCGAATGAACCATGAGCTGTACCAGCTACTCTTGGACACCGGCATTGTTAGACGTATTAAGCTGCAGCGACTACGTTGGCTAGGTCATGTTGTGAGATTGGATGAAGATGCCCCAGCCCAGATGGCATATAAAAGCGAACCAGCTGATGATTCACGCAGAAGGGGAAGGCCACGAATACGATGGAAAGATCAAGACGAAGACAACATTGCCGAATATGGTCTTTCAAATTGGAAAAACTTCGCAAAAGACCGACGCGTCTGGAAATCTTTTCTAAGCTCGGCTTATGAAATGAAAGTTCTGTCACAAGCCAGCTATGTAAATATACATGGCGTGGATTTTTCAAAGAATATTTTTTCAATGCCTATATAAGGCGTGACTTTTTAAAAAATATTTTTTTCAGGAATATTTTTCCAGGGTCCTTTAAGGTGTCCATTTTTTTAAAGAATATTTCAAGGCCTATATAATATTAACAAAATATTTTTACTTCAAAATTTCTGCCCTGCATAAAATACATACATACAAAATATAGGCCAATACCTCATATTTATTTATTTGGCCTGAATAAATTAGTCATGAGATGTACGAGTAGTGATGTCTGTATTAAGGCAGTACAGTCCGTCTGTCTGTTCAGCCAGTTGTTCCACAAAGAGAGGAGAGTAGCGAAAAGTTGTTATTAAGCGCACAGAAAATCAAAGTCAGCAGGTCAGCATCAGAATTGTTCTGCAAGTCCCATTCAATCTCATTTAGCTGAGCACAACCGTAATGAGTTATAACTCGGTTCACCTCAAAACACTCAATACCAAAAGAAAAAAGAGCTCCAAAAATATCTACACACACAGAGAGACACATAGTCATAGCCATAGTATCCGTGTGTGGGGGGGGAGCGAGGAGGCCAAGCACGTGTGTTACCTACTTCGTTGTAATATCGAGTCGAATAATACGAATAATAATTTTGAGGGAAGTGTATTTTGTGTGCGGGTGGGTGGGTGCGCGTGTAACCTGTGTAACTTTGTGTAGTAACCGAATAATCTGGAAAATTTTTGTAACACCACCTACCTGTTGCTGCTTCGGGTTGTACCTGTTGCTTAACCGTTTCGATTAGTTTTTGCGATACACCTTCGCCACCACTTTCATTATTTCTTTGCAGATCATGCATTTTAGCGATGCTATCCGAAAAACTGGCATCTGCCTGACCGGATGTTAGGGGTCTTATGGCAGGTGTGGTGGGCTTATAAAGCAATGATTCAGGCATTGGCGGAGGCGGTGGTGGCGCTACTATAGGCCTATCCACAGCTGGCTGTTCTATTACATTGGCATTTTTCAACTTCGCCAATTCATTTTCAGCCGCATCGGCTCTAGCTAAAGCTTTGCGCAGCTCATCCTCCATAATCGATAATTTTAGTTGTAAGGTTTTTAGTTCATCGTTAGTAGTTTTTTCTATAGCCGCATCCAAGAGTTTTTGCTACGGGTTAATAGTTTGGATTGGATTGGAGAATGGAGCGTAGTAGGACGAACACAAAAAAAGAACGAGGGCGAAGGGCGGGGCAGAAAGAAAAATATTAGGGTTAGAAAAAAATTAGTACTAAAACTAAAATAGCTTTTTTCTAATTTACAAAATTTTGGGTTTTTTGGGATATAATACAAAAAGAGAGTGTTGCCAGATTGTTTTTGCTTATAAGTAAAAAACCGCAATATAATATAATTGTGAGGGTGTATGGTGTATATAGTAGGGGAACAATTCGGAAAGATACGAAAGCGTTTTGGGTCATCCGATCAATGACTTTGGAAGCATCTTCTTTGCGATAGATAACTTCGGAAGTTCAAAGTTCTACAACGGTATAGAAAATCACTTCGGAAGTCATCTAGGGTATAGGAGATACCTTGGGCAGTAATTTAGGGAAAATGATTTCGGAGGTCATGGGGGATGCCTTCGGAGGTCATCAACGGTACATGAAATCACTTCGAAAGTCATCTAGGGCATAGGAGATGACTTCGAAAATCAGCTATTGTACAGAGAATGACATCGAAAGTTAAACACGGTACAGAGGATGACTTCGAAAACCATATACAGTACAGAGGATGACTTCGGAAGTCATATACGGTACAGAGGACAACTTAGAAAGTCATATAAGGTACAGAGGACAACTTCTAAAGCCATATAAGGCGGAGAAGATGACTTCCGAAGTCATCTGCTGTACAGAAGAAGTCATATATTGTATACGAGATGACTTCGAAAATCATCTAGGGTATAGGAAATGGCTTCGAAAATCATCTACATCATCTACGATACGGGAGATAACTTCGAAAGTCATCTACGATACCTGAGATCACTTCGAAAGATATCTACAGTGCAGGAGATGACTTCGGAAGTCATCTGCGGTATAGGAAATGACTTCGGAGGTCATCAACCGTACATGAGATGACTTCGAAAATCATCTACGGTATCGAAGAAGACTTCGAATATCATCTATGGTATATGAAATGACTTCGAAAGTCATCTACGGAACAGGATATACCTTCGGAAGTCATCAACGGTACAGAGAATGACTTCGGAAGTCATGTACTGTAGATGAGATCACTTCGGAAGTCATGTACTGTAGATGAGATCACTTCGGATGTCATCTAGCGCACAGGAGATGACTTCGAAAGTCAACTACGGACAAAAAAGATGACTTCGAAAATCATCTACAGTATAGGAAATGACTTCGGAGGTTATCTACGGTATAGGAGATAACTTCTACGGTATAGAAGAATACTTCGGAGACCATATGCGATGTAGGAGATGACTTCTAAGTCCTTCTTTGGTATAGAATATGACCTCGGAAGTCGTCTTCGGTACAGAATATGACTTCGGAAGTCTTATATCGTTCAGAGGATGACTTCGGAAGCCATATACTGTATAGGAGATTACCTCGGAAGTCATCTAGGGTACAAGAAATTACTTCATAGGCCATATATGGTATAGGAAATGACTTCGGAAGTAATCTACAGTAGAGAATTTGACTTAGAAGTCGACTATGGTACAGAGAATGACTTCGGAAGTCAGAGGATGTATTCAGAAGTCATATACAGTATAGAAGATGACTTAAAAAATCTTCAGATTACTTCGAAAATCTACGGTATAGGACATGACTTCTGAGGTCATATACTGCAATGAAGATGACTTCGAAGGCCATATAAGGTCCAGAGAATGACTTCGGAAACTATATACTGTATAGGAGATTACTTCGAAGGTAATCTACGGTACATAGAATGACTTCGGGAGTTATATACAGTACCGAGGAAGACTTCGAAAGACACCTACAGTACAGGAAATGACTTCGAAAATCATCTACGGTATAGGAGATGAATTCGAATATATATACAGGAGAGAAAATGACTTCGGGGGTCATCAGCGGTAGATGAGATGACTTCAAATTCACGTACGGTATAGGAGATGACTTCGACTTTCATTAGGTCAGGATCTCCGGATAATGAATCAGCATAGAATTTCTCAGATATTTTTTTCATTCCGAACTGTTCCACCTTATAACTTACTAAAACCCCTAAGAAAAAAATCCCAGCATACATTAAAGCTAAGGTGTTAGTAGAACAATTTTTTTAACAACAAAACAAACAACAAAATTTCATTCCAAAATAAAAACAAGGACAACTAAATCTTGCCTTGGTTTATTTATCCATATTTTGTGTGTTCGGAAACTTTACCGGCCATCACCAACCAGCATCAGCATCTTGATTATCAGTTTGTTATGACTGTATGGTCTGGTCTATGGTTACTTATAGTAAAGAGTTAGGTAGGTTTATACCACCACCACTACATACATATATATAGAAATAGAAATTACTCGTTGGTTGTTTTATTTTGTTCGTTTGTTGGTATATTGAGAGAGAGCGAGTAAAGTTGAGTTATTTTGTTGAGCCACATCACCCACCCCCACAACAATAGCCAAATAACGGAGGAAACAAGGGGCCTTAATTTTTCTTTTCGGAATTTTTCAGAGAGCGGGAATTTTGCCATGGAGATTTAAATTTTGCACATTGGGTTTTTGTGGGGAGTTGTACATTTTTGTTGGTGTGTGGGTGGAGGGCTGGCTGACTGGTTGTTTTCTTTTTGTTGTCTATTGTTTTTCTCCTGCCGTAGCAGCAGCCACTGCCTCAGTTGCTGTACCATTGTTTGGTGGCGTTGCGGTTTGTGTCGGAGTTGTATTACCACCCCTAAATATATTTATGTTTCGGAAGAAACCCGATACACGCTTCAAGCCCTAATTTACCAATTTTGTTATTATAAAATACATAATTGTGTGTGTGCAAAAAGATGGAGATTGAGATTATTATTATAATGGTGTGCAGATTTCATATATATATTTATATATACTTGCATTTATGTAATGGTAGCTTGATGGTACTGTACAAAATGAATTTATTTTAAGCGGTTGGTATTTTTTCAAATGAAATTTAAATGGCAATTAGAATGAATGAATTAAAAATTGTGGCCACTTCTTTTGTGATTTTTTTTTCAATTTGTTGTTGTTATGATTGTGAGATTTTTTTAATTAAATTGTTTTTTCTGGGTGTATATGAATGTGTTGATCTTGTGTGAAAAAAAAGTTGTCACTCAATACACAATGATTGTATTAAATTTAAAATTAATAATTTTATTAAATTTATTAAAGAATTTTTATAAGGGACCATCTCTACAATAGGCATGGATTTTTTTGGGGAATTTTTATAAGGGACCACCTCGAGAATAGGCGTGGATTTTTTTAAAGAATTTTCATAAGGGACCATATCCACAATAGGCGTGGATTTTATAAAGAATTTTTTTAAGAGACTTTCCCCTCTACAGGCGTGGATTTTTTTAAAGAATTTTTTAAGAGACTTTCTCCTCTACAGGCGTGGATTTTTTTAAAATTAATATTTTTCAAAGCCCTGCTGCTCTACAGGCGTGGATTTTTTTAAAGAATTTTTATAGGGGACCATCTCTACAATAGGCGTGGATTTTTAAAGAATTTTTTATAAGGTACCATCTCCACAATAGGCGTGGATTTTTAAAGATTTTTTAGAAGGGACCAACTCTACAATAAGCGTGGATTTTTTAAATAGGCGTGGATTTTATAAAGAATTTTTTAGGGGACCATCTACACAACAGGCGTGGATATTTTAAAGTATTTTTATAGGGGACCATCTCCACATCAGGCGTCGATATTTTAAAGATTTTTTATAAGGGACCAACTCTACAATAACCGGGGATTTTTTAAAGAATTTTTATAAAGGACTGTCTCCACCACAGGCGTGGATTTTTTTAAAGGACCATCTCTACAATAGGCGTCCCTTTTTTAAAGAATTTTTAAAAGGGACCAACTCTATAATAGGCGTGGATTTTTTAAGAATTTTTATAAGGGACTGTCTCCACCACAGGCGTGGATTTTTTAAAGAATTTTTATAAGGGACCATCTCCAACACAGGCGTGGATTTTTTAAAGAATTTTTATAAGGGACTGTCTCCACCACAGGCGTGGATTTTTTAAAGAATTTTTATAAGGGACTGTCTCCACCACAGGCGTGGATTTTTTTAAGAATTTTTATAAAGGACCATGTCCACAATAGGCGTGGATTTTTTTAAGAATTTTTATAAAGGACCATGTCCACAATAGGCGTGGATTTTTTTTAGAGAATTTTCATAAGGGATTTTTTGAAGAAATTCTATAAGGGACCATCTCTACAAAAACCGGAGATTTTTTTAAAGAATTTTTTAAGAATTTTTATAAGTGACCATCTCTACAATAGGCGCGGATTTTTTTAAGAATTTTTATAAGGGACCATCTCTACAACAACCGTCGATTTTTTTAGGTGTGGATTTTTTAAAGAATTTTTATAAGGGACAATCTCCACTACAGGTGTGCATTTTTTCAAGAATTTTCTAACAATCATTGTGTATTGAAATTGCTTCGAAATATCCCCATGTACTTAACCTCTATGCATTGTTGATGGGAATGCGGCGAATGAAATGATCGCTGATGAATTCACCCACCCCAACACAGTAGTTTTATGGCTCTAAACTTACCATTTCAACGATGCGTTCATTATGGTCCCGATTTTGTGACTCAACTTCTTCTTTGATTTGTTCAAATTCCTCATTGGCCTTGGCCGTGGTGGGAGAGGGTGGTATTGGAGTAGTTGGTACAGGTGGTTGTGAGACAGCTGCCGTAGCAGCAGCATCACCACTGGCAACACCATCAGTGGCATCTCGGGTTTTGGCCACTAATTCATCGTTGCGTTGTTTCAATTTAATTAGGGCAGCTTCCATTCTAAACAAAACAAAAACAAAATAATTATTTATTTAAATTTAAAAAACAAAACCCGCTTTCAAAATGAAATTACTTTTTGCTCGTTTCCACACTCTCTTTCATATTTTCCGTTAAAAGTTTTGCCACCTTGGTTAGATTGGTATTTTCCGTGCGTAAGGTTTCATTTTCCTCGTCCAGGTGATGTTGCTACAGGAACAGAGAAATTATACATATAGACGTACATACAAACATTGAAAAAACAACAATAACTGAACTCAATTGTCCAGCATGCGCTGGGGAACACTTACATTCTCAATAAGTTCGGCAATTTTTTCATTGGCTTCGTACAATTGCAATTCCACCGAATTCATGGATGTTTTCAATGCCATAAATTCATCGACCATTTTCTCAACCAATTCACTGGTCAGTGGGGTGGCCAGTGCCGTATCGGCCTCAATTATGCTCTCCATTTCGGCTGTGGTCGCCAATGTGGGCAAAAGTTTCAGTAGTTTCGATTTAAGGCTGTGTGAGCAAACCACCGCATTGGACATATTTTCCTGGCGATCTTTAAGGAGTTGTAACTCTTGGGAGAGGCTGAAGAAGAAAAAATAAAGAGGATTAGTAAATAATGGTGGAATACAAATTCTTAAAAAATCCACGCCTATTGTAGAGATGGTCCCTTATAAAAATTCTTTAACAAATCCACGCCTATTGTAGAGATGGTCCCTTATAAAAATTCTTTAACAAATCCACGCCTATTGTAGAGATGGTCCCTTATAAAAATTCTTTAACAAATCCACGCCTATTGTAGAGATGGTCCCTTATAAAAATTCTTTAACAAATCCACGCCTATTGTAGAGATGGTCCCTTATAAAAATTCTTTAACAAATCCACGCCTATTGTAGAGATGGTCCCTTATAAAAATTCTTTAACAAATCCACGCCTATTGTAGAGATGGTCCCTTATAAAAATTCTTTAACAAATCCACGCCTATTGTAGAGATGGTCCCTTATAAAAATTCTTTAACAAATCCACGCCTATTGTAGAGATGGTCCCTTATAAAAATTCTTTAACAAATCCACGCCTATTGAAGAGATGGTCCCTTATAAAAATTATTTAAAAAATCCACGCCTATTGTAGAGATGGTCCCTTATAAAAATTATTTAAAAAATCCACGCCTATTGTAGAGATGGTCCCTTATAAAAATTCTTTAACAAATCCACGCCTATTGTAGAGATGGTCCCTTATAAAAATTCTTTAACAAATCCACGCCTATTGTAGAGATGGTCCCTTATAAAAATTCTTTAACAAATCCACGCCTATTGTAGAGATGGTCCCTTATAAAAATTCTTTAACAAATCCACGCCTATTGTTAGAGATGGTCCCTTATAAAAATTCTTTAACAAATCCACGCCTATTGTAGAGATGGTCCCTTATAAAAATTCTTTAACAAATCCACGCCTATTGTAGAGATGGTCCCTTATAAAAATTCTTTAACAAATCCACGCCTATTGTAGAGATGGTCCCTTATAAAAATTCTTTAACAAATCCACGCCTATTGTAGAGATGGTCCCTTATAAAAATTCTTTAACAAATCCACGCCTATTGTAGAGATGGTCCCTTATAAAAATTCTTTAACAAATCCACGCCTATTGTAGAGATGGTCCCTTATAAAAATTCTTTAACAAATCCACGCCTATTGTAGAGATGGTCCCTTATAAAAATTCTTTAACAAATCCACGCCTATTGTAGAGATGGTCCCTTATAAAAATTCTTTAACAAATCCACGCCTATTGTAGAGATGGTCCCTTATAAAAATTCTTTAACAAATCCACGCCTATTGTAGAGATGGTCCCTTATAAAAATTCTTTAACAAATCCACGCCTATTGTAGAGATGGTCCCTTATAAAAATTCTTTAACAAATCCACGCCTATTGTAGAGATGGTCCCTTATAAAAATTATTTTAAAAATCCACGCCTATTGTAGAGATGGTCCCTTATAAAAATTATTTAACAAATCCACGCCTATTGTAGAGATGGTCCCTTATAAAAATTATTTAAAAAATCCACGCCTATTGTAGAGATGGTCCCTTATAAAAATTATTTAAAAAATCCACGCCTATTGTAGAGATGGTCCCTTATAAAAATTATTTAAAAAATCCACGCCTATTGTAGAGATGGTCCCTTATAAAAATTCTTTAAAAAATCCACGCCTATTGTAGAGATGGTCCCTTATAAAAATTCTTTAAAAAATCCACGCCTATGGTTATAATGGTCCCTTATAAAAATTCTTTAAAAAATCCACGCCTATGGTTATAATGGTCCCTTATAAAAATTCTTTAAAAAATCCACGCCTATGGTTATAATGGTCCCTTATAAAAATTCTTTAAAAAATCCACGCCTATGGTTATAATGGTCCCTTATAAAAATTCTTTAAAAAATCCACGCCTATGGTTATAATGGTCCCTTATAAAAATTCTTTAAAAAATCCACGCCTATGGTTATAATGGTCCCTTATAAAAATTCTTTAAAAAATCCACGCCTATGGTTATAATGGTCCCTTATAAAAATTCTTTAAAAAATCCACGCCTATGGTTATAATGGTCCCTTATAAAAATTCTTTAAAAAATCCACGCCTATGGTTATAATGGTCCCTTATAAAAATTCTTTAAAAAATCCACGCCTATGGTTATAATGGTCCCTTATAAAAATTCTTTAAAAAATCCACGCCTATGGTTATAATGGTCCCTTATAAAAATTCTTTAAAAAATCCACGCCTATGGTTATAATGGTCCCTTATAAAAATTCTTTAAAAAATCCACGCCTATGGTTATAATGGTCCCTTATAAAAATTCTTTAAAAAATCCACGCCTATGGTTATAATGGTCCCTTATAAAAATTCTTTAAAAAATCCACGCCTATGGTTATAATGGTCCCTTATAAAAATTCTTTAAAAAATCCACGCCAATATTTATAATGGTCCCTTATAGGGTCCCTTATAAAAATTCCTTAACAAATCCACGCCTATTGTGGAGATAGCAGCTTATAGAAATTCTTTAAAAATTAGTCCCTCATAAAAATGCTTTCAAAAATCTCCGGTTATTGTATTGACCCTTATAAAAAATCGAAGCCTTTTAGTGGATCGTCACCTTGTTATATTCTCCGCCTTCATTTTGTGCAACTTATCCAAGGCGTTACGTTCATTTTGCACCTTCTGGAATTTAGCAGTCAAACTCTTAATTTCCATATCCATTTCGGAGTGTTGTTTCTTCATTGCCTCCAATTGTTCGGACATTTTTGAATTCTCCTCCAGCAATTCATTTTGGATTTTTTTGTCTGTAAGAAAACAAAATCGAGGTAAATTTTTAAATTTCAAAATTTCTCTCTACTTACGATCCTCCAATTCCAATTTCAGAGCCTTATTCTCCTCCTTCAGGGCAATATTATCCTCCAACAGAGTAAACAAATCAGTTTCGGGATCTTGTTCATTGTAATCAGGCTCACGTACCCTACTGCGGCTGCGTGTCTTACCCTCTTGAGTACGGAATTTGGCAACTGGTATGCGACCACGTCGTTCCATGGTTTTTCAAAAGATTTTGAAAGCTACTTTGAAATAAAAAGGAAAATTATTAGATTTTGTTTGATTTGTTTAAGTATTTAATTATTCGATTTCAATTCCCATTTTCTGAAAAACTTCCAATTGAAAACCAAAACGGCATTAAGATTGTCTTTAGAGATAAGTACAAATTCAAGGTCATCAATAAGGTCGGTTTTAAGGCTGTCTGTAGTCTGTCTGTCTGTGGGGAGACGCCTTTTAGGCTGTCTGTAGAAACGTTTTTTAGACAGTCTGTGGAGACTGCCTATTGAGACTCCTTTAAGGCTGTCTATTGAGACGCCTTTAAGGCTGTCTATAGAGACGCCTTTAAGGCTGTCTATAGAGACGCCTTTAAGGCTGTCTATAGAGACGCCTGTAAGGCTGTCTATAGAGACGCCATTAAGGCTGTCTATAGAGACGCTTTTAAGACTGTCTATAGAGACGCCTTTAAGGCTGTCTATAGAGACGCCTTTAAGGCTGTCTATAGATACGCCTTTAAGGCTGTCTATAGATACGCCTTTAAGGCTGTCTATAGAGACGCCTTTAAGGCTGTCTATAGAGACGCCTTTAAGGCTGTCTATAGAGACGCCTTTAAGGCTGTCTATAGAGACGCCTTTAAGGCTGTCTATAGAGACGCGTCTGTAGTGACGCCTTTAAGGCTGTCTGTAGTGACGCCTTTAACAATGTCTGTAGTGACACCTTTATAACTGTCTGTATTGACGCCTTTAGAGGCATCTCTGTATTAGACGATGCCTTTAAAGCTGTTTATCGATGACTTTAAGATAATCTGAAGTATTTTTACTACTTACTTTTTAAATATTTTTTTGTAACCTAGTTTTTAATTTTTTTAATAAAACCAGAATTTTTTTTAGAATTTTTTCCTATAATAAGGAAACAATTTTGTTTTTTATTTGTTTTTGTATTTCTTGGTTTTTCTTCTGTACAGAATATAATGTATTGAAAGCCCCCCTTCTCTATTTGTTGTATTATTTTTACTCTTCTTCTTTTATTATTTTTTTAAGTTTTACCTTTTTTGTTTTCAAAATAAAAATACATGGGTTTTGTTTTTTCTTTCTTTTTGTTGTTGTTGTTGTATTCATTTATGATTCCAACACTATCGGATTCCAAAATTTTTTGTAAAAAAAGAAACAATTTTTATGGAGTTGTGGGAAAATGTCAACATTTCATAAATGTGACATTTCTCTGACAGCAGCATCCCCATATATTATATATTTATCAAGTTATCTAGTTTTTTGTTTTTCGTTTTTTCATTTTCTTAAATTGAGGTTAGGTTGAAAGTTGAACCCCAAACTAGGAGGAGGAGAGACAAATCCAATCATCTTGGTATATATTTAATATTAATTAATATTATCGATTAATTAATATTATCGATTAATTAATGTTATAGATTAATTAATATTTATTAATTAATATTATAGCTTAATTGTTTTTTTTTATTTATCGTTTTTAGTTCTTGGTTTCTTTAACTCAGCGTTTGCTTCTTCTTCTTCTTTTGTTTGTTTATTATCATTATTATTTTTTTTTCAACCTCTCAACATGTTGATTTTTTTATATAATTATTTATTATTTCTTATATAATTATTTTCTTATTCTTGTTCTTTTGTTTTTCTTTCTTGTAATAGTAAATTTATTATTAATAATATTTCATTGTTGTTTGTTGTTCACACCATCTTTTATTATTATTAATTAATTGATTTAATTTTTTATTTTATTTTTTAATTTTAATTTTATATGTGTGTGAGTTTGTTTTGTTAATTTTTCTTTTCTTGCTTATATCATCACCCTTTGTATATATTTCTTTTTATTTTTTAATTTTATTTTTATATATTTTTTTGCTAGTTTTTAATGACGTCAAGGGTTTCCATTCTTATATGTGTGTGTGTGTGAAATATTTTTTTTTTAATTTTTTTGTTATGGATTATTTGCTTTTCTTTTGTTAGCATTTTGAATTTCTTTAGATGGAATAGCTATGTATATAATAAAGTTTAGCTATAGTATTTATTATTTAATTTATATATAAGTATTTTTTTTATTTTTTATATAAGTTTTTTTATTTTATTTTTTATATAAGTTTTTTTATTTTATTTTTTATATAAGTATTTTTGTTGTTCTTTTCTTATATAATTGTTTTGTTGTTTTTATTTTTATTTATGTATGTTTGTATGTATTTTGATATATACAGCGATGGACAAAGAAAATTAATTGAAAATTCTTTTCCTAAATATTTTGTTGTTGTTGTTCTTTTTTAATTATCATTTTTTATGCAAGGCATACCTATTTTTTTAATTAAAAAAAAAATAATGACTTTTGAAAAAAATAGTAGATGATGATGGCTGCTTATAAAGAATCCAATTGGAATTTGCGTTTTGAAGGTTTTATTTTTTTTATGTCTCTGGCGAACCTAAAGTCGGGGTTCTTTTGTTGGCCTTATTTTGATTCGATTCGGTCTAAAAACGATGATGATGGCTGCATTTAAAGAATCCAATTGGAATTTGAATTTAATGTCTCAGTAAAGGGGCGAACTTTTACCTGTTTTATAGGTGAGCCTAAAGTCGGGCTTTTTATGTTGAAGGACTTATTGGACAAAAATGTTTAAGATGATGATGATGACTGCATTTCCAGAATTCAATTGGAATTTGAATTTTTAAATTTATATTTCGTTAATGTTTCAGTGGTAAAGGGTCGAGCTATAAGTTGTTTTATAGCTCAGCCTAAAGTCGGGTTGTTTTGTTGACCTTAATTCGATTCGATTTACTGCAGGCGATCTTAAAAGAATGTTGAAGGACTTATTGGAAAACAATTATAAGATGATGGTGACTGCTTTTAAAGAATCCAATTGGAACTTTTTAAAGTATTATGTCTTTAATGTCTCCTTAAAAAATTTGAGGACTTTTAAAACTAGAGTTAAGCGGAGATGTGTTTAAGGCTGCCTATAGAAAGGCCATTAAGGCTGCCTATAAAGAAGAATTAAATTTGATTATATAAACGGCAAGAATGTCGTCGATATAAAAAGCCCTAAAAAAATTGTTTTATAGAAAACTTTTAAGTCGTGCCTGGCCTTAAAGAAGGTCTCAAAACTCTCTCAACTAAAAAAACGGTATAAATATTCAAAATTATTCACCAATAGACGGCTTTAAAGTCGGTTCAATAGACATCCTTTAAATCGTCCCTTAGACCCAGAGCCAACTCTGTCTAAGAGCAATGTCAAAGTCACCTCTGTATATCGTCGATATTAGGCGTCTCTATAGCAGAACTTAAAGTGGCCCTATAGAAGAGGCCTTAAGACCTCTATATAGACGATCTTAAAATCGTTGTCATTATAGAAGTCCTTAAATGTTGCCCTTAAAGTCGCCTCAATAAACGGTCATAAAATCGTCCTTAGAGTCACCTCATAGTTGTCGTTATAGGCGACCTTAAATCCATCCTTAGAGTCACCTTTAATCTGTCTCTATAGATGGCCATAAAATCGTCCTTAGAGTCACTTTAATGTAATCCTTATATAAGTCCTTAAAGACACCTCCATGTCGTGCCTATAGACGGCCATAAAGTCGTCCTTAAATGTACCTCAAAGTTGTCATTATAGATGTTTTTAAATCCGTCTTTAGAGTTACCTTAAATTCGTCCTTATAGACGACCTTAAATTGAACTCTTTATATACACCTTTAAGACGTCTCTATAGACGGTCTTTAAAACGTCATTAGAATCAACGTTGTCCATATAGGCGACCTTAAATTCATCTCAAAGTTGGCATTACATACATCCTTAGAGTCACCTTTTAAGTCGGCCTTATATTCGTCCTTAGAGTTGCATTTAAGTTTTCTCTATAGACTGCTAAAAATCTTATAGAAGCCCTTAAAGACACCTCAAAGTTGTCAAAATAGAAGTCCTTTAATCCATCCTTAAAATTACCGTAAAAATCGTGTTTATAGTCGGCTTTAAATTCGTCCTTAGAATCACCTTTAAGTCTGCTCTATGGACGGCCTTAAAATCATCTAAAAAAATGTCCTTATAGACGTCCTAATATCCATCCTTAGATTCACTTTAAAATCCTGCCAAGAGACAATCGTTGCTAAAAAAAACGATGATTCTGTGAACGCTCTCCACAGGTCTTCTATAAGGGAAAAGTTGCAGATCGTATTTTTTGATTTTAAATGATTTCTATAAAATCGACTTCAAGTTCGGCTATTAAAAAAAATATTATTTTTATTATTTTTTAATGAATATTAAATCAAATTAAAAAAGGAAAACATTTTACAAAAAAACTGAATCAATTTTTTAATTTCTTTTGTTGTTGTTGTTTTTGTTCACATTAAAAAAAACTCAAAATAAATTTTACAAAAAAAAATAAAACAAATTTACACATTCATTGTTATTGTTGTTGTTTTTGTTCATATTAAATTTAAAAAAAAATACATTTAACAAAAACTAATAAAATTTATACAATTTTGTTGTTGTTGTTTTTGTTGCATTTATCGTTTTCAGCTTGGGTAGAACGTTAAAAACGTTATCATCAATAAAGTGGCATAATAATGGTCATTTTTGTTGTTGTTATTATTATATTTGTTGTATTTTTTTTCTTCTTCTAAGAGCTGCCATCATATTATTTTTTTTTTAATTTTTTGTCAAGTTTTATTTTTGTTACTAGCATGCATTGCACATTATTCTTCTTCTTCCTGTTTTTCTTTACGTTTTGTGTGTTTATTTTTTCTGTCCTTGACTGTAGTTTTAAATTTTGTTATATACTAGATGTTTATATATATATATCATACGTATATATATACAGCTGCGAAAAATAAAATAGCACCACCCTTACAAGCAATACATAGGAAAGTGTATCAATTTTTTTTTAAGTTCTATATTCCGTGGTCGTCTGACATATTCTCGAGAACCTTTTCCGCATACAGCACAATCTTCTGTCCATAAAACGTTCCCCCATTAAAGGTATTTGTTTTAACAAAATGAATAGGTTACTGGTGCTATTTTATTTTTCGCAACTTTATATATATATATATATATATATTGTAAACGTTTAATATTGTTTTCAATATTTTTTATGAAAAGTTTTTTTTTTACTCTCGACTAAATTTTGTTTTTTTTAGTTGTGGATTGTATGACAAACCCAACATAATTTGTTATTTTTTAGCAATATTTTTTTTTTTTTTTGATTTTTTATAATTTTTGTTTTATAGGAAACTTATACAATAATAAAAATAAATATTTTTTCATTTTGCTTAATTTTTAAAAAAAAAAAAATCCCATATTTTTTCTCAAAAAAAAAAATTATTTTTAAATTTCTTCTCTTTATATATATATGTATGTGTGTGTTTAAATATTTAATAAAAAAAATTAAACAAAAAAACCTTCTTAAACCAACTAAACTTTATATTCCTCTGGGTTTCCATTAATAACGCCACAGCATCTGCACTTCGGAACTGTTCTGCTGTTCGTTGCCGCCTGCTGCCGCCACTGGACACTTTTATTTATTTTACTAATTTTTACTTTACTTTACAATTATGATTTTTTTACTATTTAAAAAAAAATATATATGAATTTACAATGGGGATGGGGGAAATGTGTGGAGGATGCTCATATATATTCGTTTTGTGGTTATGTCCATTTAAAATATTATGAAAGTTGCTATTGGAAAATGTAGTAAAAAATAAAACATTTTTATGTTTTATTTTTTCGCATTTTTATTTTATTTTAATTTTTAAACCTAGTTTCTGATAATATGTTGAGCAAACATTAATTTTCCTTTTTTTCTTTGGAAAAAACAAAAAAAGCTAACAAAAACCACATAAATAATATTTGAATGAAAATATAATGAAACTAAACTAAAAAAAATAATTTTAAATGCGACTGTTTGGGAAAGAGATATATTTGCTGCTCTGTCCCGTACTATAAGAATCTACTCATTTTTATTATTTTTGTCCATTTCATAAATACCACAAAAAATGTATCGAATTAAACAATTTTACATTCTTGCAGAGGATCTGGGGCCGGACCAAATGTCTTACACCAGCACATCAGGAGAAACGTTTTGTGTGTAATAATGTGTTTTTTTTTTACATTGAATACGCGTTATAATCCTCAACGACGATGGAAAACAAATCGGGAATCGGAAATTGTCCTTTGACATATTTATAAAGTTCTCTAGAAAAAAAATTGATGTACTTTGTAAGGAGAAGAGGAAGAAATTTTAATTTTTTTTTCCTTTGGACCATTCTTAAAAGTTAATCACCCTTATTACGGATGGCGTAGTCGTGTTGAAAATTTGGCACTGTCGCATTTATACGACAAATCAGTATTATGAAAGGCGTTACAATACGCCAAATCTGTCGTGAACGATTTTTTTGACGACAGCATACAAAAATATATAAAAATGTGTTAAAATTGCATTTTAAAAATATTTACTGATTAGCTGTTACATTCAACTTTATTTTATTGCATTACTCAATATTCATAAGAATTACAATTACCACAAAAATTAATTAGAAAACAAACAAAATTACATAGTTTTTCCAATACAATATAAAAAGGGTTCTAAACGAACAATTTTTGATTTGGTTTTGTAACAGAGTAAAAGAAAAATCTATTACAATATTTGGCGTTGTCGAAAATTTTACATAATACCGACCAAAAACGACTACCACAACGCAATCGACTACGCCTACCAGAGCTGCCGTACAACGACTACACCTACCGTAATAAGGGTGAATAATTTTAATTTCTTATGTTATCTAAATTATAACACGTTTATGTTACTACATTAAAATGCCACATTAAAATTCACTGTGCAACAAATTTTGAGGTTATGTTCTGAAGGCAATTAAACCACCTACATCCATCTATGTGCATTTTTTTCGTGGTACATCATGTCGAAAGCAAACAACTAACCTAATAATGATTATACTGCTTTGTTTACATAAATTTTGTATGTCCCTCAAATTGATTGATTTCTGATTTGATGATCCAAAAGTATTGATCATCAAAAAGATCAAACATGTAAAAAATAAAGGTGTTCAGAGTCAAATTTGTGAGAATAAATTATCCATGTTTTCATATTTTATTTTAGGTGTTTCCTAAGCGAGATCAAATTGATCTCCTATCGTATATTTCTTTGTATTACAATATATATATATATATATATATGTAAGTCTTCCACAAGCAAAAAACTAATATTTATAAACCATGAATTTAAAAGGATTTTTTGTCGTTGTTCTAAACTGTTGGACTGTTATTAGATATCTTCCTAACAAAAACACAAAACACTTTTTTATATATCCTAAATTGCATTTATATATACATCCAACAATCACACCTAATAGCAGTTCACATAAAAATCAGCTTTCTCTAGAAGATATAGCCGATTTATTGTGTCTGCCACAAGTGACGGCAACAGTGACTCTCAAACTTTAAACGCATTTTCTCCTTATTTTTTAACATAGTTTGCGGTCAAAAATATGTGATTTTCCAAAAAAAAAAAAATAATAATAAAGTTCCGCTATTTTGATAATTGTTGTTTTTTTATCTGGTATTATTTTTTCTCAAAAAATTAAAATATTTGATTAAAGTTTTTGTCATAATTTATTTTTTTATTAAAAAAAAAAAAATAATAAAATACAATACTTTTTTTAATCTAAATTCCTTATGGTGTTTTTACACGATATGTATTTTACATACATATGTGTTGTCATTTATTTCATTCATATCTAGTTCCTTATGTGTGTCAAAATTAGCAACGTACACAAAACTTTTATTTTTTGTGTTCAAATCGGCATATGTATTTTACATATGACATAACCTATAAACAAAAAAAAAACACTTTTATTTTTTCTTAAATCAACATCATTTTTTTTATTAAACACCTACAAACGAAATAATAATTTGTAATTGTTGCCTTTTCATCCTTTCCTTTGACTTAGAATTGAAATATTTTTTTTTCAACAATGTGTTTCATTCAAACAGCTTATGTTTGTTGTTATGTTTCACATAGGAAAATAGAGCGCGTCCTATTCGGAAAAAAATGTAATTGAATACCGTTTTAACACATTGAAATTTCCGTATATATGCAAAATACTTTTTTGTGATAATCATTTTTGGGTTGGTATAGATTTTGGCCGATATGTAAAATACAATAGGTCTTAAAAAAAAGTGATTCTTGCAGAAATAAGATCTATATATGTCCACAAACATATCCTATCATACAAAATTCATTTTACAAATTTGTATGCTGGTTTTAAAAATATATATTAAAAGAAATTTGTCAAATTTGTATTGAGGCAAAATACTTATTACACTCACTGTGTGTAAAATACATATCGTGTAAAAAAACCATTAATACGAAAAATAAAAATTTTCAAAAACCATTTTAAGAAGATTTTCAGTTATGACAAAAAATTAAACAACAATTTTCTCAAAGAAGAAAAATGCGAAAAATAACATTCTCCAAAAACTTCCTCACATTTCAAAATAATAATTATAATAAAAAATAATATTATCCAATTTCGTTTTTCTCAAATTAAAAAAAAAAACGAAAAATGTTTTTTTTTTTCAAAATGTTAACATTTCAGTTTTGACAAAAAATTAAATCAAATATTCTACAAAGTGATGTTGCACAGTGAATTTTTTGAAAAAAAAAAAATATATATATATATATATAAAACCATATCTTCCTCTTTTTCTCAAACTAAATTCCTTGCATTTTTTATTGTTATCCAATTTCATTCCTTTTCCATATACAAAATGAAGAACAAGAAAAATAACAACAGTTGTTAGGTTATTTGTGAGGTTTTGTTTCCTTTACTTCCTTTTTGTTTTTGAATTCACAAAATTGTTTTTTTGTAATAATAATTTATTTGATAATTATTATATAGATAGAGGATGTATGTATGTAGTTGTTGGTTGGGCTATCTTTTTTTTTTTTTTTTTTTTTGAAAAAAGGCAAAAGAATTTCCATGTTAAAAAGAAAAATTGTATGCAATATTTTTTGTTGGTTTTGTTGTTTTTTTTTTCTTTTATTATATTTTATATTACAAATACATTAACAATATTTCGTAAATATGTTGTTGTTTTTTATGGGGTCGGGGAGGAAAAAGGGAAATTTCTTTTCTTTCTACAGCAGCATCATCATCATCGGAATTTTGTTGGTTTTTTATTTTTTTTTTTTTAAACATCATATTAATGTCAATGTGTTTGTTGTGGGGGCGGGGCGGGGGGTGTTGTTGTAATTTTCGTTTCAAAATCTTTTTTTCTCATCATTTTTTTTTTTTTTTAAATTTATTTTTTTATAAATTTGTTGTGTTTTTTAATTTTATTAATTAATTATAATATTTTTTGTTTATAATGTATGGTTTTTTATTTAATTTATTTCGGGGTTCACACACACTTTTCAAGTGTTTCTTTTTTTGTATTTTTTTTTTTAATTTATTTTTTCTTTCTTTTTTCTTGTGGCTTAAACTTAATTGTTTATTTTTTATGTTTTGTTTTCCTCTTTTTTTGTTTTTGTTTTATTTCAACAACATTTCAAATGTTATTTAATAACAAAAAACCGAGCAAAAAACAAAACCAAGGACAAAATTATGTTTGTATGTATGTAGGTTGTTTAAAATTAATGTAGTGTTGTATAGGTTTTGTTGCTGAGAGGAGGCGACTTATAAACAAAAACAACTAATTTAAAAAAAAAAGAACTTAGTAGGGCCTTAAAAAATCTGACTCACATCAAAATTCATATATTTAAAAAAATAATAGAAGATAAACAAAATTTTGGACTAATTTCTTTTGTCGTTGATTGAAAAAAGGGTTAAATTTAAAACGCAGGTGTTTGGTGGTAGGTTGATGTTGGGAGGGTTGGTTGGCTGGCTGGCACGGCTGCTTGCTCTATCTGTCGTTCGGTTTGGCCCGTTGGTGCGTGCATAAATGAAAAACTCGTTTTTCTTTTTTTCTCTTTTCTTTTTTTATTTTACTTCCAATTTTTTTGTTTCTATGGAAATTTTGAAACTGTTTTCTTCGTTCGTTCAATCATAATCATTCATATTATTTATATATTCATTCAAATTCAAATACAACAACAATGCTTCTTCTTATTTCCTTGAGCTGGCTGGCTGGCTGGCTGGCTAAGGTATGGAGTAATAATTATTATTATGAAAAAAACCTTGCTGCAGAGGCCAAGCTATTTCAATATTTTTCAAATAAATTCTCACGATTATTAATTTTTTTTCGACATTTAGGAATTCATGTTATTGTTCTTGTTGTTGGTTTTCTGTTAAGGATCCTGCCTTGGGAGTTTTTATACCGCTTCTTGTCAAAATGCAAAGTAAAGGGGGGTGGGGATGGAGGATCACATCAATATGGAGCAGTGTGTGTGTGCGTCAGTAAATTTTGGGTTTTGAATTTGTTTTTTTTTTCTTCATTAATTCTATCAATATAGTAATTGTTTTTGATTTCTTTATGATGTTGTTTTTTTTTTTCAACTAAAAAATTTTAATTAATTTTTTTTTTTAATTTTGTTTGCAGTCTATTTGGGGACTTTTCCTGTAGTCGTTGCTATTGTTGTTGTTATAGGTTGTTCTTCTCCTTGTTGTTGTTGTCTCGTCGTTATACACCTTAATAATTAATTCCTTAGGTAACAAAGATGTTGTAGTGGTGGTGTTATTGATTATTGAGCAGCAGCATTGGCGGCAGCAGCAGCGGCGGTGTTGTTGATAACAACCTCCTCCTAATTGGTCTCCTCCTTGTTAAAGCATTTTTTGTAAATAGGCCTGGAATTTAGCACTCAGTTGTTGTTGTTGTTGACGTGATTTTGATTTAGACGCCTCACTACCACCACTACTACTACTCGCTATACGTTGTCTATACCATTTGTCCAGCGATTCCTTGGGTATCACCTCTGAATCGTATAATAAATCAAAGATATTGCAGGTTATATCATCGACAGCCGCATAATCTGAATACTCATACTGCAAACCATCGTGTACGGCATCCAAACACGCCAATTCATATTTCTCCTGAGCATCGATGCACAAACGCAACATCGGTACACAGATTTTGCGGAATTTCTCAGCATTGACTTGTGGTGTTTTCGCACTACTGCTGCTATCTTTCTTTGTACTACTACTGCTACTCGTCGTCGCCGCCAGCACAGTGGCATAATCACAGCAGAGGAAACGTGCAAATTGTCTTAAAAATTCGTCATTAATATTTACATTAGTATTGATATAATCTATGGCTAAATCGCAATTGTCCCGCTGGCCCTTGAGCAGTGTCGCCAATCGCTTGACTTTCTTGTCCACAGTGAGACCGGCGCAACTGGTATAGTCGCTGGGCGGCTTCACGTTCGCATCGTAAATGTACTGCAGTTGATTGGAGCTGATAAAGTCCTGCCATTTCTTTTGGTCGCTGGTGAAGATCTGACCGCGATCCAATTTGAATTCTTTGTGCCACACGTCGCGCACATAATTCGTGCCGAATTCTTTGGTGAAGTACACAATCAACGCCTTGACAAACTTCTGTGTGAAATGGAAATCATCCTTCCAGTCGGAGCGCCACACATCGTTGAACGTCAGCATACCGTCGTACAGCAGCGGGCCCAAAAACTCAAACACATAGGTCCAGCCGTTTGGCACATC
Organism: Musca vetustissima; assembly: GCF_032173495.1. Lineage (NCBI taxonomy): Eukaryota > Metazoa > Arthropoda > Insecta > Diptera > Muscidae > Musca > Musca vetustissima. Next base: position 336,292 of record NW_026883386.1, read on the forward strand.
GACCAACACATCGGCAAATTCCTCGGCGAACTGATCGTAGGCCCGGCCAAAGGTCTTCTTGTCGAATGACTTGGTTTTCAGCAGGTAGGAGAAAATGGCAGCCGCCGCAGCCCGATGGTCGCGGGAGACATCACGCAAATGCAGGTAGTCCATCAGCAGGCAGTGCAGCAATTCCATGTGTTGTTTCAGCGTGTGGGAACGCCATTTGTCCAGGACAACGGCCTGCCAAGCAAAGCTGTTGCTATGATCACATTCTAGGTACTCTTCGACCAGTAGATTGATCGTCTTGCGCACCTCGGTGGCCGAGTAGCTGACAACGGATTTCTCATCCTCGTCGTCGGAGCCTTCGTTGCTGCTACTGCTTGCGGAGGTATGCGAGGCCGATGGCCGTTCTACATCGCTGTTTTGATGACGATCGTTGTCGGATTCGCGCGTGGACAACACCTGGAAGGGATTGGTTGGCCGCTTCATTGTGTTGTTGGCCGAGTTGGATTGGCTGCTGGAGCCACTGTAATGCTGGGAGCCGGACGATGACATACCACTGCCTCCGAATGGTGGAGCTGTGGCATTCTGCAGGAGGCCACCTTGCTGGCTGCGGCCGGTGGTGCGCCACATAAACAGCGAACTGTTGCCCAGCTTGGTTGACGATTCCGATTCGAGGCCGCGTGAGAAGTTCAGTTTCTTAAAGTCCAGACTTTGATCTTGCTGGTATTGCCCCTTTTGTGAGTTCTTGTTGTAGTAGTTGTCACGGTTGTCCATGCGACGGCCTTGATTGTTGTTGCCGTAATCACCACGGCCACCACCACCCATACGCTGAGAGCTGCCACCACGGTCGTAATTGTTGCGGCTGTTTTTATCGTCACGATTGCCACGACGATTCTGATGTTGTGAGCCACTGTTGCCGGACATGCTGCTGCTGCCGCCACTACTCACACTGGCCGGTCCACTTTGTGCGGTGCTTGGCGATGAGGTCTGATCCCAACGACGTGCCCTCAAATCGACCACATCCTGCATCATGAAACGCACACGACTGCTAATCTTATTGTGATTATCCTTCTGCGATCGGCTCTGTTTGATGATGTCGTTGATTCGATTGAATACCCGATCCATGCGAGTAATATTCTTCTCCGCCGAATATTTGGCCTCCAACAGATGACCGACAGTGGTCATTAGCTTGCACATATATTCGAGTTTTTCTTCGCTGCCGTGTTCCAGCAATGACTCGATACACATCATGACACGATCGCCGGTCAACGATTGCAATTTGAACATTTCACCGATAAAACGTACGGTACCCCAGGCACGACGTCTAAATTGATATTCTTGGTCTTCGAGCTCGGCCTGGAGTTCTTGGCGTTCCTTGGGATCGGTACAGGCTTCAAGTTTTTCGATCAATGGTTTTAGTTTTTCATTCTTGGCATCGGCATTGTTCACGTTCGTTTCGAATTCCGTTTGAATACGTTTGATCAGGAGCGTATTGAAAAGTTGTTTACTTTCCGGTTTGACTTCTTGGAAGAGAACTTTGCAGAATTTGGCATAGGTTGGTGCAAAGTTGGGTTCACTAATGGTTTTCTCAAAGATCAACAACATCACCTGTGAGGAAGGCGGTGAATTGCGAGCGAGTGCGGAGATGAAAGAGAAAAGAGAGAGAGAAAGAGATTTGGTTGGCAAAAAGGAAACACTCACTAAAAAATATACAATTTCAATGGAAAAAGAGAAAAGTAAAACAACACAAATAATTGGCTTTGGCGGTGAACACATACAGAAAACAATTTTTATATAGAAAGTAGTTTTCAATAAAACTGGTAAATTTTTAATCCTGAAAATTAATGAAATAGGAAATTGGGAGATATGACAGAGGCAGACAAACAAATCAAAGCAAACAAAATTCGATTATGTTTAAAGGTGGGGTCTTATAATATAATAATACAAATTAAATAAAAACAAATATAGTTTTTAAATAATAATAATAATATTATATATATATATACAAAATTTATTAAAAAAAATAGAAAATAATTTTTTAAAAATTCAGCAAAAATACAAAATTTTAATATTCAACAAACATACAAAATTTTAATATTCAACAAAAATATTAAATAAATAAAATATTAAATAAATAAAATATTAAATAAATAAAATATAAAATAAAGTATTCAAAAGCGTCAATCTCTATTTATATACATCAATCTCCACTCAATTTGATTATGCTATTTTTTTCCGATATCTATTATAGATACGGATTAATTGTGTTCGGTAACTCCCCATGAAATTTAATGGAGAATACATTCTCCATTGACACCAAAACTCTACAACAAAGTTTTGTGGGAAATTTCTCTTCATTTCAAAATACTTATGTCATTTTTAACCTAAAAAATATGTTTCACTATTTCTTCTATATTAAAAACCCCGATTTTTTACAGTTATATAATAAATATACAGATTTCTTATGTTCGGTGACCCCTAGTGAAATGCGATGAAGAATCTATTCTCCATTGACACAAAGGCTCTACAATGAAGATTTATGGGAAATTTATCTTCATTTTAAAATACTTATGGTATATTTAACCTAAAATATATATTTTATACTATATATTCCCAATTAAAAACCCCGATTTTTAAGTTTATATAATAAATATACAGATTTCTTATGTTCGGTGACCCCTAGTGAAATGCCATGAAGAATCTATTCTCCATTGAAACCAAAGCTCTACAATGAAGTTTAATGGGAAATTCCACTCCATTTCAAAAGGCTTACGGCATTTCAACTTAAAAATATTGCCTTATAACCTAAAAATATATATTCCGAATAAAACCCGAATTATTATTGGTTATATAATAGATATACAGATTGGTTATATAATAGATATATTTCAACTTAAAAATATTGACTTATTTTTTTAATTAATTTTTTTAATTTAATATTACAAATATTTATTTTTGCTGAATTTATTAAAAATTATATTCTAATTTATCTATTTAAAAATAAATTTGTAAATATTAAAAAATTATATTAAAAATATTACTTAAATTAAAAAACAAACACATTTTTTCCACTACGAAAAAAAAATCAAAAGTCTCAAAAAGTTTTAAAGAAATTCCCACATTTCCAAGGCATAGCCTCCTATTACCTAACATTTTTTTAATAATTTCATTGAATTATTAAAAATTATATTCTAATTTATCTATTTAAAAATAAATTTGTAAATATAAAAAATTATATTAAAAATATTCGTTTACACATTTTAGTTAGTGAAAAAAAAATCAAAAGTTTTTCAAATAAATCCTACAGTCCAAGGCATAGCCTCCTCTACCTAACATGTCAATAATTTCATTGAATTCCTCATTGGGACTAAGGTCGGCGGTCTATAGATTTTATTAATCGTTTAATAGTTAGTGGATGAGGGTTTTTGATGGATGTTAAGGATTAAAAAGTAAAAAAAAAGAAGAGAAAGAGGAGCAAACAAAGTTAAAAAAACTATACGCACTATTATTATGTGTATAATACAATAAAAATATAAAAAAATTAAAAAAATGTGTGTTTAAGAAAAAACATAAAAAAGAATAAAGAAATAGAGAGAGAGAAAAATTATTATTAAATTTCAATGCACACCAAAGCCAACATTAAAAAAAATATTTGGTTGTTTTACCTTTTTTTTTCAAAAAAAAATAAAATAAAAATCTAAAAGAAAACCAAAAAAATTAAATATTTTTCATCATAGTTACTTGTTGCATTTTTTCCGTTGTATCCAATGAAATGGAGACCATTGTCTTCAGCAGTACTTCAAAGTTTTCGGGTGTCAATTTATTCAGTACACCACGTACTTTCTTGAGCACAGCTTCAATGTTATCATTAAGATTATTGGATGAATCCGAATTGCTGCCGGCACCACCACCAGTCTTCTTACGCAGCGTTTCCGGTTTCCAGGCATTTTCACTTTCATTCAATTTGATTTCTTCGTTCAACGAGAGGTTGACACGAATCATACGTGGCCGGGCAAATGAGGTACCCGTTACACTGACACTGCCACCGGTTGTACCAACCATACTGCCACCGGGACCGGGTGGACCACCGGCACCGGCAATATTGCCACACGATCCGGTCATATTGTGATCATGTTTACGCTGAGGGCGACCACCACGTTTGCCCGACACCAAATCCATAGATTCGTTAAAGTTCATATGTTGATATTGTTGTTGCATATGAGGCAGATTTTGATTATTGGGTCGGGAGACAAACAGAGCGGCTATACATCCACCCTTTTGACAAGGCACCACTGGCAGTTTCTGGGATTCTTCGGATTTGGCCAATTGTTTCAGTTCATCCAAAGAATAACGATATAGACTTTTGCCAGTTTTTGGGTGTTTCTGTATGGATGGTGCCACATGTAAAATTTTCGCGGCCGATTTTGAGGTCGTGGTTGAGGCTGCGGCAGCAACAGCTGGTCGAGCATGGGATTGAGTGTTGGTGCTGTCAACCATATCTGGAGTTTTGCTGTCAGCAGCAGCAGCAGCAGGAGTGGCAGCGGCGGCTGCACCACTGCTGGTATTAGCTGCTGTTGTTTCAGTCTTAGAGCTAGCCGTGGGTTTGGTGGCGACGGTGGCTTCTTTAACCTTCTCATCATCTTTAAAGTCACCGAAACGTACATCTTTAATGGCAGTAGCTTCATTATCGGTTATCGATTTAGTGCTGGTCTCAGTGAGCTTCTTCACCACCTCTTCTTCACAAGCCGATGAGGAACTATTTAGGAATTGAATTTGTTCGGTTTCTCCCTTGGTGTCAGCGGCAGGAGCAGCAGCAGACGATTTAGCTGCCACTGAGGGTTGTATAAATTGTTCAACAATTTCTTGGGATTTGACATGTTTGCCGGTGGTCGTGGGGACGGCGGCAGCTGCAGTGGGTTTGTCATTATCTGGAAAACAAATAAAAATCACATTAAATAATTTGTAATTGTTGTAGAAAAGTATTCAAAAGCGTCAATCTCTATTTATATACATCAATATCCATTAAACCCAATTTGATTATGCTATTTTTCCGATATATATTATAGATACGGATTTATTGTGTTCGGCAACTCCCTATGAAACTTAATGGAGAGTACATTCTCCATTGACACCAAAACTCTACAACAAAGTTTTATGGGAAATTTCTCTTCATTTTAAAATACTTATGGCATTTTTAACATAAAAAAATATATTTTACTTCATATTCCCAACTAAAAGTCCGATTTTTTATGGTTATATATTAGATATACAGATTTCTTATATTTGGCGGCCCCTAGTGAAATGCGATAAAGAAGCTATTCTCCATTAACAGTAAAACTTTACAAAAAAAGTTTTAGGGGAAATTCCACACCATTTCAAAAGGTTTATGGCATTTCAACTTAAAAATATGGCCTCTTTTAACCTAAAAATATATATTCCCAACAAAAACCCCGATTTTGTATGGTTATATAATAGATATACAAATTTCGTATGTTTGGTGACCCCTAGTGAAATGTAATGACGAATCTATTCTCCATTGACACCAAAGCTCTACAATGAAGTTTTATGGGAAATTCCAAACCATTTCAAAAGATGTATTGCATTTTCAAATAAAATTAATTATTTCAAGTTTTCCTAATTAAAACCGATCTTTTATAGTTATATATATTATATATAGAGATTTCTTATGTTCAGTGACCCCAAGTGAAATTTTATAAAGAACTTGTTCACCCTTGACACCAACCCCCTATAATGACGTTTTGTGGGAAATATCACATCATTTCAAAAGTCACTTGACACTTTCGTGCAAAACATTAGTCTTTTCATATATCCAATATTGGAACCGATTTTTAACGGTTAGGTATTATAGCTATCGAGTTACTTTGTTCAGTGACCTATTGTGGAATTTTATGAAGAACATGTTCTCCCTTGACACCAATCCCCCACTAAGACGTTTTGTGAGAAATATCGCATTATTTCAAAAGTCATTTGATACTACTTTGACTAATGTTACTATTTTCATATATCCAATATTGGAACTGATTTTTAACGGTTATATATTATAGCTACCGAATTACTTTGTTCGTTGACTTATAATGAAATTTTATGAAGAATATTTTTTCACTTGACACTAATCCCCCACAAAGACGTTTTGAGGGAAATATATCATATTTTGAAAAGTCATTTGACACTTCCGACCAAAACATTACTATTTTCATATATTCACTATTGGAACCGATTTTTATTGGTCATGTATGATAGCTATCGAGTTACTTTGTCCGTTGACTTATAGTGAAATTTTATGAAGAACATGATCTCCCTTGACACCAAACCGCTATAATGACGTTTTGTGGGAAATATCGCATCATTTCAAAATTCGTAATTTTTTCACCGATTTTTAACGGTTATTTATTATAGCTATCGAATTACTTTATTCGGTGACTTATAACGACATTTTATGAAGAATATTTTTTCCCTTTACACTATACACCTACAAAAATTTGTTGGCTGAGAAATTGCTTTAAATCCAAAATCCCGAAAGAGAATCTGTTGAATGAAACTTCAGAATTGAGATTGATGTATTATTATTTAGGTCTGGTTTGGGTACCTACCTTTAGTTTCTACACCTGTTGTCTTGGAATTATCAACATTGTTGTTATTATTAGTAGTACTGGCAGCAGCTGTGGTGGTGCTAGTAGTTTGAGGTTCCTTAGTTGCTACTGCTGCTGCTGTTGATGATGATTGCTGCCTTTGGGGCGCCTGTTTGCTGTTGTTGTTATTGGTTGATGGAACTGAGGAGCTATTTGCATTGTGAATATCAGTCAATTGAACATTTGTTGTGGGTGTTGATGGTACCGAGGATGCATTATTATTGTTGTTATTGCCTCTATTATTGTTGTTATGCGATTTATTATTATTGCTGCTGCTGGCATTCGAGGCGGTTGAATTGCTGCGCTCATGTTGGGGCCTTTGTTGTTGCGACTTCTTTTGATTTTGATCTTTGGTACGTTGTTGATGTTGTTGTTGTTGCTGCTGTTGTTGTTGTTGCTGCTTGTTAACCTTACGATTTTTGCGATTGCTCACAGTAATAAAGGAATCATCATTGTTGGCTGCATCAAGAGCATTGGTGGCGGCCGTAGCTGCAACAGCAGCGGGGGCGGTGACGGCGGCGCTAGGATTGTTGTTACTTGCCTTCGAAGTAGCTTCACCCTTCTTTACGTTACTAATAGATGGTGTAGTGGTTGTATTGGCTCCCATTTTAGTATTGGTTGTTGTTGTGGTTTTTCCTTGTTGTTGTTGGTCCTTGCTAGTTGCTGCTGTTGTAGTAGTGGTTTTTTGTGTAGAAATGTCTGTAAGAATAAACAAGGGTAGGATTAGTTAAACTCTTGCGAAAATTTGTTAGGGAATTTTTGAAAATTAAAATTCAAATTTTTTTAAGAAAAATAATGGCGGTGGTACTGGGGTTAAAAAATAAAATTCAACACGACAAAAATTAAAAAATGAAAAAAAAAAAATTAATAATAAAATTACGCGCAGGAGGGAGTCTCTTCGTATTCGAATTGTTTGTATATATATATATTTATATAGATATATATGGAAATACAATGTACTAACACACAACACACTCACTATATGACTACTACTACCACGACGACAATACTACTACTACTGGGCGGCTGCCGATCACTCAGCAGCCACTAACCAAATGAAAATTTCTAAAGAATTTATTGAGCATTTATGAGGGTAAAACAAAAATTTTCAGTTTCAAAAACAACAACAACAAAAGCCAAACGAAGAAGAAGACGAGCCGCAGCACCAGCAGCAGCAGAAAAAGAATGCCTCGTTTTGAGGCATTAACAACGAATGGATGGATGGCTATATTTTTATTAGAAAAATAAAATGCGGAGGAACATTGTCGTCGTCGAGAGTGTGGGTCTATGCAGACGACAAGACGACCAAGTGACTGACTGGCTGGTTGGCAGGTGGAGAAGGAGGTGGTGTACAAAACAGAAGACATGTGAATTTGAATATAAAATGTGATGCAACAAGAGAGAGAGAGATCTGTGGTTCACAGTCTGTCTTCTGATGAAGAAACTGTTGTGGGTGGGTGGTAATAATTTTTGTCGCCCTCATCATTACCGTCGTTGTAGTCGTCGTAATGTTGACGACATCAGACGACAACAATGTGCGTGTACCGCTGCTGCTACTGCTTTTGGAAAATTCTCTTGTTGTTGTCCAGCACCTCTCAGATGATGGCTCTCGCCAGAAGCATGCTGCTTGGTGTGGCGATCACCAGAAAAAAATATGGTGGTGGGTGATGGTCGGTCTGGTCTTCATTTTCATAAAAAAGAAAGGCAGGACACATGGTTTTCTATTTTCTTTGGAATTAATTTCATTTTAAACAAAATATTGGAATTTAAAAAAAAAATGGTTTGTGAAAAACTATTGGGAATTAATGCTTCTCAAGTTGATAAAAATCTGAATTGTTTGGTTTCCTTGCTAAAGGCAATTTGTTTATTTTTCGGTTTGGTTTGATATAGTTTTGGAAAAGAAAAGTATTGGCATGAGTTGGAGAAGGAGGAGGAGTTAGTTTGGCGTTGCAAAAAAAACAAAACATGGCAAACAGACGAACAACACAACAACTTGGTAACGAAAAGACTCCCCCGTACAAAATTGGGACGCATTTTTTTAGATTTCAAATTAAGTACGCAACGATTTTTTAAGCCCCAAAATTAACCACTCAATATTTTTAATTTAAATTAAACTCTACAAAACAACAACTACTACGACTACAACTACAACACTTGAAAAAATCTGTAACCACTGAGATTAGGGTGTTCTTTTCTTTTTTGGTGGTTTTTGCAAAAAGAAAGAAGAAGTGGTTTGTTGGCATAATTACTTAGTTCTTTGTTTGTTGCTGTTGTTGTTACAATTTCCTCGCTGGTGGCGACATCCTTCTTCTTATTTGGAATTGCTGTTGTTGTTGGATCTTCAGTTGATCGATTTGTAGCATCTTTTGTCGTCGTAGATTGTTGTGTTGTTGTGGTGGAACTTGGCGGCATCTTGCCTTGTGATTGGTGGTGTTGTTGTTGTTTGTTATTGGAGTTTTTGTTAGTTTCTATTGGGGATGACTGTTTCATTTGATATTCAACAACAACAACATTGCCTTTTACAGGTTGCTGCTGCTGCTGCTGTTTGTTGTTGTTGCTCTTTACACCGGCGTCATCTTCCATTTGCGCCACTGGTGTTACTAAAAGAAATTTGAATCGTGTTAGACGATTAATTCAATTTTTTTGGGTAAAGGGAACGAGGCGGCGTCGTTTTGGAAGAGAGGAGGCTAGGTTGTAGTGGTAATGGTGGTGTTGGTAGTGGTAGAAGATATATATTTAGAAAGTAAAATTGGTGGTAACAGTGTTGGAGGAGGGAGAGTGGATTGAGTGGTGGGTGTTTAAAGGGAAAAGATACATATTTTTTCTTTTGGGTCATTATAAACATACATATACATAACTACATGTTTTAAATATATATACAATATTTGACTACTTTTAATGATTATTATTATTTGTTTTTAATTTAGATTTCATTAAAAAATATTTTAGCATTTATTTGTTTATAAACAAATTAAAAAAATCAATTTTGTTTATGCAAAACATTTTTGGAAAAAAAATCATATCTCTTTCAAAATGGTGTCCAAATTTCAATAGTAATATCGCTAGGTGTAATATAAAAAAAAGAAAGATATTGCTATATTTTCATACGATTTCCGAAATGGTGACCAAATTTCATTTTAGGTGCTTGGGGTCAATGGCAAAAATATTCTACACTAAATTGTATTATGAGTCTCCAAACGACGAAATCGCGAGGTCTAATATAAAACAATAAAAAATCGATTCCAAATTTGGGTTAAATAAGGAGGAGAAAAAAATTAAAAAAAAATAATATCACTTTCAAAATGGTGAGCAAATTTCAATAATTTCTCATTTTCGGGGCTTGAGACCAATGGAAAAAATATTCTACACTAAATTTCACTACAAGTCTCCAAACAAAAGAAATCGCTAGGTGGAGTACAAAACAAGAAAATATTGATTCGAAATGAATAAAAATAAAATATTGATTTGAAATGAAAAAATAATTTTTGGGTACATTTTCATAAGATATTAAAAATGGTGTCCAAATTCCAATAATTTTTAATTTTAGGGGCTTGAGACCAATGAAAAAATGTCCTACACTACATTTTACTATGAGTCTCCAAACAAAGGAAATGTAATATAAAACAAGAAAATTATTGATTCGAAAAGGAAACAATTATTTTTGAGTACATTTTCATAAGATTTCGGAAATGGTGGCCAAATTTCAATAATAATACATTTTAGGGGCTTGAGACCAATGGAAAAAATATTCTACACAAAATTTTACTATGAGTCTCCAAACAAACGAAATCGCTAGGTGGAATATAAAACAAGAAAATATTGATTTGAATTGAAAAAAATAGTTTTTAACTAAATTTTTTTACGATTTTCAAAATGGTGGCCAAATTCCAATAATTTTTCATTTTAGGGTCTTGAGAAAAATGGAAAAAATATTCTACACTAAATTTCACTAGAAGTCTCCAAGCAAAAAAAATCACTAGGGGTAATATAAAACAAGAAAAGTACCGATTTGAAATGAAAAAATATTTTGTAACTACATTTTTATACGATTTTCAAAATGGTGACCAAATTTCAATAATTTTTCATTTTAGGTGCTTAGGGTCAATGGAAAAAATCTTCTACATAAAATTTCACTAGGGGTCTCTGAACAATTCAATTCGCTAAAAATAATATATAACAATAAAACATGGGCTAATAAATTTTAAATTATATAATACAAAAAAAATATTTTTTTGGCATAATATTTTTATACACGTTTTTCAATTTCTTCAAAATCTCCAGCAAGACCTCATGTAAGGAGCTTGAGGTCAATGGAAAAAATATTCTACATCAAATATTACTAGGGGTCACCAAGCAAACGATATCGTTAAATGCAATATATAACAAAAAAAATATCGATTTCAAATTTCCATATTTAATAAAGCAAAAATACTATTTTAAAAAAAATATTATATGCCTTTCAAAATAGTATTCAAATCTCAATACAACTTCATTTTACGAACTTAGTGTCAATGGAAAAAATGTTCTACCAAAAATTCAACTAAGGTTCTCTGAACAAATGAAATCGCTAAATACATTTTGAAAAGCATAAAATATGGGGTGGTAACAAAAATTAAAATGTACAAAATTAATGTTTTGTCTTTTTTAATAATTTTCGTACACATTTTTTTCGTTTTTTTTTATAAAACAAAACCGGTCAAATATTGTATACATATATCGAAAATTTAAAAAAAAAAAACTATATTTTTTACAATATACATTTTTTTGTAAATAATTACAAAATATATAGCTTATTTATGTATGTTTTTATATTGAAAAATAAAATATATAAGGGGCACAGAAATACAAATTTTGTATTGAATTTTACAAATTTTAGGGATCTGGGTGTTTTAGGGGATTTCGAGGTAATCTATTTCGAAAAAAAAAAAACAATATTGATAGTAGGTAGGTGGTGGTAGAGGTAGTAGTAGTAGTTGTTGTTGTGATTGTAGGTGTAGTTGTAAAAAAATAGAATATTTCTTTTTTTGTGTAGTAGAAGAATTGTAATTACCATCGGTATTGGTAGTTGTTTCTGTTTCTGTGGAATCCTTTGCTGTAATTGCTGCTGCTGTCGTTTCTGGTTGTTTCGTCTTTTGCTCCACTTGTTGTTTGGTTGGTTCAGGAACAGTTGCGGGAACAACACCAGCACCATCATCATCATCATGTTCCAATTCTGGTGTTTCAGCATCGGTATCATCATTCTCTTCGCCAGTTACTGATGGTTGTACGGCCGTCGCCGCCGCCACTGGATCTACCACCACGGATGATTCAACAGCAGCAGCAGATTTTGCTGCCGGCTCAGTTTGCATTTGCTGATCGATTTTATCTTTACCAGCAGCATCAGATGCAGGTGTAGTGCCGCCATCACCGGAAGTTTCCACCACCACTTTGTTATCATGTGGTGTTGTTGTTGCTGCTGTTGTCGTTGTTGCCGCGGACGCTGCCGCCGCCGCCGTTGCGGTTGTCGTTTTATCGTTAGAACCTTTTGTTGTTTCGGGTGGTGGCGCAGTCATTGTTATTGTTGTCGTTTTCGCCGGCCTATTCTCAGCCTCTGGCGGAGGTTTGATTTCAAGGGCCGCCGACGAACTACTCTTATTTTGTTGTTCGAATCGTATCTCTTCCATTGTGGCGGGATCGATGATAGGCACGGCTTTACTGCGCTTTTTCGTCAGATCGGCCACAGGTGCTGCGGCGGCCAGACCAATTGATCCACTACCCGCCGCCAGATTAAGTGGTGTGGAAGATGTACCGGGTGCACCCGTAGAACCTGCCAAATGGCTATAGGCATTGGCCAGTGGCGGACCACTGATGCCAGTGGCAGTCATTAGGGAGGGCGCCTGCGTTGCCAAGCCCGTTGTAGCACCCAATTGTAGCGGAGGTGCACAGTACTGTGATTGGACATAGGGACCCGCTGACACTCCCCGTGTTCCCGTATTTTGTAGTGGCGCTCCCACATGCACCGTCGAGTTGCCGCTACCTGTCGCCGAGTGTTGATGGGCATTACTGATGCGGGTTCCCGGTGGCATTTGCATGTAGTAGAAGCGATGATGCGGCAACACAGTCATATTTCGTATTTGCTGGGCATTGTGCAGGCTCGTCGGAGCTTGAGCGGCCACCGTTTGATTAGCAAAGTAGTGCCCGTGAAGCGTGGCCTGTTGGTGGGCTGCATTTGTTTGCGCTTGCGTTGCCGTCTGGTATAGGGGACCCGTGTGACCGGCTGTGGGTGTACAATGCTGACCCGCCGCCGCTGCAGCTGTTAGTGCACCATTGTACATCATTACTGTGTTGTGCTGTGGTATTGGCACCTGAAAAGATTGCGTCATGAAAGGATTGCCAGCGGGCGGCTGCAGATTCGTTTGTATGATGGTACCCGCCGGCTGGTAGTGTGTACCCTGGCCCTGGCGGCCGCCAACACCAGCCCCAATATTTGTGTTGGCATTGCCTGACGCATTGTTGGCCGCAACAGCTCCCGCACCATTGCCGCCTGCCCCGCCACCACCCTGTGCCCCGTTGCCGCCACCACTGCCGGCTGTGTGTGTTGGAGGTGAGGGCGCCAACTGAGCTCCACCAACATTACTGTTTGTACTCTGACCAGGATGGTGTGGACCTGTCGAGCTTAGCGCCTGTGGGTGTATCGGATAGTGATATAAGAAGGGCACTTGAGGATGCGTCGTATATGCTTGCTGGTGGGGCGGGGGCGCCGCCGTCTGTAGTTGATGTGGATGGGAGTGGGATGTACCGCCGGTCGCCTGCCCAGACGTCTGCTGATTGCTGTGGTGTATTGAGGCCGTTTGTAATTGGACCTGTTGTGGCTGGTGTGACTGATGGTGTGTTTGATGATGTGGCTGATGATGCTGCTGCTGTTGTCCCTGCTGCTGCTGTTGTTGTTGTTGTTGCTGGCTGTGTTGATTTGGGCGTATTCCCTTCCCACCCCCTCCCGGATTGCCGAACATAGGAGGATCTTTCAAAGACCTGGTGTGGGGGGAGAGGGTTGCATGGCATTTTTCCGATATTTGTCGTCGTTAGTATTATTTTATTTGTTGTACACGTTTTTTGGTTTTGTTTTAAATTTTTCAAATCATTTTCAAATATTCACATTTGTATTTGATATTTGGATTTTTTGTTTTATTTGCGGCAAGAAAAGAGAAAAGATTTTAATTATATCATTAATGGGTTAGTAGTACTGAATGTGAGCATAAAAGAAATATGTAGAGAAAGGGGGAGATCATATGGGGAGGATATGTGATAAAGTGTGCGAAAATGTAATGTGATAACTTCAATTAGTAATAATATAAAGAAAATGATATTTAAATACACATAGATACATGTGTGCATATTGGTTTATTTGACTGACAACAAAACAGGATTTAGTTTTGTATCATTATTATAAATAGAGACGACATGCATAAAATATAAGAACAATAATAATAATAATAATAAAAATGATGGTGATGATAAAGATGATGATGTTATTGACGGCCACACCAACAACATTTCCATAAAAAGGAATAACAGTGGTGGTGATGATGATGATAGTAATAATAATGATGATGCTGCTGCTGCCGTAAATTGTACAGCAAAAATCCCACAAATTAGCCCACACACCAAAAGAAAAAAACAACAACAATCAAAACAAAAGAAGCAGCAGAAATATTAGGAGAGGAATTCCAAAGGAGGAAATGGTGGGATGTAGTTGGTTGGGAGCACGTTTTTATTCGTCGTTTTCAAAATTGTTGGTGTAAAATGCTGTTGATGATGGGTGGTTGGGTTGTTGATAGAATGGACAAAGGAGGGGAGGGAAGGGGATAGTGTACATTGCGGATTTGAATTAGGAGCTGGTGTTAGGATTGATCTTTATAACGAGTTAATTGGTCGATTTCAAATCTTGTTGTCATAAAATTTGGTGTTAAATATTTTTGTTTGTCACTATGTGTCAATATATTGGCGGCACGTCACATTTGGATGATGTGTCAGCCTCTCTCTCTCTCACTGTCCTCTTCAATATATATCAATAATTTAATCAGTTTTAATTCAATCAAGACTTTATCCTATATTATTTTGTTAAAAATAATAACATAACGAGTTAATTGATTTTTTTTAATTGATTAACGGATATACCTCTCCCAAATTTGTTTTTTCACCAATATTTTGCACTAAATGTCTTTGTTTGTCATATTCTGCCAGTCTTTTGGCGGCATAAAGTGCATGCCAGTGTCTGTCATCAGCAAAAGAAACATGTCATTTTTGCTCATGCACGTACGCCCTTTTATCATTCTCCTCATTTGTTAGAGACCATAGTGTGCATTGCGGATTTGAATTAGGAGCAGGTGTTAGGATTGATCTTTATAACGAGTTAATTGATCGATTTCAAATCTTGTTGTCATAAAATTCGGTGTTAAATATTTTTATTCGTCACTATGTGTTAATGTTTTGGCGGCACGTCACAGCTGTATGATGTGTCTGCCTCTCTCTCTTCCTCTCATTGTCCGCGGCAATACATATCAATAATTTTATAACGAATAATTTAAATCACTTTTAATTCAATCAAGACTTTATCCTATATTATTTTGTTAAAAAATAATAACATAACGAGTTAATTGATATTTTTAATTGTTTAACGGATATACCTATCCTAAATGTGTATTTTATACCAATATTTTGCATTAAATGTCTTTGTTTGTCATATTCTGTCAGTCTTTTGGCGGCATAAAGTGCATGTCAGTGTCTGTCATCAGCAAAACAAACATGTCATTTTTGTTCATGAGATTAATGGCACGCACGCTTTTTGATCATTCTCATCATTTATTAGAGACCATTTTTTAAAGGAGGGAGGAAGGAAATTATTAAATAATAATTAAAGCTCCTTATCAAATTTGTTGATGATATTAATGACGCACACCCTCTTTGTCGTTCGTATAATTTAGGGACAACTTATAACAGCAGTTATTAGAGGAAGAAGACAAGAGTAAAAGGTTTTTTTAATAATACATTATTTAATATAAAAAATTAACAAAATAAATCAAAGAAAAGAACACTAAAGTAAAAAAATCAACTTTTTTCCGTTTATTTACATCACATTGTGAGAACACAGCTGACAACATATCACAGAGATGGAAAGCTTGAATTTTTAAATAATGAAACGTCACAGCAGAGTTGGAAAGTTAGAATTTTTAAGGGATTCATGTATTATTGGTAAATGTGAACGCATTGGAGTAAAATTGAAAATAAAAATAGTCATTACATTAAATTAATATAAAAGCTCATAATGTATACAAAAATACATTATACCAAAGATGGTGAAAATAATAAAAATAAATTTTACATCTTTTTTTTTTTTTTTGATATTTACTTTAAGAAAAACTTCTTCAAAATGCATCAAAAATATAAAAAAATACCGTTAATTTCCCGATGTGGAAAATCATACCTTTGAGAGAAATGAGTGTTATAATACGTTTACATTTAACCGGATTTCGTTAACCCAGTGGGTTTCAATTGTCAATTCCTTTGCATATATGTCAAATAGATCCTCATAAAGTAGGTTAACCCGGTAAAAAGTTCTAATGTATATGCCGTTTTAGGGAACTCAAAAAGTTTTCAGACAAATAGAATTATTAATTCAGAATTATAAATTCTGAATAAAAAAATAGAGTATTGGTAATTACTACCACACATCTACTGAGTGCGGGTGTGTGTGTACCAACATCAAATGTCATTGACATGACACGTTTATATGCATATCTATTATACTGGAAAAATTCGCTACTTATCAAATAAAGATAGCAGGCAGGCGGGCTGCAAATACATACCACTCAGAATAGATAAGAGTTGAAAATAAAGAAATGTGTAAAAAGTAAAATAAGAAAACAACAATAAAAAAATAAAGAAAAAAGAAACAAAAGTAATCAGCAGATTACAATATCAGCTGTTCGAAATAAAAAAAATTATTTCCCTTATGGCAAGAGTCCGTGTCAGGTCGAAATTTATTTCTAAATGTTGATAATATTTTGGAACTTTAGTGTAACATTTAAAAAAAATATATGTGAGCTTATTAAATGTATTAAACAAAATTAATGGTATAATATAATTTCATCAATTTCTCCAACATAAATTGATTTCCATCACAGAGTTTATTTCTTATTGATATCTATGTGAGTTTTTGAAACGACAATTTTGGGAATTATTTTAAAATTAAAAACTAAATAAATATGATTTACTACATTGAATTCACTCTCAATTTAATAGTGCATTGTAGCTCATTTCTCTCAAAAAAAAAGAGATATTGTTGTCAACTTTTCTACTTGCGGTGTTCTTTGATTTGCTTTTCGTTTGTCATTCATTTCCTAAGGCTGACGTCAGAGTGCGCGCGAGAAGCGATGCTATGATATGCCGCTAGACGACGCTATAAACCTCTGCGTGTGTTTTCTTATGGCATAGCGCAAAAGCTGTCAGAGTGGATGCTACGCTACAAGCGAGACAAAGCGAGTGCAAGCGATAAAGCGTGTTGTGCAATGGTTTATAGCAAGAGCTCGCTTTGGCTCTGTTTGAGTTTCTTTGTTTATTATTTTTATTTACCGTTATTGATCGGTTTTTGGCATCGTTCTTTTGCATCATATCGAATTTTAATGGCGTGGACCAATCTGTCGGGATTTTTGTGGACTCAAGTCCAAATTTAATTAAATAATAATAAAATAATTTGGAAAAAATAAGGGAAACCGATGCAGAAATATTTGTTCATTTCATGAATTTTCTTTAAAAAATTACTTTGAAAATATTTTGTGATATGAAAAATTCTTCGTCGGAATCCTTCTTGAGTCAATAAACACCAGTTTACAACAGAAATAGGCGATATAAACCAACAACACGCTTTGCTCTCTATAGCACTCACTCTGACATACTATAGCATTGAAGTAGCATGAACTATTATAGCATGTAGTATCGCATCGCTTCTCGCTTGCACTCTGACGTCAGCCTAATAAATTTCATTTCAAAGTTCACATGAGGTGTATGACATAAATATCACACACACACGAAATATTTGCTGTTGCTTGTGTTTTTGCAGAAGAAGCAGCCGCAGCAGCAATCACCACTTGGTTGGCTTGATTGTGTTTTACCAGAGCAACAACAACAAGCGGAAGAAACAGAGAGTGAAAATCAACCGCACAAAAAACAACAATGCCGCACATACCAGTGTTATTGACTCATTCATATAAGAAAATTCCAATTGTACTCTGCAATAACAACAAATGAAAGGAAAGGAAAAAAATCGACGCCAACAACAATGTTTTTTTCTTTAATTTTTTTTTTCGAAACAACAACCACAAGGAGATCCAATTTAAACGTAATTGCCAACGAACATTTCTTTCAGTTTATTTTTTTAGGTTATGTTATTATGTTGCTGTGTGTTTGACGAAGTGTCTTTTTTCTCTTTGAAGAATTTCTTTTTGTGTTTGCTCTTTGACTCTCAACCGCCATGTGATGAAGAGCAGCCCACAGAATGACAATTGAGTGTGAGATTGTGAGGTGTCAAGAAACAAAATAAAGAGTCGCAATCATAGGTTCATCAATAATTCTGTCGGCGGCATTGCTCTAAAAAAATCACGCACACACACACTCAAACACATATACTGTATTTTTAAACCAAAAATAGGTTTGTTTAATTTTGTCGTTTGATGAAATAGATACAACCAGAAAAAGGTACAACAGGTTGTCGACGTCGTTTGGGGGAAGTAGATAAGCAGGCAGCGCAAACACAGCACACCATCGTTAAATAAATTAAATCAAGTTTTTGTTTGGTTTGCTCTGTTCATTTGCTACGTGAATGCATGCATGCCCGACGACAGCCGCCACTCACTTTACTACTGGCCGCCTCACAACACTCTGCCATTTTTATTCCTCTCTCTCTCTGTCATCACACGCACACAACACATGTCATCTGTCATTATTTATGCAGCTAATATGTGACTAGGCAGTGACAAAAACCAAACATTTAAGAATATTAACTTTAAAGAAATTTAATTAAGTGAAAAAAGAATATAAAATGAAATTAGGACAATAAATCGTTTTAAAACCAGGGATGGGAGGGAATTACTTTACGTTTAATACGCCCCCCACTAATTGCATTCAATTGGCAGTCAATCAACAGCTGATTCTCTCATGAAATGGCGTTGACATGACATTTGATAAAGGGCGCGCTTTCACTGAACAAATTAACTGAATCAACAAACTTTAATATCATTCAATGTGAGAGAGAGAGCCCTCTTAATGTATGACATTTTTTTTAGTAAAGGGCGCGCATTCACTGAACGCAATTGAAGCGACCACAATTATTCGAAATAATTTGCAATTATTTGTTCAAGTTCCAAATTGACATATTTAAAAGAATCGCTACATAATTATTTATATTTTCTTTATGTATATTTATTAAAAGTACATAAAATGTGGTAAAAGAAAATTAGTAAAAACTGTCAATTGTATCTTTAAAATTTCCGCCGAGTGAAAGACGGCGTTGCTCCCTGTATTGAAAGCTTGTTACATGTATTTGAAAGCTTTTTAATATCAAAATAAAATTTTGAATATTTTTTAATGAAATATTTTGAAAGTTCATTTCGTAAAAGGGCATAAAAATTAGTAAAAAATTGCAATTATGTCTTTGAAATTGTCCCCGAGTTGAAGACGACGTTGATTACCGTGACATAATTACATGTATTTTGATTCTTATTTGGAAGTTTGGAATACTAAAAACCGAGTATGCAACCTGTTGTACCTAAGCATCAAAAAATCAATTGTTTATGTCGTCTGTTCATTCAACGTTTTGAATTCTTCGTTTTGATAGAAGGGGATTTTTATTGGGTTTTATTCATTCAATTCTATTTCTATTCTTTTCATTATGTGAATCCCCCTCCCTAGCTAAAAAAAAACAACAAAACAAGTATGTGCTAATTACCCTCATAACATACATAATATTTTTATAATTATTATTTTAACTTATTTTTAGCTTCTAATTACTAAATTTGCCACGTTGTTCGTAGTGCAGCAGCAGCAGCAGTTCAATTTCTCTTTATGTCATAATTCAAAACAAAGCAAAACAAGGCTCTCTCATTCCTCTAATAATTGATGACGATTTGCATAATCTCTCTCTGAAGAAATGTGTCAAAGTTGTGTGTTCTCACTCTCCCC
Organism: Musca vetustissima; assembly: GCF_032173495.1. NCBI lineage: Eukaryota > Metazoa > Arthropoda > Insecta > Diptera > Muscidae > Musca > Musca vetustissima. The sequence goes on from NW_026883386.1 coordinate 356,142, forward strand.
CCATTCCAATCATAGTGGTACTTTTTTTCTCATTCATGCGACGACAAGATATTTTTCCAATTAGATTTTGGTGAATGCAAACAAAAAAAATGTAATGACCAACTTTTCCAGAATTTTTTTAAATTGTTGGCATATTTGTGGGTACAAGTTTTGCAACTTTTCGAAAATCCGTTTGATTTTTTTGTTTTGTTTTAGTTACATTCTTTTTTTGTTGTTGTTGTTTAGTATGGAGTTAAAGAGAAAACTGTATATATGTGTGTGTGTGTCTGGTGACTGGCAATGCGTATGAATCAAGTTTTTTGTTGTTGTATTGCCGACGACAAACGATGCAAAAATGTAGAACAAGTGAAATTCTTTTGCAAGTCTTAAGAAAAAAAAAACAAAACTGATCCGACAGCCACAGACAGACGTTACGACGACAACGACTTATAAAATGCAACAAACCTATATGACAAACAACGACGACTACCCACAATGACGACGTCGACGACCTATTGCATTTGAACATGCAATAATACAAAGAGAACGACGAAATTGCCGAACAACAGCCAGCCAGCCATTCATTGCCTGGTTGGCTGGCTGGCTGTGTTTATTGTTGACGTTGGCATTGCCGATCAACTGCTAGCTAGCTAAATGATTGCGCTAACGTTGGCATTTCAAAAAAAGCTTAACAATTCTCTTTCGTAGTAGTGGTGGTGTTGGTTGGTAGCAGGTTTTTCTTTTGTGGATCAGCCGTTAGTAAACTGCTATCTCTACTGCCTTCGAGCAACAAAAAAAATGTTGGCCTGACAACGACGTCGTGTGTGCGGCTCACCACGATTGATCATTTGCAGCAGTTGAGTGGGTATATCATGAGCAAGAGAAGAAGTATGTCTGTCTGTCTGACAGCCAGCCTGTCAGCTGTATGGCTAATATTGTAGTGTGTTCATAGCAACTTTCTAAATATGTTTCGAACAAAACCAGTATTTCATTTGTTGCTGTTGTTGGTTTTTGTCTTGTCTGGTGGTTTCATTGCCCGCTCGGAGGTAGATCAACGAGAGCGAGAGAATATTATCTAAACAAAAAAGAATGAACGAACAAGCAATGAAGTTAGCGGGTTGCACGGCTTCTGATCTATCTACCTCCTAGTTAGCTGTTAAGCAAGTAGTGTATATAACAAACAAACGAATATTGTTTGTTACTATTTGCCATTTTTGTGATGTTTTTTGTTTTTGTTTGAAGAGAGGTGGCGGTGGTGGTGTGTAAAGTATGTATTATGGTGTTGTGTATTGTATTGCGGTTTGGATGTTATTTTTTTCTGGGTTGGTATGTATGGCAGCCGATGCTCATAAATATTCTTCTGTCTAGTCAGTCAGTATTAAATAGGATAGCAACAACAACAATAGTAATAATAAAGTTATTCAATATTTTTTTATAAAAAAAATATGTGCAACCAGTTAACGGGATATTATCAAAAAAATTTCCCTTAATTTTTTGTATACAAATTGTATCCTTTTTCCATTTATTCCATTTTGTAGAAACAAAAAAGCCCTTACGTTGAAGAAATGACTTACATTACGTTTCTTACGTACACCACTAATTTCATTCAATTGCAGACATTGAACAGCTGACTTTCTCTTGATGTCATTGGTGGGGTGGTGACAATTTAGTAAAGGGCGCGCTTGCTGTTAAGAATTTGCAAATTATTTAAACAAATAAAGGAAACAATTTAAATATTTTAAATATAATTAAATTCATATAGAAATAAATATAGTGTGACAGTCTTGATGTTATTAGTCATTTTGGCAAAATAATTATTTAAACAAATAAAGGACATAATTAAATAATATTAAATTAAACATTCCCAATTTTACAAATAGGAATTAATTTAGTGTGTATTACGCCACTAAAATCACTAAACTAATAGTCAATGAACATTCTATTCATTTGACAGTCAGTGAACATTCTCCTCTCTCTCTCTCTCTCTCCCTTTCTCAATGTCATTGGTGACGATTTGGCAAAGAAAGGGCGGGCTTTTATTGGACAGCTGAGGACGCTGCAGAAATTCATAAGAATTTTGAAAATTATTCCAACAAATAAAGGACACAATTTAAATATATTAACTAAATTAAACTTTCCCAATTTCAGTAATAGGATATAATTTAGTTTGCATTACGCCCTAAATTCATGCAACTAAAAATCAATGAACATTCTTCTTTCAATTGACAGTAAATGATCATACTCTCTCTTTCTTACTGTCATTGGTGTCAATTAGGCAAAGAAAGGGCGGGATTTTATAAAACAGCTGCAACAATTCATTAGAATTTTGCAAATTTTTCTAACAAATAAGGAAAGTAATTTAAATTTATTGGAACATATAAACAATTACTTAATAAAAATATTATTTATAGGTAAAATATATTTTATAGGTATTTCGCAAATATGCGCAAAAAACAGAGTAGGACAAGATTAATAAAACGGTTAGATGTGATGTCTCTGCATGTTTTCCCCAAAGTTAAAGCACTGTTGTTGAAATTGCAACATGAAATATAAAAATTCGGGTTTTAGGTGGTGAAATTTGCTGGATAAGTATATGTTTTGTTCACAATTATGCAATTTATTAACATATATACGCCTTTAAATGAAACATCTCTTCCAAAAACATACTGCCACGTCCAAAGGCTGCTAATTATTGATAAAGTACCTTCCCTGAATACAATGATATTTTTTTTTCTTGCGGAAATCCATACTTCCTGATATATGGATCTTAAAGTTTCATAGGGGTATATTTCCCATTCGGTTTAAAATTAACACTAACAGTTGTCAATTGCTCGGCGGTTGAAGGGTCCTATACTTCTGAAGAAGTGGACATCCAATGGACTAATTGTAAAAGCAATGCAACATTTTGGAATTCGCCCATGCATGGACTTCCGCAAGTAAATAAAAATATACCATTGAAATCATTTAGTATTACTATCAAAATTAACCGGCCGTATTTAAACAGTTTATAAAAATTCTATATTTTATAAATACGATAGGATCTGCCGTAGGAACAGCAATGGCTTTGAATAGAAAAAAATCATCCTGGTTCACAACAATGTGAACATCACAAACAAATCAAATATATTTCAAAAACAATTTTGCCTCACTTCATGACCTATTAAAAGAGAACAATTTTAAAAAATATTTGATAGGATCCCCCCTTGTGGGGACGACGAAGATAGGTTTCATCTATTTATTTTTTCAAAAATGATTTAATAACTTTGTTACCCAATTAAAAAAAATGATACCATCGATCCTGCAACATATTTGTCTTGCTGATCTACAGACGGTCAGTCGGTCGGTTGATCAATTTTGTGTACATTTTCCATTAGATCCATGCTGTATTTCTTTGTAGTCTTAAACAAAAAAGTATAACGTGTTAGAGGGGCGACAGACAAAATTGGACGGATGAATGGATTGTTCGTTTGGTGGGTCGGTGGTCTAGTCTGGTTTTCTTGGTTGGATGCATAGTTGGATAGGTATATAGATTTGCTGCTATATATACAAAATATATAATACAAAGAAAAAGCAGAGAATAACAACAGATGTGAATAGAAGTTGGACAACGTCGTCAGACAGACAATGAATGGAAATGGATGAATGAATAACTGGTTGGTAGGTAGGTTGGTTGTGTGTGGTATGAAATATAGTGTTGTGATTATATAAAAAAATATAAATAATATTATTTAGTTTTGCTTTGGGGTAGGCACTGGGTTAGAACCGGCGCCATCAATGCACAATCATCAACATCGCCGTCGTTGCCTTATAAAATGATGACCAAGAAGAGGGACGACAACGATGATGATCATAATGGTGATTGCGGCATTATTTTGTTTGCTTTGTGTTTTCTGTTTGAGATAGTAAACAAGGGGGTAAGGGTTTTTTTGATATGACGCTAAAACGCTTAGGAGAAAAAAAAAACAATACGCCAAGTTAACGTCATATATATATTTTGCCACCTACTTACTCATTTGTACTCTGTATTTGCATTGTTTTTTTAATTGTCTTTGTTTTTTATAGTTTCTTCTGTTTTTTTTTTTAGTTTCTTTTCTTTGCTGTGTGTTTATTGCAAACTACAAAGATTCTCACACAGTGTTTTTCCGCTTTCAAGTTTATATGTTTGTAATTAGTTTTCGTTTCGTTTTTCTACTTTTGTTTAATTAGTGATGAGGAGATATAGTGGCGATGATGAAGAAGGTGGTGGTTTGTTGGATTTGGTCGTCGGTCGGTTGATTGGTCGTTTCTCACACAGGAAAATGTGGAAATAAAAAGTATTTGTTTTTGTTTCGATTCTCTGGCGATTTTCTTTTCAAAATTATATTTTTTGTGTTTGTTTAAGTTCGGTTTAGTTTTTATTGATTCGCGTTTCGTTTTCTGCCACTTTTTACCTATGTGGGATTGCACAAAAATGCATGATAAATTAAGAAAGAAAACAAAATAATAATAAAACAAGAATTAAAGAAAAAAATAAATAAAATCAAAAACTTGGTTTTGTGGGATATTTTTTCAACTTCGGACAGTGCTGATTTTCTTTTGAGACACGTAATAATCAAAGGCAGGCGCAACAGCCAACAACAAAACAGGTGCATCGTCGACAGCGGTGGTAAGGCAACGGTGGTGGTGGCTTACCATGCAGCAATTTTGAGAAATCAAATAAATCTACATCCAATGATGACCTGCTACTATATTTTCCACTGAATTTGTCAGCCAAACCATGCCAGCACCGTAACCTGCCGCCACTGAGGATTATTCCGGCATAAAAACAACATTCACAAATAATAAAAAGCAACACTGTTTTTAAGAGGAGATTTTGGTTTTTGTTCTTTTTTTCTTTAATAACAATCGAACAGGGTTGTAAATTTATCATATCAATTAAAAAAATATATCATTAAATTTTGTTACTACTTTAGTTGCCCAATAATATATGTCAAAAATACCATGTTCAACTGTTGTTTGTTATCATTTGTCATTTGGCAGATATAGGGTTCTGTAGTTATGTTTTTGTATTATTTATTATTAGGGTACTATAGTAATGATAATCGTCGTTAATTTCAAATCAGTATACCAATTAGTTATTTTATTTATTGTTTTTGTTTTTTTTTTCATTTTAAATTTTTTTAACAGTCTTCACTATTATTTTTATATATATTTTTGAACAACTTGAGAGCATTCCAATTCCAAAGCTTTTCTTTTCCTTTTTTATAAGTCTTTGTTTCGTTTTAATAATTTTCTATTTGTCTTTTGTTTTCCTTAAATTAGAAATGCCAACATATTCATTCATCTTTTTTATATAATGGTTTAACGATTTTTTTTCTTTTTTTCTGAAGAAGAGTGTAGTGTGAGAAATAGTATGATTTTTGCTGTACACAACAACGACAACAACATCTTTGGAAATATTTTATAGATATATATAAAAAAATAATTAAAATAAGAGAAAAAAATAAAACACTTTCCAAGAGGAAAAAAATAAATAATAATATAAAATATTTTTACAATGAGAAATAAATTTTGTTGTAACAAACAAAAAAAGAAGAAGATAATAATTATATTCAAACACTACAATAATATCACTTTGTATATTTTTGTGGAATTATTTAATTATTCTTTTTGTCTTACAAACGATTCCAATGAAAAAACAAAAAATAAATATATAATGATGATTGTTATTACAAACGAAACTTGTTTATCCACATATTTTGGTGGCGTGATGGAAGTTTATATCGAAATTCCAGTGCTGTTTGATGTAATAATAATTATAAAAAAGGAAATGATGCAAAATACAGATATAAAGACCAAGTGATAATATATGTATATAGAGAATAGTAGTGCATCAGGAGTTGAAGGATAGAAGAGGGGGTATTTTGTATTGTTCCATTTCTTGTGAAATAAATTACTAAAATATGCCATGAAAATTAACACATGTTGCAAAATTCTTAATTTCAAATCAAAATTCAATCACGCCACATCCTATACAATTGTGTTTTATAATTTAAAAATATATATTGTAGTTTTTTAAATACATATAATATTATTATTCATTGAAAAAAAAAATGAGGAAACACACAAATGTTTTCGATATTACGTACAGTGAAATTTAATAGACAACTTTCAATTAAGAGAAAATTAGTTAAAAAACTTTGAGGTCATTAAATACCTTTTCAATTCTCCCACAATTAGCTCTCAAATAAATAATTTCAAAAAAAAAAATCGTAATATCATTAATTTTTATACAAAATTCAACACAATTTGCATGAAAAATTGGTAATTTCAATGCAACGTTGCATTTACATTGAATTACGCGAACAACACCTTACGTATTCTACGTTTACCACTAATTCAGTTAATGTCAACACAATGGCGGCACCAAAGAGCAACAGCTGACATTCTCAGCAAATCTCTCTGATTCTGGCAAATAATTAAAATTCACTTAAAACAACGACTTGTATTTAGAAATATATTAAAAAAATGTTTAAAAATCTGAAATGTATAGTAAAAGTACATTAATACAAAAAATTTTAACATAAAATTGCAATAAACAAATCCATAGGCGGCATTTCATTGAGAGAGAGAGAGAGAGAATGGACGGCTTCTGGCGGCAATGTTAATGTCAAATGCAAGAACGAACAACAGTCGAGTATCGCCGCAAATTATATGCAAATATAATAAAAACCCAAGTGAATTCGAATACAAAAACAATAAAAACTATTTTCTAAATAGTAAAATTTATGAATTTTATTGAATAAATACGATTTTATTTGCAAATTTCATTCAGCAATTTGATTAACAAATAAAACGAGCACAAGAACTAAACTTTTGAAAAAGGGAGAGAGAGAGTGCATGGCAGCTGACGTCAACTGAATGTAAATAAAATGAAAGTTGAATAGTCATCTAAGAAAATGCAATATTAATATAAAATTAACACAAATATAAAAATATGAAAATAAAATAAATATTAAAATTGTGAAATTCATTGACAATAATGCATTTGTTTGCTAAATAAAATCCCTATTTAGTTGGAAAACCCCAAACAGAGGGAGTGATAGTGCATGGCAGCTGACGTCAACTGAGTGCATGTCAAATGACAGAGAGAGAGACAGTAACAGACATCAGCCAAATGCATGAAAAAAGAACCCTTAGAACAAGAACCCAAGTTTTTTTAAATAAATAAAATATCTTAATTTCATGGAGAAATGTGAATTTATTTGATAGTTAAATCCAATTTTATTTAATGCAATCAACATTTGACATAAAGATGGAAAGAGAGGCAGCTGACGTCAACAACAACAACAAAAATGCAATTGCCTAATACCTATTTTGATTTTCATATTATAATGAATTTTTATTTGTTAAGAAACAAAACAATTTAGTTTAACACAAATCAAAGAGCCAACTACACCGTTGACATCACAAGGGGAGAGAGTGAGAGAGATCATAGCAGCTGATGTCAACTACATGTAAAATACAGAGCAATCAATGAATTTTTTAAGGAAAAGTGCATTTTTATTTTTGATTTATTACAAAGAAACAATTTGATAGAAAAATTAAATAATTAAATTGTGACAACTTCGAATATTCTCTTTGGTAATAAATTATTGTGACTTTTATTTTAATACAAATAAAACCCAAGTTTAGTTATTGAGTGCAAAGGAAATTGGTAGGCCACACTAACTTGTGTGAAGAAACATGACAACTGTTAATTTATTTAAAATAAAAACAATAAACGCTCTCTAATAATTTGTTGAATGTGCATGCAATTTTTATCAACATTATGACTAAAAATATTTATTATGAGAGCCAATGAGAGAGAGCAAATGAATATAGGTTGCACAAGTCCGTTTTGTTTTATTTTTTATTATTGTTTAATATCTGTAGATAATTGAACAACAACAAACAAATCTTGTTTGTTTTTAATCACCTTTGTTGCTGCTGCATATTTTAGGTATTTTTTTTTTAGCCACAAACGTGCTGGTTGTTACCAAGCAAACATTTTCCATATGACTGCAGCAGCAGCAGCAGTTGTAGTGACTGAGTGAGCGGTTTTGCAAACAATTTGCGCGCACACACACACACTCAAATTTAGAGACAACAACGAATGTGCAATCGTATTATGTATTTAACTTGTTATTGTTTATTGAACATCTGGCAAGCACGCTGGCTGGTAAAGACGTCGCTTTCAACCCAAATAGACCAACATTACTAAATTTAGCCAAGCCATAAAATCATCATCCACCATTTTGCGAAAGCAAATTAAGTTGGTTTTTTTTTGAAAAGGAAAAGATTTGGGACAGTATGATGTAAAATTATTCAAAACCTAATATTTTTAAAGTAAGAAAAAAACCAAAATTTCAACGAGAAACCAAGTACAAATAATGTACTTGTCATAAAAAAATAATACTGCCTGTCTATTGAATTCCAACGTGGATAACACAGTTATATCAATGTGAGAGTAACAAAAAATTAAGTGTTGTTCTTTTCTGTTATTATGCAGAGTTGAAAATCGTAGCAACAACAATAACAACTCCCATTAACAAGGAATTTATACCACGAGATCTCCACTACTAACAAAAACAACAACAAAAATCAAAACAGAAATTAACCAAAGTAAAAATCTATGGGAATTTGTGTTATCACATTTCTCTGCCTTGCTTTCGCTCTGCCTCTCTCTTTGACTGACCATCTTTTTTATACAAAGCTGCCACATTTATATGGGATCGTCGTCGTAATCTAGTTTCGAGTGGCCTTGGTATTTTGGTCGGTCATTCACAAAAGAAAAAAGAGACAACTAGAGAGTGTTGAAGATAACAAACAAAGCAAGAGAGAAGAGGAAAAGAAACATCATTGCGCACACACACACACATACCACTCGGTATGCGACACCACACGACCACGATCCACGTGTTTTCATTTTGTTAATCAAACATAATGGCCAAGTCATATGGTAACGACGGTGGCCGCTTGCAGCAAATCAAAATTTGTATTGCATAGAATGACATTTAAAATGCATAAATTTATAAATAATTTAAGAAAAAATAATGTTTTTTTAAACAAAATCTTGACACATTGCAAAAAAAAATGAAACGTGACACACAAAAAGAGGAAAATAAGATCACCACTCTGAGCAATAAGCACGACGAACACACACACACACCCACCACACTCAATCACTCACCCAATCAACCAAAAACAAAATACACTGGCCGCCCTGCCTTCAAAATAGATTTTCTCACTGTGGCTGTGTGACAAAACACAGCTGAGAGCAGCAAAGCCATCGCCGCCGAATGAACGACCGACTTAATAATTATTTTGTTCATGATTTTCTTTGAATAAACTTGTCAATGTACGTAATATCGATGATCTTTGTTGTTTCCTTTAATTTTTTTCTTTTAATAGTTTACACAAAATATCACACACGTTTTTTTGTTGTTTCTTTATATTCGCGTTTTCGTTTTGGAAGATAATGGGAATCGAATTGTTTTTCTTTTTAATTTTTTTTTTTGGTAAATATTATTGAACAAAGAATTGGCCAACTTACCGCTTCCTTTTTGGTTTCTGAGTTAGGGATGTGTGTGTTGGTGCTGTTGTTGGTGGTCGGTCTCTCTCTTTTTTTGTTTCTACTTGTTTCTTGCTTGCTTAATTTGCAGGAAGAATTAGATTTGCAATATTTTTTGTTTTATGGTCTTGGTGTTGTTGTTGTGTCTTCGTCGTCGTTGCTGTAGTTGCCGTCGTTTTATGATTTGTTGCGTTTTCTTTTCTTTCTTTCTTGTGTTGTTGAGGGAGGGCAAAAGTGAATAGAGAGGAGGAAAATTAACAGCAATAGAAGAAGATTGTTGCAATGAAAGTAACGGTAATAAAAGTAGTAGTAGCGCAAGTAGTTTAAAGCAAGTTTCTCTTTAAGTTTTACTGGTGCTGCTGCTGCTAATTCTTCTTTTTCTTCTTCTTAGATTTGTCGTTTGCAATTTCCCGTATTCCACTTCTTCGCCGAATCAAGTTAAAAAAATAAACACACACAAGTTCACTACTAACTCACTCACACAATGGTATTATTTTGCAATTTTGTTGTTGTATTTATTTTATTAATTCTTCTCTTCTTCTTTTGGTTATATTTTAAATTTTTTTTATATTTTCTTTACTTCGTTTTTCTTTTCCTTTTAAGCAGATCTCACAAAATCTTTTTAATTTTTTAATTAATTTGCTCTAGATGTTGTTAAATTTATGTTTCTTCTTTTTTGTTTTGGTTTTCTTAAAAAAAAATATTTATGAATTTTTTGTTTTAGTTTTCTTTTTGTTTCTGTTTAAATAGGTTTTTTTCTCAGAACGATATTTCACGCCGTTGATTTCTTGTTCGTTTTTGTTCTTCTTCTTTTTCGTTTAAGGTTTCAATAGCTTTGTATGTTGTTTCCTTTGTGTCACGTTCTGTTTTTCTATTTTGTTTCGTTTTTTATTTTTGTGATAAATATCACACAGAGACAAATGTCATAGACAGAGATAGAAAAAGAGAAAGGCAAAACATAAATAAATATTGAAAAAAAAAACACAAATTTTTTTTTAAATAATGAAAACAACAAAACTTAAATTAAATCGAAGAAAAACCACCATATTTTCCATTAATTTGTCATTTGTTTTGTCAGCACACCACACAAAGAGAGAAAAACAAAACGTGTTTTGCTATTTGAGAGAGAGAGAACAAGTGAACGGAGTTCAGTGGTTTATTTCCAATGACTAGGAATTCCCCATAAAATTAATTTTTGTTTTTTTTATGAATCTCACAACAAGATAAATACCAAACAAAAGAAAAATAAACAATTCCTGGAATATTATTGTTCCCCCACCCACTCAATGAAAAAAAAACTGCACTGATTTGAGAGAAACTAAACAAAAAAATGCCGACAAGGCAATCCCCGACAAAAGCAGGCGTTGTTTTTTTTCTGTGTGAATTTTACACTTTTGACAGTAGTTTCTCTCTCTCACGCCCTCTCCGTCGACCCCTTACTTCATGTGCTTGCTTGTTCTTCTTCTTCAACGTAGCCGTCGTCGTTGCCGTACGGATAGTGAGAGCAAGTGTGGCGGTGTGCGTACGTGTGTGTGCGCTATGAATTTTCTTTTTGCTTTGCTGGATTACTTTTCGTTCCGTTTCTCTTTTTAACTATCTTTCTTGTGATTTTTTCTTTCTACATATTCACGTTGCGTTTGGTGCTGTCGTCGACGTCCCCGCTGTAGTTGTATGGACTTTTAGCAGGTTTTTTTTTCTTTCAACAAAAATTTTTTATTAGCAATTTTTTCCCCGAACAATGGTTTGGAATTTTTCCTTATTTTTTTTTGCTTGCTTTTTCAAACACTTATGGTCGTCGTCGTCGTGGTTTGTTGGTGAAAAATTGTTACACAAAATACGACACTTGAATGCACGTTGAGGTGACAACGAGACGCTCGTCGTCCCATTTCCTTTTTTGCAGTTTCTTTTTTTTCAATTTCACGTAACTTTTTTCCCTTTAATTAGGAGGAGGAATGAATCTTTGTTCAGAGCACACGTTTTCGTTTTTTCCTTGCGTTCGTCGTTTCTTTTGCAATTCTTTTTTCTTTGTTAGTAATGTAAAATTATATATATATTTATAGAAAATAAAATGAAATTATTACATTGTTTTATTAAAAATGATTTAATAGTTATCCGTTTTTTGTTTTTTCAATTTCTTCGTTTGCTTTTATTTCATGTGTGAAATAAAAAAAAAAACTATATTAGCGTTATCAAGAAAAATCTTTTTCTTTCCGTGCACGACAATAGTAAATAAATGAACGATTGACTTCAAGAGTTCTCTTGCAATGTGTGTGAGAGGGTGGCAACACCACAATGTACTGGTTACCATATGTCAGCAGTCACAAGAGAGACCATGAGGTTTTGAGAGGAATATATAGTGTGACATTTGACGTTTACAGTTTGCCATTGCCAAGGCAATAGGTGTGAGTGAATAGGCTATACATGTTGAAGCATGTTTAAAGCCAGTGTCAGTTGGTTAATGTTGCCATACTCAAAGAGAATATGATTATGTGCAGAGTTGTATTTATGGGGTGTGTTTGATGTGTAAATTGTACGATATGTTTTGCAATCTGTTTGATGTACCATTTTATTAAGAAATTTATTATATTTTTTGTTTTTATTTATTTGTTGCAGTATTTTAAAGTATTTTTGATACATGTATATACCATATACATTTAAAAAATATAGTAATTAATGTGTTAAATGGGATGGTATTTAGGAATAATGGGAAAATATATCATAATGGTTGTAATCCTATGAAATGTGAAAACAATTGACGACGAACATGTGATAGGTAAAATTTGGCTAAGAAAACTTTTTTTTAATCAAAGATAGTATAAAAATAAGCATATTTGAAAGATTAATATAGCTTTTTTCAGGAACTCATGCTTATAGAATTAAAAATATTTTAGTTACATATGGGTATTATACAACCTGTATACACAAAGTAAATATGACGTTATAAGACACTGTAACAGAGTTGTATTTGTATTTTACACATTTTTGAATTGAATTTTAATTACGACTGAATTTGAAAGAAAAAATTTTAATCAGCAGGTACATTTAACCTACCTCTTGTTATTATACCATGGGCAATTTAACACATGTTACAATAATACAAGGTAGGGCAGCTTGAGGTGAATAACAAAAAAGGAACTATGCACGTGTGGCCTCTTCTGCCAAAAATAAAATAAATAAATATACGCAACAAGATTTTTCAACATAAAACTACAAACGCGAAAAATGAATGAAAGGTTATGATTTCTTAACAAAATCCTGTAGGAACGTACGTTTTAAAAACTTTATTTAAATTTCAATTAAACTTGAATATATTTCAATTTATTTTGAATTTATTTGACTTTGTATTCAAAACAATATGTATTTTGATTTGATGGAACAAGCCACCTTAAGAAAAAATTGTAATCAGTTGGTAGCTGTGCCATAGTTCCAATCAGTAAGCGGGCTGAACTGAAAATGTGAAATGAAAAAAATATTTAATTAAAGATTGTATAAAACCAGTGAGCGGAGCAGTATAGTCGGACGGGGCCGATCATACGATAACCTATACAACTACCACGGAACTCTAACTTTCTGCGGCAATATTTCGGGATATTTCCAGGTCAACAGCTCCTTACACTGACATATATTCTGAATATTACTAATATTCTGTACAGCCCTTCTAATTACTTCTCCAGATTCCCTTCACCGTAAGTTGTGTTGTGATGTTCGGCTTATAATTGTAGTGTATAGATTGACTTGAAAAAAAAAACAAAAAAATTAAGTTTTCAGTGCACTTCATCCCAAAATTATTATCTGATCGTCACCGAAAATTATAGGAGTTATTCTTGACCACAACTGGAATCTCATGGAAAATTTCAAAGCGATCAGCGCTATATTTCCGCCCTCTAGTGTATTATTGGGTTTCTAAATAATATCTGAATACGTAAGCACATCTAAATATGTAGCTTCCACATCCGAGTACATACGACAATATAATAGGTATCAATTTAAAGGTCAACCACTCATCTTGGATATACTATCAACTTCTCGGGTATGGGGCAAATATATACGCCATAGAATACAAATGTTGTAATTTTTCACACAAAAGTCAGGGTCCATTTGACCCGCTAAATATTGACCAATCTTTATTAAAACAGGCATGTCTATTCTTTAGCCTTATCCCGTTCTCCATTTAAAATTTCGCAATGTTCAGTCCATAATTGCGGCCTCTGGAGCGACCACAAAACCGACAAAAATTAAGTATTTGGTCCATTTCATTCCCTAAATATTATCCAATCTTTAACAAAAAATAATGGGGGTCTTCATTGGCCCACCGTTATAGTACTTTTACATCTCCGGATTTCGTTAACCCAGTGGGTTTCAGTTGGCTATTCCTTTGCATAACATTGCAAATCGAATTCAAGTATAAACTACCCACTTTGACAGTTAATCGAGACATCAGCTGCGCTAAATGGACTACTTTTTTTATTGTGCCATGCCATGAATCATATGTTTTGTTCCTGTAGGTTTTAATTATGGTACAATCAATAGATAGTCCATTTAGCGCGGCTGATGTTTCGATTAACTGTCAAAGTGGGTAATTTCTACTTCAATTCGATGTGCAGTGTTGCCAACCATGTGAAATATTATAAGGAAAAATTTGACAGTTGGTCGAGAGAAAAACAAAGGTTTTTGTTTTGATACATCACCGTATTATTGCATCATGGTTTTAATAATAAGGCCAGTAAAGGGGAAAATGTCAAAAAACTCTCAGAGTTCAGCTGCAGATGGCGAGTGACTACATCTCTTGTTGGTACAATGAAAATGTCAGTTCACAGCGGAATATAAAATGTCGCTGTTGTAGTCAAATTGTTATTCAATTGCAGCCACTTGGAAATCTCTCGCAAAAAGTTACCACTTCCCAACTAAAAGAAGTCATTCAAAAGTAGATGGCGCCAATGTATTAGTTGTCACAAAAGGTGAAAATGTCAGAAAGGTGAAAATCTACCGAACGTATTAGAAATTGTTACACACATACTCTAGGTGGCTACCTATCGCATAGCAAATAAACCACAAATATTCGCTAACATAGTTTGTGTCTACGATGGTGTATTTTTTTTATAATGTCCCACCACTTGCCATCTCGTGGCCCAATGTTCAACATCTATTATTTGGGACATTTCCAGATAAAGGAGGTTTAAATCTTAGCTTGTTTTGAACAGTGAAAAAGCCAAGTCATGAATTTTAACAACCCTCTAAGGAAAAGGGTACGAAAACGAACCACTGACGAAGTCAATTTTTCATACAAGACAACGAACACATTCCACTTTTGCGATACGTAATTGAACCGTAAACGTTAAGTTCGGAATAAGAGAATTATATAAAAAAAAAAAAAAAAATAAATAATGTAATCAAAAGTAAAAAAAAAATAGCTATATATAAACACATGACCTAATTAAGCAATGTTTCATACACCATTTATGTTATCACTCTACATTCAATTTAATACCCTCTGCCAAATTTCGGTACTATATGATGAAACTATATATGGGAGCTATGTCTAAATCCGAACCAATTTTAACAAAACTTTGCATACATAAGAATGGGCCTGATTCAGTGCGCTGGGCAAAATTGTGTCTCAATCGCACAAATATTGGGAGTATGGTATATCAAACACAAAAATGGGACGAAACTATATATGGGAGCTATATCTAAATCTGAACCGATTCCAACAAAACTTTGCATACATAAGTATGGACTTGATTCAATGCGCTGTTCAAAACTTTGTCCCAATCGGAAAAATATGTGGATTTTGGTGCATCATTCACATAAAGTCGGACGAAGTTATATATGGGAGCTATATCTAAATCTGAACCGATTCCAACAAAACTTTGTATACATAAGTATGGACCTGATTCAGTGCGCTGTGCAAAACTTTGTCGCAATCGGACAAATATTGGGAGTTTGGTGCATCATTCGCAAAAAATCGGACGAAACTATATATGGGAGGTATATCTAAATCTGAACCGATTTCAACAAAATTTCACAGACATCAATGCGGAACAAATTCAGTACTCTGTGCAAAATTTTGTCCCAATCGGACAAATATTGGGAGTTTGGTGCATCATTCACAAAAAATCGGACGAAACTATATATAGGAGTTATATCTAAATTCGAACCGATTTTAACAAAACTTGGCAGACATCAATGCGGACCTAATTCAGTACTCTGTGCAAATTGTTGTCCCAATCGTACAAATATTATGATTTTGGTTCATCGGGCGAAACTATATATGGGAGCTATATCTAAATCTGAAGCGATTTTAAAAAAATTTCACAGACATCAATGCGGACCTAATTCAGAACTCTGTGCAAAATTTTGTCACAATCGTACAAATATTGGGAGTTTGACGCATCATTCACAAAAAATCGAGTGAAACTATATATTGGAGCTATATCTAAATCTGAACCGATTTTAACAAAACTTCACAGACATCAATGCGGAACTAATTTAGTACTCTGCGCAAATTTTTGTCCCAATCGGACAAATATTGGGAGTTTGGTGCATCATTCACAAAAAATCGGACGAAACTATATATGAGAGCTATATCTAAATTTGAACCGATTTTAACAAAATTTCACAGACATCAATGCGGAACGAATTCAGTACTCTATTGGGAGTTTGGTGCATCATTTACATACAATCGGACGAAACCATATATATTGTAGCTATATCTAAATCTGAACCGATTTTACCAAAACTTCACAGACATCAATGCGGACCTAATTCAGTACTCTGCGCAAAATTTTGTCCCAATCGCACAAATATTGGGAGTTTGGTGTATCATTCACAAAAAATCGGACGGAACTATATATGGGAGCTTTATCTAAATCTCAACCGATTCCAAAAAAACTTTGCATACATAAGTATGGACCTGATTCAGTACTCTGTGCAAAAATTTGTCCCAATCGGACTAATATTGGGAGTTTGGTGTATCATTCACAAAAAATCGGACGAAACTATATATGGGGCTATATCTAAATCTGGACCGATTTTCAATCGGGTTCGTCCTTGGGCCAAATAAGTGAACTATGCCAAATTTCATCGAAATCGGATCATAAATACGACCTGTACTTTGTTTACAATTTAAAACCAACAGGCGAACAGTCGGACGGAAATGCGTAAATCGACTCAGAAATTGATTCTATGCATATTCTCAAAAGCAACCATCGGTCTATCTCGATTTCTTTTGCCTGTTACAAACATATGCACAAAGACTTAATACCCTGTACCACAGCGTGGTGAAGGTTATAAAAATTTAGAGTTACTAGCAAAAAAAAAAAAATCATAACGTTACAACGTAAGGGCATGTAGAAATCGGCTCAGAAGGGTGATTACAAGTACATATATTCTCAACAGTAACTATGGATATATAGTGGCTATATTGACAAAGACACAATACCATGTAACACAGTGTAGGGTATATATCCAAAGATATTTTAAAAACCGAAATTTAACATTTTTATTAGAAAATATGTTTTACACCTCTATAGAGTTGCGGACAATTCAAGAAGAAGAAAAAAAAAATGATTTCAACATTTGTTAAAATATTTCATTGAAATTAGTATTCCAGTATTTGTTGACAACAATATTAAAATCTGGATAATTTTTTTATGTGTTTCACTTAGAGACGATTTTTTGTACAAGTATATAATTTAGAAATCAGAAACTATTGGGTATCGAAATATTATTTCTTTTTAAAATTTTTGTAAATAACACACAAAAACACATCTAATAAAACTATAACTTTTCATTCTTTAATTTATATTTTATAAACAACAATTATTTCACTGTTGCTCTATAGCATTATTTTCTTTTCCTTCTTCATTTGTCTTCAATTTCAATTTCATTTTTTCTTTAACCAAATTGTTCCTGCTTCATTGAAGGATATTCAATGAATAAATCCAACAATTTTTCGGAAATCATTCAACATAACTTACGCCTCTTTTAGTTTCCAAAAAACTCACTCACACATACATACACATATATGTGTAAAAATATATAACAAAAAGTTAAAAACATATATAAAACATCACCGCTACATAGCCTTCATTGTTTCATTGGTATTGGTTGTTGAGGAAAATTCAAGCATGCGCTCTTTCCACATGCACTCTCGCTTTCTCTCTCCCTTTTCACCACATGTTTCCGTTAGATGAATTGAACACCTCTTTCCACATGTATTCTATCAATATTGAAGGTTTTCTCTCTCGGTCTCTCTCTCTCTCTCTCTCTTTTCACCACATGTTTCCGTTTGCTATAGTGAACACCCTGTATTTAACAAATTTATCACACATACTCTCATAATACGTATCGTGTAGAAGAGTGTTGATTTTTTGTGGAAAACCATAGAAGCTGTATGGAGTGTAAACATTTTGTAGTAAATAATATTACCGTTAATTGCAATGACATTTTTAAATGGCCTACTATGTATGAGAGAACATGGAGTGTTTGATAAACGAATGTGGTGAGTTTGAAGCTGGCCAATGTGTCGTATGATTGACACAATGGTTTTCGCATGATCTTAGGGGATCTCAGAGGGATTTCCATAAGGAAGTAGACCATTAGAGCTCTCAATTGAGATAAATAAATGCTAGGCCTCATCAACGACAAAGGGACAAGCAAGTAGTTCTAGAATAATACAAAGACCAACTGCAGCTTTTATTTGCGAAAGAATAATTTTGAGCTATATGAAGAAGAGGGAACCGCACCTCTTCTATGCAAAAGAAGATCTTCACAGCTCTTCTATGTGGTAAAAGACCTCTAGATGATTTATTATATTAGGCAGGAGACCTGTGGAGATCTTCTATAAGGAATAAGTCCTTAAAAGCTCTTCTGTGGAAAAAAAACTACATACACAGTTATTCTATGAGTAAGATAACCTTCAGAGCTTTTAGAGGAAAAAACCCTTCAATGAGGAAGAAATCCTTCGAAGCTTTTTTATATGAAAAAATCACACTTCCTTTGAGGATGAAGACATACTTAGCTCTTCTATAGAGAAGACACTCAGCTATTTTACTGAGGAAGAATATCTTCGGAGCTCAGCTATGAAAAATATTGTATATGGAAGACCTTCGGAGCTAAATAATGACAAATATGGTATTCAGAGCTCTTCTATGAGGAGGTCATATCCGTCTCTTGGTACAACCAAATATTGCCGATGCAGTACCAGCCTTGGGTGTTATCGTCGACAAGATCTTCATGATCTAGACAAAAAGGTCCGAAGGGTACATGCGTAAAGCTCTAGATCAGCAGGCCTATCGGACAGGTTTGACAGGTAGGATTCATACAAATGCAATCGCCCAGACCTGAAAACAATATCGTATGAATGCTACAATCGAAGATAAACCACCATATATAGAAGCAGAGAAGTATCAGCTGCCTTGACAGTCACAAGTAATCTTAGCATAACTAAGATCAGGATGGTAACGTCTTCTCTTCAATAATAAAAAGACCATATGTTCCTGCTGTTCTTTTAAAAGAATATTTTCCGATTTTTATAAGAAAACGTCCTGTTTTTTTATAAGAAGACCTATCAAGTTTTATATAAGAAGACCAATCCTTCTGGTCTTCTATAAGAATACATTCTGCTCCTCTATAAGAAGACATTTCTGGTCTTCTATAAGAAGATCTTTCTTTATCATAAGAAGACCTCCTTCTGGTTTCTGGTCTTCCGTAAGAATACCCTAGGAAGACATTTCTGGAGTTCTATAAGATCTTTATGGTCTTCTATAAGAAAATCTCTCTGGTCTTCTATAAGAAAACATTTGTGGCATTCTATAAGAAAACATTTGTGGCATTCTATAAGAAGACCTTTCTGGTCTTCTATAGGAAGACCTTCCTGGGCGTCTATAAGAAGACATATCTGGTCTTCTATTAGCAGATCTTTCTTGTCTTCTATAAGAAGACCTTTCTTGTCTTCTATCAGAATGCCTTTCCGGTCTTCCATAGGAAGCCCTTCCTGGTCTTCTAAAAGGACACCTTTCTGGTCTTCTATAAGAATGCCTTTCCGGTCTTCCATAGAAAGGCCGGTCTGGTCTTTTATAGGAAGACCGGTCTGGTCTTCTATAGGAAGACCTTTTTGGACTTCTATAAGAAATCCAGAAGAAGACCTTTCTGGCCTTATATAAGAAGACCTTTCTTTATCATAAGAAGACCTCCTTCTGGTCTTCTATAAGAAGATCTATTTGGTCTTCTATAAGAAGATCTATTTGGTCTTCTATAGGAAGATGTTTCTGGTCTACCGTAAGAATACCCTAGGAAGACATTCTGGAGTTCTATAAGATCTTTATTGTCTTCTATAAGAAGATCTCTATGGTCTTGTATAAGAAAACCTCTCTGGTCTTCTATAAGAAAACATTTGTGGCATTCTATAAGAAGACCTTTCTGGTCTTCTATAGGAAGACCTTCCTGGTCTTCTATAATAAGTCCTCCTTCTGGTCTTCTGTAAGAAGATCTTTCTGGTATTTTATAAGAAGACCCTTCTGGTCTTCTATAAGAAGATCTTTCTAATTTTCTATAAGAGGGCCATCTTGGTCTTCTATAAGAAGTCTTTCTGGGCTTCTATAAGAAGACCTATCTATAAGATGACCTATCTTGTCTTCTATAAGAAGGCCTTTCTGGTCTTCTATTAGCAGATCTTTCTAGTCTTCTATAAGAAGATATTTCAGATCTTCTATAGAAAGAACTTTATGGTCTTCCATAAGAAGATATGTCAGGTCTTCTATGAGAAGACCTTTCTGGTCTTCTATAAGAAAACCTTTCTGGTCTTCTATAAGAAAACCTTTCTGGTCTTCTATAAGAAGACCTTTCTGGTCTTCTATAAGCAGATCTTTCTAGTCTTCTATAAGAGGGCCTCTCTGGTCTTCTATAAGAAGATATTTCAGGTCTTCTATAGAAAGAACTTTGTGGTCTTCCATAAGAAGATTTGTAAGTTCTTCTATACCTTTACCTTTCTTGTCTTCTATAAGAAGACCTTTCTTGTCTTCTATCTTGATCTATAGGAAGACTTTTTTGGTCGTCTATAAGAAAACTTCTATACCGCCCCGACTTCTCTTGTTCAGTAACTTACATTAGAATTTGATGGAGAATATTTTTGTCCTCTGTACCATACTTCTAAAACGACATCTAGTGGGAAAAATTGTCAAAAACTTGGAATAAGATAGTTTTTAACTCCAAAACATGGGTTTGGTGTTTCGATCTATTCTGAGATTTATAGTAGAACTTTATGGCGAACATTCTTGTAGAATATCCCGACCTGCATTTCTGAAAGAGCGGACCGAAAAGGCCACTTCAGAGAGTCGACTGAGGTTTAAGGTATTACACAAAAATATTCCTAAAAAAATTAATATCAGTAATAGTACGTTTAAATTTAAACAGATTTCGTTAACTCAGAGGGTTTCAATTTTCAATTCCTTTGCATATATGCCAAATAAATCCTCATAAAGCCGTTTAATACTGCCAAAGACACTATACTCCTAAAATGCGAAGATTTTTAGAAATCCTAACCCGAATATTTGCAAATGTCTTGGAAATGGGAAATAATGTAGATTTCAATTTTTTTTAATTTCCCAATAATGAATTTTGTTGCTCAGCGCAATTGGGTCCAATGACAGTGATGCTCATATTACTTGCCTTGGTATTTGTATGTTAATCTCCCGCCTATGCTAAACAAACGGCAGTTCTAAATTGAGAGGGAATACGTGTTTGTTTGTTTTTACGAAAACGCAAAGAGTCTAAGCAACACTGCCCAATGGTCCTCTTTAAAAATACCTTCAAATTTTTCCTTATGAACATTTGCCTCAAGAACATTTGCTGAAGGGACCTTTTGTCTCCTTAAAGAAGAACCTTCGTTTTTATGTAAGAAGTTTTCGTGGTCTTAGGCCACATATAAACAGGCTGATCAGTCTTCTATTAAAACATCTCCTGTTCCTCCATTAAGAAGAACTTCTTACCTAAAATTAAAACCTCTTCAGACATTTAATTTCTCTCTCTCTCGATTTATGTGTGCAATTTTTTTGAAGCTATATAACAGTATCATGTTTACAATGTTATGCGGTTTTTTGTGTCATTTTTTTGAAGATTTTTTTTTTATTAGTAGGAATTTTTACACAAACACACACATACCTAGACACAAAGCAAGCATCCTTTTGTGAAATGCAATCAATGACTACTCCCAAATGTTTCGTTTTTTTTCTTTCACACAATATCTCCCAATACTCACAAAAAAAAATGTCATCTGTGGTGCATTTCCGCCTCTGTACACAAAACATGTGAGCGGATGTGTGTGAGTGTGTGTGTTATACGCTTAGTTTTGTTATTGTTTTCTCTGTGGTAAAAAAATAAATATCAACTCTCTAAGTCTCTCTCTTACTCTTCCGTTACTCATAACAGTTATTTTTGTTACAGTTATGCTCATTCATGTTTAACTCTCTCTGTTATTGTTTTTGCAATCTCTTTGCAGTCGAGCTTTTCACCACATCAAACCAACCACAGCCAACCAAACCTTGCTTAACTGCTTTGTGTTCGTCCGTTGCTGTGTATGCCTGTGCGTGCGTGCGTATGAGTGTGTTCATGCATTTATGTGGTGGAATGTGGTTTGTATGGCTGCCAGTCATGAGATGTTGGCTGTGATTTAGAAATCTCTGCTGGTGTGTGCTGCTGTGTGCTGGAATTACAAGCATTCAACGCGGCGCTGAGTGTGTCTCCCAAAAATTTTGGCCTCTTCAGTCCGATACAAACCGACCAACCAACCTGACGAGTGTTTTGAAATAAAGAAAGAAAACGCGGTGCGCGGTGTTCATAAGCAAAAATATAATTCCCCAAAAGAAAAAAAAAAACGCTTTTTAATTTTTATTTTTTTAAATACATTTTTTTGTGGAATTTAATTTGAAATATTATTTATGGGGTATTGAATTGAAAAAAAAACGATTTCGAGAAAATAAAAAAATAAATAACGAAATTTAAAAAAAACATAAATAAATGGAAAACCCTTTAAACGAATTTTGGAAAAAAATATTTTTTGGTTAACTTTTTCGTTCTAAAAAAATTTTTAAAAATAATAAAAAATAAAGTGAATTAAAAAAAAATAAAAATATTAAAAATAAAATAAAAATTGCAAAAAAATATTAAAAAATCCTTTTGTGAAAAAATACAACAAATAAGAAAAAATTATACATAAATTTGTCAGTGTGTGCGTGTGTGTGCAAAAAGAAGGAGGATTACACAATTACACACAAAACGCCATTTTGGATTTTTGTCTTTCTGGCTGGCTGCGAAAAAAGGACCTCCAATTCAAAGTCGACACCCTACCCTACCTCCAACCATTTCAAAAACTAAGGCCCTCAAAGCAAGAGAGAGAGCCCAAGTGGAGCTCTGAAATATTAGCAACAGTAGCAGCAGCAGTTGGGGGAAACGTGGTGATGGCAGGACATTCTCAGGATATATATGAAAAACTAAAATAAAAGCTTACTCCCAAAAAAAAAAAAACTAACTACCACCACAATTGTCTGCCTCATAATCAGCAGCAGCAAATAGAAAAACAGAAAGAAAACGAAGAAAAAGAAGAGGAAGCCAGAAAAAAAATAATGGTTTTCTACAAAATTCCAAATTGAAAAAATAAAAGAATTAAAAAAAAAAAATAATTTTTAAATAATTTCCAATTTAAAAAAAAAATTATTACAAAAGACCGTCTAACCCACCTATATAAGCAAAGCCAAGCTTCTGCCCATGTTTATGATTTAAAGAAAAAACGCAAACAAAAATACCCCGCCCCATTTTTTTTAATTTTCGGTTGTGTGTTTTTTTTTTTATAATTCGCCACCATTCATTAAAATGGATTACAACAATGGATTACCAACAACAACAACAGCGGGAACTGCAACACATCGAAAATTTATGAAAACATCTCGTCAGGTCATTACCTCGACAAAACGTAGAAAATCCGGCACAACAATGCCAATGGCATTGTTTGCTGGGTTATCCTCAGCTGTAACATCATGTTGTGGATTACTAATTGTCGTGGCGCTCAGCTGTTGCGTTAATAACGGTAAGTTTAATTCATTATTTACAAAACAATGTTTATGTTGGTCTTCTCGCTCTCCCTCTCTCTTTGATCTGTCAGTTATATCAAAGTGATCAAAGAGAAAACATTTCTCAGTGTTAACACCCAGTAAACATTTAAGAGATTTATATATGAAATAAGCTGTTACAATTTTGCGGATGAGAAAACGACTTTAAATTTAAAATTTCTGAATACAAAAGGCGATTAGTCGAAATTCCATCTATATATTTTCCCTATTTGAGTCCACTGAGCCTCAGGTTTGGATTTTTTAAAATGAATACCAGTCTTTAAGATCTGGATTTTTGAATAATATTTTTTTCGAAAAGTCAACCGAGCCCTATGAGGGGGCTTTTAAAACCTTAGGTCCGAATTCTTAAACAATATTTTTTCCAAGGATCAAGAACTTACAGGCATGGATTTCGTTAATTCCTTCGTTCTGGATTTTTAAAGAATATTTTTTCATGGATCAAAAAAAAAACACTGGCATTATTTTTTGAGGATTAAATTTTTTTCAAAAAATCTACATAGTAACAGGCGTAGATTTAAAAAAAAACATTAATTCTGAATGTGTAATGACCAACAGAGGCACATTGGCGGATTTTTTTTAAATACCTTTATTCTGGATTTTTAATAACCAACAGATCCACATAGGTGGAGTTTTTAAAAGGATTTCCTTAGGTAAATAAAAATTGAATTTTTCTAATAAATAATATTTTTCCAAGGATCTACACACTTAGTGGGGCGTAAAAATTGTTCAAGAATATTTTTCTTAAAGATACACAGATCCTCAGGAGTGGTTATGTTATACTGATAACCAATTCCTTAGGTCGGGATTTTTGAAGGAATTTTTTTTCCTGGGGCTAACAGAACCCTCAGTACATTAGGTCTGGATTTTTAATCCCTCAATCCCTTTGAACTGGATTTTTAAAGAATATATTTTCTAGAGGCCAACGAATCAAAGCTGTGGAAGACATTAGCTATGGATTTTTGTAGAATCAACATAGATTTATCAGATATTTTTTTTAATATTATCAGTCTCTTAGGTTTCTCAGAAGGATTATCAGATCCATTAGCATGGATTTTTAAGGAATAATTATCTCAGGGATCAAAAGACTCGCAGCTGTTGATTCAGCATTTTTTTAAGAATATTTTTTTTTCGAGGATTCGTTGATTTTTTTTTTAAATAATTGTCATACCATTTTTATAGTCTCAGCTTATATATACCTTGATACGGCACCAAAATATTGGTTTTGAACCCACATTTCTTTGGACCAAATCCATTTTGGACAATTTCGAGTCGATTTATAAATGTCCGTCCAGCACGATAACTCTCAATGGGAATAATCGATTTCATCCAAATTTTGCACATCGTAATATTTCTTCTAAACTTAGTTCAAGCTTGAAGTTGGGGAATATCGATCCACTGCTTCTGGTACCTCTCCCACAAAATGTTCAAAATTGTGCTAACAATTAATTTTATAATATCATGAGAACAACTTTCCCAAGACTAGATGAAGAGGGACCCATTGCTCCACTCCTTCTGGTACTTTCCCCACAAAAGGTCAAAATTTATAAACTCAATATTATCTTCACCCTACCTCCACTTCCTTTCTACCTCCACTACAGCGAAAAATGAAACCTCTCGATTTTTTAAGAAGGTTGTCAGACTTTTTTTGAGTGGTTTCTTATAGAGGACATTTTTTAAGGATTAACATGTCCTCAGGAGTGGACTTCTTATACTGTTTAAGTCCATTTTAAAGGGATAACAGAAGTACTGCCATTTTTTTAAAGGATTCTTAGTCTTTTAGATCTGGATTTTTAAAGAATCTGTTTTCCAAGGATGGTTTTGTTATTAGTAAAACCCCTAGGTTTAGATTAAGGATAAACAGAGCTACATTGGTGGACGTTTTTTTTTAATAAATAATTTTTTTAAAACATTTTTTCTATGAATCAACAGTTCCACATTTCCTAAAGATCTGGATTTTTAAGAATATTTCCACTAAGAACCAACCAAGACACAGAAGTGGATTTCTGAAAAAAATCGAATCCGCTAAATTGGAATTATTTTTTTTAATCTGTATTTTTATGAATATTTTCCAAAAAGATTCCAAGGAATAGCAGATCCACAACCATTGATTTTTAAAATTGATTATCAGTCCTTTTTTTTGAGGTACATTTTTACCAATAAGATAATTAAATCATTTACTAGATTTGTAAGGAATATTTTTTCCAAATACTTACATAAGGATTATAAGATCCTTACATCTGGAATATTTAATTTTATTCATAATTTTTTATAAATTTTTAAGGATCTGCATTTAAAGACTTTTTTCCAAGAATCAACTGAGCCACCGCCCTGAAGGTCTGGAGTTTTTAAGAATATGTCTTCCAAGGATCAATTAAGATACGGCAATTTTTTAAACAATTATCAGTCCCTTTGGCACGATCCACAGGCGGGTAATTGTATACCCTACACAACTATGTTATAAGGGTATTATAGCTTTGTGTGGCCCTAAATATGTGTCCGTTTTCCTATTATAATTTGTAAACACTATACAGACCACAGTTATGGACCAATCGAAATTTTGCATGTAGGGCTTCGGGCCAAGGAAGCCCCCTATTATTATATTTTTATTTTTTTTCTGTTAGCTCTAGAGCCCACAATTGTCACCCGAACATCATGAAATTTTATACAGAGAAAGAGGGAAAACATGAATATTGATTAATGGAGATCAGACTTGTTTTTAACATGCTTCGGAATGTCCGATTTGGACACTTAATAATGTCCTGCTCTCTACTTGCAAAACACTCTAGTAGTCGATGTTCTCAATCCTCCCCAGATACCAATTTTTTATCATTAACGAAATTTTGAAATGCAAGAAAAATATGATAATCGCTTGGTGCCACGTCCGGACTGTATGGCGAATGCATTAAAACTTCCCAACCAAGCTTCCGAAGTTTCTGGCGAGTCACTGTAGATGTGTGTGTCCTAGCGTTGTCCTAGTGGAACACGACACCGTTTCTGGTCAATTGCTATCTTCAAACGGTCCAATTGTTGACAGTAGAGATCAGAATTTAGCGTTTGATTATATATGCGTAGCAGAACCTTCCTGGCCGTTAGTCCTGGTTTGGCCACCGGTTGAGGTTCTTAACCGCTCTTTGACCACGATCGTTTTCGCACAGGGTTATCGTATGTGATCCATTACTCATCTCCAGCCACCATCCGTTTAAGAAATGGGCCTATCTCATTCCGTTTGGACAAGGCTTCTGGGCGATGTTACGATTGCTAACATGTCGGTCAACTTCGATAATTTCTCTGATTTTATCGACATTTTCGATGACCGGCCTAATGGATTTCATTTTCCCCAACTTAATATACATACATTTTTTTTTTGAAATTCCGTTTATTACTTTCAATTCAGTTATATGGGAGCTATATAAAAACATGAATGTCATCTCGCCGATATACCAATTTACAGTGACATCCTAGAAATAATATTAATGTCTGTACAAAAAATGTCAAAACCCTATATTTAGAAACACTATTATATCTAAACAATTGAAAGCAGATATTTCAGATAAGAAGAGACCTCGTTTCAGGGCCCATTTAATATTGGCCGATTTAAAATATGTCCAATGAAATAGTACCATCAAAATTAAGATGTTTCTTTGATTCCTCATGGTGGAATCATAGTCTAAAGATCCGACAGCTGTCAAGTTTATACCGATGACCGTTGATGGTTGGGTCTATTTAAAAATCACACGAATTTAACCCGAGCTGTGCTAGCGTAACCATATGGTCACACTCATAAGACGGTCAATAAAACATCTAAAACACTTTTACCCGAGCAGTGCTAGTATGACAGCCCAAAAAATTATCCTGTCGATAATCCTGATGAGAAAAAAGGATACAAATCAAATTTTTGGATTCAGTGACCCACAATCTAGAGACGCTGAAAGTTTCGTTCCAAAAATTCGAAAAAAAATTTACAGCACTATTCGAGTTAATTATGGTAGTCGGGTGTGTTTGTTTCAAATTCAAATTTTTCTACTTTTAAAACTAAACAAAGAAACACACATATCAATTTACATATATTTGAACGATGAATTAATTATACAAACTGACATTAGGCAAGAATACCTTTAATTAGGCGGGTAATTTTATTGTCAAATTCTTAACCACAAATTTATTTTTTTTTTTTTTTGGTGGTGGATACGAATGAATTAATAAGGTATTTGATTATCATTTAATTGTCGTGAAATCAAAAAACAACATTTCTTAATACATTTCACACTAGAACGCACACAATAATTAATTAAAAAAAAAAAACAAAATATCAACATTCGTGCATATCAAAAATTAAAAAAAAAATAACATTTTACAATTGATGTCATCGTAGATGATAATTAACGATTAGTTGTTTAACGAAGTTTAAGCAACAACAATTAGTTTCTTTTTTTTTGTAAATATTAAGGAAAAGGGTGTTGTGATATATAAACGTAAGGAAGGATTGGAATTTTGAAAATAAAATCGAATCTTATAGCTATGAGATTTTTTTAAATCCACAAATTTCTTCGTCAAAAGCAGTTGTGGAGCTTGAAAATAGTCTTAAAACTCAACTCCCAAAAATTATGTTGAAGCTGGAAAAAACTTATTTTTAACCAGTGAGCGGAATAGAACGATAGGATGGGTCAGGCCATATGATACCCTGCCATTGATCTATAACCATGGCCTGTATCGCATTTACATACAACTGATGGACATACATGTCTAGATCGAATCAGCTTGTCGAGATATGACGATTGGTATACTAAAAGGTGGGTCTAGGGCCAATATTTCTCGACGTTTTAAACTCTAGGTGCCACTCTAAGCAATAATAGTTGCGTATTTTTTAAATTTTTAAAATCTCAAAATAATATTCTTTAAAATCTATTCCTATAGCTGAGAAAGATTTTGAAAATTCCACAGTATATCCTCTTGGATATACTGTCAACTTGTAGGGCAATGTTGACTGTCAACTTGTATGGTCCATGGAGTAAATAAATGCGCCATAAAATATAAAATTTGTAATTTTTCATACAAAAGTAGGGGTCTTGACCGACCTTTATGAGATATGACGATCGATTTTTACATCTACAGCTCCGATTGAGCTTGAATTTGTCAAAAAAATTACATAATATTCTAAATCTTAAGATTTTCCCCGATTATAATTTTGATCTGTCTACTTTAATAATTTGACCTGCCTACAAAATGTGTCACTTATTTATCATTCCGATTTAAAAAAAAAAACTCTCAAAATTTCTAGGTAATCAGCTTTAAAAAAAATTTCAACTCCTTCATCATTTGAAAGGTGTTCACGACGTACAGTAATGGATTATTTATTGTTGTTTATTTTTTTGTCAAATTCAATTACCATGAATTGACAATTTTTTTGTCAATTTTCAAAACCACATTTACGCTTGGAGATCACCTGGAAAACAATGAAGGCTTTGTTCAATTTTTTGTTGCTGCTGCTATGATTCTCGTAAAAAACTGTTGGTGAATGTTTCAAGGTGTTAACTTTCAAAAACAAATAACAGTAATAATAATAAATTGAATTTCGAATTATTTTGAAAGTAGCAGATGGAAGTTAATAATCTTAAAAAGTTTGGAAAATTTCCATTACATACACTTGAATGTTGATTCTGAGGAATAAATCTATATTAGATGAACTGTTTTTTTTTTTTGTTATATATGCAAAATTTCGCATTATTTGGACTAAATTTGTCGGGATTTCTGCATTTTATGAACACAATTCATAAATACTGGTTTCTTGTCAGAGAGTGTGAAAAAAGAACCAACTTTGGAGTGTATGTGTGTTTGGTGGTGGGTTTCTTTAACGGCAGAGAAATTCTTAGTCGTTTTAATTTTTCTGTTTTGATCTTATAAACATAAGATCAAAATAGAAGATCTTTTTAATTATAATGTCTTTTCACGTTTCCTCTTATTAATTTATATGTTCATATTCTGCGCCATTAAAAATATCATATACAATGTTACGTATTCGGTTGAGCTTGTTGTTCGTATCAACATTTGTTTGATGTGTGGTATTTATATCGAAATAATTTGGAAAACGTATATGCGAATTTTATACCACCAACACAGAGGTTGGTAAGGGCGTCTGAAATATAGAAACAATGGAATGCAAAACTAGTCACAATCGAGTGAATTGAAAGTCAGCGGTTGTTAGCAACGGAAATAGTAGTCAAATAAACTGTTGGAGGCCGAACGATGAATGGTGGTTGTGGTGTTTTTTTCTTGGGAGGAATACATTTGTTTTTGTAAAAAAGGGGGAGAAAAAGAGTAGAAAAAGAGGGAGAAAAGGTTTTATTTTTTTTAAAGGGATATAGAAGTTCGTCATCAGATCTTTGTATGGCCTTCAGTCTATATCGATTGCCCTATAAACCCAGAAGATCTATTGTAGGTCTTCCTTGTCAGATTAAATTTCAAACCTTTTATAACTACAATATATCTTATATGGATCTTCTCGAGGCAAAAAAAAAAAAAAAAAATCAAAAAAATATATGTTTTACGGAATTTTATAGAAAAAAAACTTCC
Organism: Musca vetustissima; assembly: GCF_032173495.1. NCBI lineage: Eukaryota > Metazoa > Arthropoda > Insecta > Diptera > Muscidae > Musca > Musca vetustissima. The sequence goes on from NW_026883386.1 coordinate 386,409, forward strand.
ATACGTCTTTAATAAATGTAAGATCTAGGAAAGGTTTTTATACGATGTTTGGTTAATCTTTTATTTATAGAAGGCTTTGTGGCTATGAAAGAATACAGGCGGTCTTTTGACTGTAGAAGACCAACCGAAGATGTTCTGGTTATAAAAGACCTATAGAGGAATTTCCTTTTTATTTTTTTTTATATTTTATATATTTTATTTATTGAGGACCTTTAAAAATAAGGTAATCCGGTCAGAGAAGACCTATAGAGAAAATATTTCATTTATAGGAAGCCCAGATACTATATACAGTATGACTTCTATATATTATAAAAGGTTTTTATACCCTTCAACACACTGTGGTACAGGGTATTATGTCTTTGTGCATACGTTTGTAACAGGCAAAAAGAATCGAGATAGACTAATGGTTCCTTTTGAAAATATGCATAGAATCACTTTCTAAGTCGATTTACGCATGTGCGTCTGTCCGTCCGTCTGTCCATGTTAAATTGTAAACAATGTACAGGCCGCATTTATTATTCGAATTGGGAAAAATCGGTTCAGATTTAGATATAGCTCCCATATATATTTTCGTCCGATTTAATGTAAATGGTGCACCAAAGTCCCTATATATCCTTCGATTTGCACGAAATTTGGCATAGCGTACTGAATTTAGTCCAGACTGATGTGTGCCAAGTTTCGTGAAAATCGGTCCAGATTTAGATATAGCTGCCATATATAGTTTCGTCCGATTTCATGTAAATGGTGCACCGAAATCCCTATATATCTTTCGATTTGCACGAAATTTGGCATCACGCACTGAATTGAGCCCAGAGTGATGTCTGCTAAGTTTCGAGAAAAACGGTTCAGATTTAGATGTAGCTCCCATATATAGTTTCGTCCGATTTCATGTAAATGGTGCACCAAAAGTTCCTATATATGCTTCGATTTGCACGAAATTTGGAATAGCGTTCTGAATTTAGTCCAGACTGATGTGTGCCAAGTTTCGTGAAAATCGGTTGAGATTTAGATATAGCTCCCTTATATAATATATTGATTTTAAGTAATTGACGCACCAAGGATCCAATATATGGCTGAAATTAGTATTACCTAACCTGTGACAAGTTTCGTTGAAATCGGTTCATATTACGATATAACTTCCAGATATATGTTCGCCCGATTTTAAGTAAATTGGACATCAGACTCCTCATGTTAGTCAGATTGACATCCAATTTTGCACAACGTACAAAATTGGGCATAGAATTACTTAGTTGCGTTTTCTAGAAGTGCAGACCTATTGATGACCTATTGATATTTGTTTGAAGTCGATTTACATACTTTTGTCCCATTGTTACAATCGAATGACATGTTTATTTAGATAAATATCACACATGTTTTTTTCGATGTGGCAACTACAGAACATCGTATATGTCCAATATACCTGTAGATACATTTAGGATGCCTTCTGACCTAAAAAAACTATGGGCGCTTTTCAACCGAATTCGCCGTAATTTGGTATTTTGTTGTCGTATTATTCGGCCCCATTTTGGGGGTAGTCCCCATAAAATATTAAAATAGTTGATTTGTATTTTGGGTTTGTCACCATATAGCCCCACCGCACTATAGTATGAGAGATATTCTGTACTCGAAATTGTCAGTTTATGCCCTGCAAAGTATGGAATTCTAAGACTATTTGGTCGGTTTAGCCATCTGTTGTAATCATGTTACCTTTGGAGAATATCGAGATTAAAAAAAAATAGAACGTTAGGTTCGTGAATGAAATGTATTGACACGCACTTAGGCCTAGACCTCATATAATGATACCAGATTTTCGGTAGTTCTAATATTTAGCGTGAAGGAAGGTATTGGAATACACATGTAAAATATTAGGTACGAAATGCAGCTTTATCGGCTCTCGATTAGACATAGCCCCTCACATAATGTTAACCCTAAATATTCGCTAATTCATACACGATGTAATCAATATTGGCCCCGCTTTAGGTATAGCCTCATATAACTTATGGCAATGTTTTGGGCATTTGAGATTTTAGGAATAATTTACAACAATCGATAGGTGGAATTGTCGGTATACCTATGGTGGAGGGTATCCAAACTTTTTTATTTTGTTATATTTATTTTTTGTTTGTTTACCATTTCTTTATTCTATTCTATTCTCGCTTCTTATAATTATATAATAACAATTTAAAAAGATCAATGATTCCGATTAACTCAAATGACTTTGTATTTTTTTTGTAGCAGAACCTTAAACAATCTGCTGTTTATTAATGCTCGCATAAATTTAATATCATTTAAAATAAAAATTCGGTAACAGTAACAGGTTTTCAAGTCATTTTTGTAAGCAAACGATTTTGATTTATTGCGCAGTTATTCTGTTTTAATTTGTATTAATGAGGTGTTTATGAGATTAATGACCTGAGCTTCTTTAGTTTTGAAAAAAAAAAACCGGTGGCCACAACAAAGTAGTTGGGTGAAAGGTTATTGGAATTTGTATAATTCAAAATATTCCATTCAAATTAGAACGAAAACAAAATAACTTAAATTTAATGTTAGGAAAATTTTCCAAAAATTTAGATTTACCAGTAAACATCGAAGTAATGACCGAAGAGTTTAACGAAGATCAAATTAAGAGGATGAACTTGGTTGATGATTGGCTCTATTTTGGTTTGAGATTTTAAAAAGACCTAATGATTTATGTTGATGATACCAAAGTTTCAAACATGTTGTTTCCATACCTTGTAAAAGTGACTAAGAAACCTTTGGAAATTCAAGTCGTAATAAAAAGTAGCAATCGTAATAAGCCCAAAAATATCATCCTTACGATCTTTCCATTCACTTTGTTCCACAAGAGTTTTATTATACCCTCCACCATAGTATGCAGGGTATATTAATTTTGTTATTCCGTATGTAACTCATCGAATTATTCATTTCCGACCCTATAAAGTATATATATATATATATTCTTGATCAGGGTAAAATTCTAAGACGATCTAGCCATGTCCGTCTTTTGTAATCACGCGATCTTCTGAAGGAATTGAGATAGATCACCAAAATTTGGCATAGAGTCGTCTTTTGTCTGCAGGCAGATTAAGTTCGAAGATGGGCTATATCGGTTCACGTTTAGGCATAGCCCCCATATAAGGGTACCGCCCAATTTTCGATATTTTGGGGTTCTTGAACGTGCTTTTCAACCGAATTCGCTGAAATTTGGTACATAGGGTTATTTTTGGGTATCAAATGTCTCCACTAAAAATTATAAATATCGGTCTACTTTTTCTGGTAGCCCTCATATAACGGTACCGCCCAATTTTCAATATTTTGGGGTTCTTGAGCGCGCTTTTCAATCGAATTCGCTGAAATTTTGTACAATGGGTTCTTTATGGGTACCAAATGTCTCAACTAAAAAATTATAAATATCGGTCCACTTTTTCTGATAGCCCCCATATAACGGTACCCCCAATTTACGGTATTTTGGAGTTCTTGAGCGCGCATTTCCATCGAATTCGCTGAAATTTGGTACATTGGGTTTTTTGGTGGGTACGAAATGTCTCCACTAAAAATAATAAATATCGGACCACTTTTTCTGGTAGCCTCCATAAAAGGGTACCGCCCAATTTTCGATATTTTGGGGGGTTTTAAGCACGTTTTTAAACCAAATTCGCTGAAATTTGGTACATTGGATTATTTTTGGGTACCAAATGTTTCCACTAAAAATTATAAATATAGGTCCACTTTTTCTGGTAGCCCCCATATAAGGTTACCGCCCAATTTTCGATATTTTGGGGTTTTTATGGGCGTTTTTTAACCGCATACGCTGAAATTTGGTACATTGGGTTCTTATTGGGTACTAAATGTCTCCACAAAAAATTATAAGTATAGGCCCACTTTTTCTGGTAGCCCCCATATAAGGGTACCGCCCAATTTTCGATATTTTGGGGTTCTTATGGGCGTTTTTTAACCGCATACGCTGAAATTTGATACATTGGATTCTTTTTGGGTACCAAATGTCTCCACTAAAAATTATAAATATAGGTCCACTTTTTCTGGTAGCTCCCATATAAGGGTACCGCCCAAGTTTCGATATTTTGGGGGGTTTTAAGCACGTTTTTAAACCAAATTCGCTGAAATTTGATACATTGGATTCTTTTTGGGTACCAAATGTCTCCACTAAAAATTATAAATATAGGTCCACTTTTTCTGGTAGGCCCCATATAAGGGTACCGCTCAATTTTCGATATTTTGGGGTTCTTGGGCGCGCTTTTCAACCAAATTCGCTGAAATTTGGTACAATGGGTTCTTATTGGGTATAAAATTTCTCCATTAAAAATTATAAATATCGGTCCACTTTTTCTGGTAGCTCCCATATAAGGGTACCGTTCAATTTACGGTATTTTGGGGTTCTTAAGGGCGTTTTTCAACCGCATACGCTGAAATTTGGTACATTGGATTCTTTTTGGGTATCAAAAGTTTTCACTAAAAATTATAAATATCGGTCCACTTTTTCTGGTAGGCCCCATATAAGGGTACTGCCCAATTTTCGATATTTTGGGGTTCTTGGGCGCGCATTTCCATCAAATTCGCTGAAATTTGGTACAATGGGTTCTTATTGGGTACCAAATTTATCCACTAAAAATTATAAATATCGGTCCACTTTTTCTGGTAGCCCCATATAATGGCAACCTCAATTTTCGATATTTTGGGGTTCTTGAGCGCGCTTTTCAAACGAATTCGCAGAAATTTGATACATAGGGTTATTTTTGGGTATCAAATGTCTCCACTAAAAATTATAAATATCGGTCCACTTTTTCTGGTAGCCCCCATATAAGTGTACCGCCCAATTTTTGATATTTTGGGGTTCTTAAGGGCGTTTTTCAACCGAATTCGCTGAAATTTGGTACAATGGCTTCTTATTGGGTACCAAATTTCTCCTCTAAAAATTATAAATATAGGTCCATTTTTCGGATAGCCCCCAGCACACCCCAGCAAACCCAATTTTCGCTATTTTGGGGTTCTTATGGGTCTTTTTCAACCGAATTCGCTGTAATTTGGTATTTTGCAGTCGCATGTGGTAACATATCTTCCTAACAAAAATTATTAATATTTGCCCTCTTTTTTAGGGGTAGTTCCCATTCTTATATTAAAATAGTTAGTTGATTAGTTCCGCGTGTTGGGGTTGTCCCCGAAATAGCCAGTTTTACCCTACAAATTATGGAATTCTAAGACGATTTAGCCATCGATTGTAATCATTCCACTTTCTAAAGAAATCGTGATAAAAAAACTCGAATCTGATGATAATGAAATATATCGGTCAGCATTTAGGCATCTCCTCCATATAAGTATACCTCCTGAAGGAACGAATTTTGAGACACAGAACAAACATATTGGATTCGAAATTGAAATTGTCAGTCATTAATTAGGCATATATGAGGGCTATGTATATATAATTATAACCCCCAAATATTCGATAATTCATATACTATGTAATCTAATTTGGAATAGTTTGAGGATTATATATTCTACCATGCATTATTATTATATTCTACCATTTGGGGTTTTGATTAAAAATTTCCTGAAATTTTGTATTTGGAGTACATAGTAGTTTACATAAATCGGTTTGTAGAATTATCGGTATAGGTTCACTTTTTGGTATGTTCCCTTTATTTTCATTTCAAGTATGTGTCAGTATATCTATAGTAGAGAATATCCAAAGTTCGGCCCGGCCGAACTTAACGCTTTTTCACTTGTTATACCCTTCACCACACTGTGGTACAGGACATTATGTCTTTGTGAATATGTTTGTAACAGGCAAAAGGAAACGAGATAGACACATGGGTCCTTTTGAGAATATGCATAGAATCACTTTCTGAGTCGATTTACGTATGTCCGTCTGTCCGTCCGTCCATGTATTTTTGTGAACAAAGTACGGGCCGCATTTATGATCCGATTTGGATGAAATTTGGCATACGTCACTTATTTGGCCCAAGGATGAACCCTATTGAAATTGGGAAAAAATCGGTTCAGATTTAGATATAGCTCCCATATATATTTTCGTCCGATTTAATGTAAATGGTCCACCAAAGTCCCTATATCTCTCTAGATTTACACGAAATTTGGCATAGTGTAATAAATTAGGTCTAGAATGATGTGTGTAAAGTTTCCTGAAAATCGGTTTAGATTTAGATATAGCTCCCACACATATTTTCGTCCGATTTAATGTAAATGGTCCAACAAAGTCCCTATATATCTTTCGATTTGCACGAAATTTGGCACAGCGCAATTATTTAGTTCTAGAATGATGTATGTTAAGAAAATCGGTTCAGATTTAGATATAGCCCCCATATATATTTTCGTCCGATTTAATGTAAATAGTGCACCAAAGTCCCTATATATCTTTCGATTTGCACGAAATTTGGCACAGCGCAATTAATTAGGTCTAGAATGATGTGTGCTAAGTTTCGCGAAAATCGATTCAGATTTAGATATAGCTCTAATATATATTTTCGTCCGATTTTACGAAAATAGTGCGCCAAAGTCCCTATATATTCTTCGATTTGGATGAAATTTGTCATAGGGTACTGAATTGAGCCTAGAATGATGTGTGTTAAGTTTCCTGAAAATCGGTTCAGATTTAGATGTAGCTCTCATATATATTTTGGTCCGATTTAATGTAAATGATATACCAAAGTCCCTATATATCTTTCGATTTGCGCGAAATTTGGCACAGCGCAATTAATTAGGTCTAGAATGATGTGTGCTAAGTTTCGCGAAAATCGATTCAGATTTAGATATAGCTCTTATATATATTTTCGTCCGATTTAATGTAAATGGTGTACCAAAGTCCCTTAATATCTTAAAATTCAGTATCGGTTGCAGAATGACATGTTTATTGATCCAATTTCATTTTACTGGTCCTTTAAAAATGCGACGTCTGTTGGATTCATCTGTTGAATATACCCAAAGTGGTGAAGGGTATCATATAGTCGGCCCCATCCGACTTTACTACTTTCCTTACTGGTTTTTGTATTATTTTTTGGTCACACTTTTAAGTATTCCCCATTTCAAGTAGGTAACTTCCTTCTTCCCTCCTTAAGCAGTAATTCCCATTTTTTTGACATAATTAATGATTTGTGGTTAGATAATAGTTATTTTAGAGAATTTTTTTTTTTCAAAAACAACCACAAAAAAATTAACCACATGAAATGATTGAAGATTCTTCTTCTCCAACAACTTAAACAGTCATTCAAACACTTTACAGTGTTTTACCAAATGGCAATGGATTCTGGAAATGTTAATTATCTTCAACATCGAACCAACCAACCAACCATCCATCCTCCGACCAAAAAACATGAACTGAAGGCCAACAACCTTTCACTTGAATCAACTGATTTTTGTTGTTGATGTTTTTTATTTTTTTTTAATTTTGTTGTTCAAGTGTTTTGTTTTGATTTTTTCGAAAATTTATTTCTCCTGATTATTTTGTATGAGTTTTTTGGCCGTTATTTTTTTTCATTTTTTGAAACCACACACATAAAAAAACATCCAGAAGGTGTTGGAAGTTGTAAATAATCATTTATTGTGTGTTTGGGAGCATTGAAATTGGTGCAGCAGAGAAGAAAGGGAGAGAGAATGGTGTGACATCCAAATTAAAACAAATGAATAAAGGCTTTTGGGGGTAAACAGTTAGCCACGCTTTTAAGGTGATAAAATGTAATTAGCAGGGCAAGTCAAATTAATGACAATAAAAAGAAGAGGCTTGAGTATTGCCCGGGCATTACTCACCCAGAGTAGAATGTATAAGACAGTGGTTGGCATTTTTATTAAACATTTTTCGAAATTCAGTAGTGTTTGGCGGGTTATTTGGGATACCATTTGTATTTTGTTTTTGCAAAATAGTCAGGCTTAATCCCAGTTTGTTGTTTTTATAAAAAATAACTTTTATTATACATACATTCCCCACTAATAAATAGTTGTTTTTTTTTTTATAAAAACAACAAACTGGGATTAAGCCTGACTATTTTGCAAAAACAAAATACAAATGGTATCCCAAATAACCCGCCAAACACTACTGAAGTTGTAGACGAGGTACGGTCATACTGTTTGGTTTATTGCTTTAACTAGCAATGCCAACAACAACGTTATGTGCATTCGTCACAAAGTGACGACACATAGCAGTGGGAATGTATTGTAGTTGTCTGTAAATGCCTTGTTGACCACGAAGTCAGGCGCAAACGAAACGAACTTCTCATTGGGGTCGTATCGCTGGTAACGTAAGAACTTCGAATTGTCACAAGAGGCATTTGGGTTTGAAAGGTTTTTTGTAAAGAAGCTATTAATAGCTTCTGGGGAGAATATCCCAACAAAAAACTAAGAGAACTGATGAGGATCAGTGGCGAGATCCGAAACTATAGTCTTCCCTGCCTTACCCCTCGGCGGACAATGCCATACATTCCCCACTAATAAATAGTTGTTTTTTTTTTTTTTATAAAAACAACAAACTGGGATTTTTCGAAATTGTTAAAATTAAAATTATTTTCTGAGGGTTTTTAGATTACTTTGAAGTACCCCAAGCCTTCTAAACGAATTAATGTCGGTAAAGGGACGATTGGTCTCCGCATGATTGTTTTTCATGATTATTGTTGTTGCTCTTGGATTTTTTGCCCTACACAACTATGTTGTCAGGGTATTATAGCTTTGTGCAGCCCCAAGATTTTGTAACGCCGCGAAATATTGGTCCTAGACCCACCTTTAAGTATACCGATCGTCATACATCGACTAGCTGAGTCGATCTAGACATGTGTGTCCGTCCGACCGTCTGTCCATTATAATTTGTAAACACGATACAGGCCACAGTTATGGACCAATCTTCACGAAATTTTGCATGTTGGATGGGTTCTGGCCAATGAAGACCCCTATTGTCTTTGGTAAAGATCGGTGATGAAATGGACCAAATACTTAATTTTTGTCGGTTTTTCTGATCGCTCCAGAGACCGCAATTATGGCCCAAACATCGCGAATTTTTACATGAAGAAGAAAATCGGGCCAAAGAATAAGCATGCCTGTTTTGGTAAAGATCGGTCAATATTTAACTGGTCAAATGGACCCTGACTTTTGTGTGAAAAATAAACAACATTTGTATTCTATGGAATATATATTTACTCCTGAAGGACATAGGCCCGAGAATTTGATAGTATATCCAAAAGGAGTGGTTTAGCTTCAAATTAATACCAATTGCATTGCCGCGTGTAATCTGATGTGGGAGTTACACTTAAACATTTACAGGTCCTTACGTATTCATATATTACTTAGTAACCCATTACCACACTAGAGGGCGGAAATATAGCACTGATCGCTTTGAAATTTTCCCTGAGGATCCAGGTATGGTCATGGACAACGCCTATAATTTTCGATGATGATCAGATAATAATATTGGGATGAAGTGGAATCGAAAGCTCAACATCACAACATAACCCACGGTAAAGAGTATCTGGACAATTATACCCCTCGCCTACTGAATATTAGTAATATTTGTAGATGTCTAGTCGGTCAAGGGGGGTGCAAATGTCGCGAAATATTGCCCAAGCTCAGAATATATAGAACCACAGAAAATTAGATTTTCGTGGAAGTTGTGTAGGGTATCATATGGTCGGCCCCGCCCGACTATACTGCTCCGCTCACTGGTTAATATTATTTTTGTTGAAATGTTTTTTTTTTTAATAACGATCAGGATAAAGGATTCGAAAGAAGCAAACACGCACACAGATATTGGTACGCTCATTTGGTAATGCAAAGAAATGCACCCATAATATTGTGGGGTACGCCTCTCAAGGCCTATAAATAAGGTCATCCAGGGAGACCAGCTGAATTGCAATACGAAAAACAACAACAACTTCCAATAATTCCTAAGCGCGTCGGTCTTTTGCGCAGTTTTTTTTCCGATTCGAAAAACCATGTTCGGTAATGTTGTCTTCCACGTGATCTTTCCATCTAATTTGTGGCCTTCCCCTTCTGCGTGAACCATCAGCTGAATCGCTTTTATGCGTATTTTGAGCTGGGGCATCTTCATCCATTCTCACAACATGGTCTAGCCAACGTAGTCGCTGCAACTCGATACTTCTAATAATGTCGATGTCCGAGAATAGCTGGTACACTCACTCATTCGATGGCGATATTCACCGTCAACGCAATTTTTTCTCTCAAACAACCCAAGAGCTGTCTCATCTGCTTGCGCAAGTACCCATGCTTCCGATACATATAATAGCACGGGTAGTATCAGCGTCTTGTAAAGAGTGAGTTTGGTCTGGCGGTAGGTGGCCTTGTTTCTAAACGGCTTACTTAAACCATAGTAGCATCGGTTGGTCATCACAATCCTTCTCCGAATTTCAAAACTGACACCATTCGTTTTATTTATGGCGGTATATAAAATCTTTAACTACCTCGAAGCTGTAGTTCCCTAGTTCCACAGTTGGTCCGAGTCTACTGGACGTTTGGCGCGTTGATACCATCAGCTTGGTCTTGACGGCATTTACTGCCTGACCCACTTTGGCAAGGAGTGTGCCAATGTGGGTCAGTTTGTTCAAAGGTGGCTGTTACCACTCTCAATGTTCGACCCATTACGTCGTTGTCATCGGCGTAGGCGATTAACATGTGTTGTTTGGTGTACAGAGTGACATTTCTGTTCACCTTTGCCTTTCGTATGACCTGTTCTAGCAGGATGTTAAAGAGGTCACACGACAAACTGTCACCTTATCTGAATTCTCCTTCGGTATGGAAGGGCTCCAAGAGGTCCTTTACTACTTTAACTGCTGATATTGTGCCAATTAAAGTTATCCTGCATAGCCGAATCAATTTTGCAGCAATGCCAAACGCAGATATGCCATTACATACCTCTGAACGGATAGGGCTGTCAAATGCGGCTTTATAGTCGACGAATAGGTCGAATGTGTCGATGTGTTTTTCGTGAGTTTTTTTCCAGGATTTGGTGCAGAGTGAAAATCTGGTCAATGGTGGATTTACCAGGTTTGAAGCCGCATTGGTGTGGTCGGATAATGTCATTGGCTATTGGTCGTTCACACAGTATGCTGGATAGCACTTTATATGCGATGAGACGGAGACATATTCCTCTATAGTTGGCACATATAGCCTTATCTCCTTCTTTTTGTGCACGAGACACAGGATGCTGAGGTTCCAATCATTGGGCATGCATTTCTCTAGCCAAATTATACTAATCAGCTGGTGCATGCTCCTTACCAGCATCTGACCACCAGTCTTGAATAGTTGGGCTTGTAACCAATTGGCACCTGCTGCTTTATTATTCTTTAGCCGATTGATTGCTATTCTGACCCCATCTTGGCTAGGTGGTATAGAGTGTGTTCCTTCAGCTATTATTGGTTCTGTGGTATCTTCTTCGCTACCACTATTTGTTACCAGAAGCTTTTCAAAATGCTCCTTCCAGATCCTCAACACGCTGTCTGTATCTGTCACTAGGTTTCCTTCTTCATCTCTACAGGAGGATGTGCCTGCACCAAAGCTTTCGGTTTGGTAAAATGTCCGGACTTCATTCCGATTCCTGTACATCTTGATCTTCTGAAAATACGTTTCTCCTCACTCCTTTTTCCCGATAATTCGCCATCGCATTACGTGTTGCTACTGTCTGCAGGGTTGCCCTATTTGAAAGGCTATTTAGCTTATTCTGGAATTCTGGAAATAGAAGCAAAAAGTGAACGAGTGTGTAGTTACAGGACGCTAAGGTTGAATAAATTTGTAAGTGGCTACCTGGATTATATTTTTATAAGAAACTCGGGGTTGAGCTTAAGATATCGATTGCCTTCATTTTTGGAGGAAGGCAAAGCCTTGGTTATGACTTAAATCTGAAAAAAACGAATTAAAATAAATTAGGTTGGAATTTATCAAATAAGAAAGCTGCTACCAAATACTTCCCGAGCGTACATACGGCTTTGGGAACGATTGCCCTCTAATTGAGATAGCAAGCACGAGAAAGGTATTAGTTCCATAATTTGATTCTCAGAAAAATTAGTCTGGAGAAGAGGTCTTGTAAGTTGGTAGGAATGCAGTAGGTCGAATGGTGCCATTGTGAAAAGGAATCTCGGTGGGTGGGAAGTTCCTCGGCAGGTTAGCCGTCGGGGAACCAATGTTTCCGTATTTATAGATTATGTTACTTTTACTACAAGTGTTCGTTTTTTTAATTTTTTTCTAAATATTCCAATGACATTTAGAACCACCCCTTATCCACCGAGCTTTAGCCGCACTAAACGCCAGAATACCGGTAAAACCAACCAGGAACTAAATATATTATCTAGTCTAAACACCAGCTGGTACAATATGTAGGGACAATACTCTGCACTGTAAAAATCGATAATTATCGATCGGTAGGATGAAAACATACGAATATCGATTATTCATCATTGGAGACTATATCTAAAATCTTACGACCGACATTTTTGTAGAATATTTTGAAGTCATAAAATTTGCTTTTGCAGCAGTTGAGAGGCGTGAATCATAGAGAATTGTGGCTGCGCTGATAATAAAGAATTAATAGAAGTCCAAACACACACATAGATATTGGTGCGCTAATTTGATGTAAACCAATGGACGCAACTCCGTGTGCATTGGTTTAATTGTGAGCTCGAAAGATACGGTTGGGTTTTAATTTCTCACTTCAACATTTGGTCCTTCGAGCCGGATATTCTCAATTCTAAATTTCATACTTCGAAGAAAGAACTAAAATAATATACTTAAAAATCACAATCGAAAGAGAAGGTTGGGTTTTAATTTCTCACTTATACAATCGGAACAATTTATTAAAAAAAAAAATGTTTACTTGTTATAGTTTGAAAGATCTCAGATCTTCCATCTGGGGTGCTTATTGTTTAGGCCAATTCCGTTACCTTCTTTTTTGGTAGTTAATAGCATTAAAACCAGTTTTAATTCGGTTCACACCTCTTGTAAAGCCAACACATCTCTAGGTTTCTCTTTTAAAACCCAAAATAAAAAAACCATACCCAAAATATGATGCAATCATTTCCCACTGCTCCGATTGTCTGTCTACACAGCTGAGACACCTCGCTCTGCATCTCAATGTGAAAACCAAAAACAACAATGGTGAACTTTTTTTGTGGGGAACAGCTAATAATGCTATCAGGGCACAGTGTTTGTTGTAATGCATATTTTGTCTGCGTTTTTTTAATTCGGAAAATTAGGTTTCGTAATATTACAAAAAAAAAAAAAAAAAAAATCGACAACAATAGTAAGCCGAAAAAAAAAACTAGGTAAATAGAGAAACTTTAATTTGTATGTGAATCAACGAAACCAGAAAAAAAATTTCGAAAAAAATAAATATATCCACACAACAGATTGGTAAAACTCATAATTGTTATGCCGGCCGGATATAAAGACATAGTGCTTGGTCGGTTGTCAATTGCATAGGAGCTGTGGTTCGCTGCAAGCCGGGTTTCTAAAGCTATTTGGCATGCATGACAGCAAGGTTGCCACTTTTGGATCAAATCCATCCAAATCCAATATAAAAAATAATATCAAAAACCGAACAAAAAGAAGGAGATTTTCTTCAATATTTAAAATCGCAAAAAAAGTAAGTCAAGGGAGGAATATACTTGGAGACCTGCTAGGTGAAAATTGTGAAGCCCTTCTGTAGACAGAATACCTTAAATAGGTCTTTCATAAGCAGCAAGTCTTTCAGGAAGATTATATGCAATAGACCTTATGGTAGAATACCTTCTATGGGCCTTCTAGAGACAAAATGTCTTTAAGAATTCTTCAAAATGACCTTTTCTAGGTCTTGTAAAAGTAAGAGGCCTTCAGCAGATCTTCTAGAAGTAGATGACCTTCTATGAGTTTTCTAGAGGTAGAAGACGTTAAATATGTTATTTTATTTTAGAGGTAAAGGGTGATTTTTTTGAGGTTAGGATTTTCATGCATTAGTATTTGACAGATCACGTGGGATTTCAGACATGGTGTCAAAGAGAAAGATGCTCAGTATGCTTTGACATTACATCATGAATAGACTTACTACGAGCAACGCTGGCAAATCATTGAATTTTATTACCAAAATCAGTGTTCGGTTCGAAATGTGTTTCGCGCTTTACGTCCGATTTATGGTCTACATAATCGACCAAGTGAGCAAACAATTAATGCGATTGTGACCAAGTTTCGCACTCAGTTTACTTTATTGGACATTAAACCAACCACACGAATGCGTACAGTGCGTACAGAAGAGAATATTACGTCTGTTTCTGAGAGTGTTGCTGAAGACCGTGAAATGTCGATTCGTCGCCGTTCGCAGCAATTGGGTTTGTGTTATTCGACCACATGGAAGATTTTACGCAAAGATCTTGGTGTAAAACAGTATAAAATACAGCTCGTGCAAGAACTGAAGCCGAACGATCTGCTGCGATCTGCGATGGGCCCTAGAAAAGTTGGCAGAAAATCCGCTTTTTTATCGACAAATTTTGTTCAGCGATGTTGTCAAAAATGGAAGAACTGAACTTGGTTGACATGTGGTTTCAACAAGATGGCGCTACATGCCACACAGCTCGCGATTCTATGTCCATTTTGAGGGAAAACTTCGGAGAACAATTCATCTCAAGAAATGGACCGGTAACTTGGCCACCAAGATCATGCGATTTGACGCCTTTAGACTATTTTTTGTGGGGCTACGTCAAGTCTAAAGTCTACAGAAATAAGCCAGCAACTATTCCAGCTTTGGAAGACAACATTTCCGAAGAAATTCGGGCTATTCCGGCCGAAATGCTCGAAAAAGTTGCCCAAAATTGGACTTTCCGAATGGACCACCTAAGACGCAGCCGCGGTCAACATTTAAATGAAATTATCTTCAAAAAGTAAATGTCATGGACCAATCTAACGTTTCAAATAAAGAACCGATGAGATTTTGCAAATTTTATGCGTTTTTTTTTTAAAAAAAGTTATCAAGCTCTTAACAAATCACTCGTTAGAAGACCTTTAATAGACTTCTATAAATGGTAAAACTTCAGAAGTTCTTCTGTAGACAGAAGAAAATAGGCAAAAGCAGAAAATCGGCAGTGCTTCATAATAGTGTTCTATGGCCTTAAGGCATTCCATATGCCTTCCCTAGGGAAAAAGATCTTCAAATAGTACTTCTTCTATTCCCAAAGGTATTCTAGAAGTAGAACAACTACTTTAGGCGACTGAGGATCTCCATTTGGTTTCCAGTAGACCAAAGGATTTCAGTAGCCCCTCCATAACAGAAACACCTTCTACAGGGCTTGTAAAGGCAGTACAAGATCCTGCAAAAGATCTTCTAGAGACAAAACACCTTCTAGAGGTATTCTACAGACAGAGATCTTTCAGAGGGGGAAGAGCATCTAGAGGCAAAATACATTTTGCGAGAAAGGTCTCCTATATAGAAAGAATACCAGATACAAGTAGTCTATAAGTTGAATATATCCTACAGAAAGAATATAGAAAGAATACCATATATAGGTCTCCTATAGGTTGAAGATATCATACAGATATGTTAGAAGTGTATTCCCATAGGTATTCTAGAAGTAGAATAACTCTTTAGAACAAAGATGATCTCAATTTGGGTTCCAGTAGACGGAAGATCTTCATTAGGCCGTCGATTAACAGAATACCTTCAAAAGGGCTTATTAGTCTTCTTGATGCAGAAGGTCTTCTAGAGACAGATGAACTTCTAGAGGTATTCCACAGGCACATTACTTTCTATTATTCTTCTATGAACGGCAGGCCTTCTATATGTGTATTAGAGTAGGAAGAGCTTCTACAGATATTCCACGAGTTTTTAGCCAAAAAAAAAGTTAATATGCCTTTAAGAGAAAGTAGATCTCCTATAGGTCTACTGTGGGCGAGCCCTACTCGTTAAGCCCTCTACTGTCAAGAAATCTCTAATATAGTTGAGTTGAAGATCTCCTACATGTATGCTAAAGTGTTTTCCCATATGTATTCTTGAAGCAGAACAATGCTTATAGAGGACCGAGGATCCCCATTTGGTTTCCAATAGACGGAAAACCTTCAATATGCCTTCCATAAACAAAAGACCTTCTACAGGACCTTCTATATAAAGACTCTACTTCTATGAGTCTTCTTATAGAGGATCTTCTATTGCCTCTATAAGCCCTATAAAAGGTCTTTTGTTCATAGAAGGCCTATTGAAGATCATCCGTCTACTGCAGAAGGTCTTCTATGAGCCTTCTATAAGTCTTCTAGGGCAGATTAACTTCTAAAGGCATACGACTTTTAAATAATCTTCTATGAACGGGAGACCTTCTATAGGTCTATTAGAGGAGATATTCTGAATGCAAAATACATTCCAAGAGTTTTTTATGGACCGAAAATCATGTATATAGACAAAAACAGTTAATAGGCATTCTAGAGAAATAAAGTCTATTATAGGTCTACCCTTTAGGGTCAGAAAATCTCTAGTAGATAGATAGCTCTTCGTATATATTTTTTATAGGTTCAATATCTCCTACAGGCATGCTAGAAGTAAAAGTCGGAACATCTGTAGTAGGCAGATAGCTCTTCATGTATAGGTTGAATATCTCCTGCAGGTATGCAAGAGGCAGAAGTTATCCTATAGGTCTTCTAGAGGCGGGAGACCTTCAATACGTTTTCTATGGATAAAACTACTTCTATAAGTCGCCATGAGGCAGAATATCTAATATAGATCTTCTAGAGGAAAAATAAATCTAAATATCTCCTATAGACGGAAAACCTCTTAAAGGTCTTCTAGGGGCAATATACCTTCTAAAAATTGTCTAAACCTTTGCCAAAGTATTTTAAAGACAAAAGACCTTCTGTGGGCCTTTTAGAGGCAGTTTAACTTCACTATTGATGCCCTACATAAAAGGACTTCGTATAGGCTTCTATAGACGGAAATCCGTATAAAGTTCTTTGAGAGGCAGAATACCTTCCATATGCCGAATACCTTCGAATATGAACTCTATATTGGTTTTCTAGAGGCGGAATATCCTTAAATATGCCTTCTATAAATGGAAGTCCTTCGTATATCTTCTAGAAGCAAAAGTCCTTTAATTGGAATACTACGTGAATGGAAGTCTTTCAAGAGGTCGCCTAGAGGTCATTGCTAGATAAAACAACTCCAATATGTCTTCTAGAGGTAGTAAACCTCACTTAAGTCTTCCAGAGAGAGAAGACCTTAAATCAGGCATGCTTACCCATATACACTACCGTAACTGAGGGTCGATGGGTAAACACATGATCTCTTTCTTTCTCTTTACGTCAGTCGTTTTTAATGGTGAATTCTCAGTTACGCTCGCACACACTTGCTCTCAATTTATTTTTGCCCAACACTGCCTTAAATAGTTTCTTCCTGTGCACGGAAGCCCTTCTATAAGTCTTTTAGAAGTAGTATACTTCATATAGCTCTTCTAAAGGTGTATAGATCGAACAGCTCATAAAAGGGCTTCAATCGACAGAAAATCGTATACAAGTATTCTATAGACAAAATACATCTTGTTGGTCTTTAAGAGGCAAACAATTCGGTAATAAATAGCGGAAGACCTCGTGTTTGTATTCTACCTTTAGAGAATGCCTTCTGCTATAAAATACTTCTACGGGCCATTTTACCTCTAGAAGTCCTATATAATGTTTTCTGCCAACTAATTGAAAGTCATCAGCCCCCAGAGAATCTATAAATCAGGCATGCTCACCCATATACGCTACCGTAACTGAGGGTCGATTGGTAAATACATTTTCTCTTTCTTTCTCTTTACGTCAGTCGTTTTTAATTGTGAATTCTCAGTTACGCTCGCTCACACTTGCTCTCAATTTAATTTTGCCCAACACTGCTATAAATCTATAACCGCATCAGGCAAACCCCCGTACACGTGCTCTCTTTGAGAGTAATTTGTATGAAAAAGAGCGTTAAAACCGACTCTGTGCCTGATCCTGCTCTATAATATCTATCAAAGGTATTCTGGCTATAGAAGCTCTTTTACTTCTAGAAGGTCTACTGTCTCTTGCGTACTTATAGGAGGTGTTCCATTGAGCTATTGAGCTTCTAGAAGTTATATTTACCCCTTCCATCTATGAAAGACATATTGAAGGTCTGCCATCTCTAGAAGACCTATTGCAAAGCATATGACCTATAGAAGGTCGTATGCCTTTAGAATGCCCTTAGAAGTTCTTCCGAAGAATTTTTTCTGCATAGAAAACGCCTTTAAAAATTATGAAAGACATATTGAAGTACTTCTGTCTAGGGAAAATCTAGAAAATCTCTAGAAGACCTAGAGAATTACCTCATGTAATCCAATATAGTACTATGTATATTCTTCTCCTATATAGACCAAACAGGGTCTTCTTTATGCAAAATATCCTCTTAAAGATGGTCTAGAAATAAAAGGCCTTCTAAAGTCAGTAGAACTTTTATAGGTAGAAATTCTTCATTTAGGGCTTCTGTGAGCAAAAGAATCGTGGACTCTTCTGTGGATATATTATCTGCTTTAGGCCTTCTATAGAACGAAGCTGAATTAAAATATTCCAAAAAACAATAATTCATACTAATTCCCTTCAAAGTTTTCGACCAAAGACCCAATATCACCTTCCGAATAACAAATAAAACCGAGTATTACCAGATTAAACCAGACTTTGTAAGACTACAAGACACACATCACAGCCAAATAATTACTATTCTCAGAGAGTAGGACACAACAAACCACAGAAAAATTCCCCACAAACAAGAAAAAAAACATACCAACAACAACCAAATTTACATTACAAAGAGCAAACATGCTCCACAAACAAAATCAGACACGCAGAGAGAAGCTAGAAAACTATGTAAATTAGTTACAATGTTTAACTCTCATGTTGTTATTGTTATTGGTGGGGTGAGAGAGAGAGTGTGTGTGTGTGTTGGGGGTGTTTATGCGCGCGCATTTTATCCCCAGGCGGCTCGGCTCAGTGTTGCAATAATGGGGTTTGTCGTTTCTGTTTTGACTGGTCGGGTTTATCATCGGATTTTGTACGGGGGGGTTATGTGTGTACGAGTGTGTATGCGTGTATATGTTGGGAGCCCGCTTGCTTGCTCTCTCGTTGTTGTTCTTGTCTGCATTATTGTATAGTAGTAGGCTTAACTGGTTATTACTCTGCATTGTTTGTTTATATTATTGCTGTTGTTGTTATTGTTGCTGCTGCAGTTGTTGTTTGTGTGCTCTATTTGGGTCTTTAGTAGGCCTTCTTTTCATATGTAGCGGCAGCAAATAAACTGTTTTTTCGGTATATTTCTTTTTGCTAATTCCTATCGCACGATTTCTTAAGGCAGTCGCCTTTTGTCGTATCAATAAAGTCGGCAGTCTCACACAGTTCGGTACGAAATGTTTGTGTCATTCAGTATTCATGCCATTGTTTACTACTCTGTACGATTGACTCGGTTGGTCGTACCAAGTACCAGCAACAACAACGACAATCAATTCGCATACATTATTACAGAAGCCATGCATGCTGCCTGGGCTGACTGACTCGGTGTGATTGAGTGTTTGGTTTGAATGGCTGGCATGAGGCAATGTTTTGTTTACGCAAGCCTTTACTACGTGTGTTCCGTTGGTTCGATTTACAACTTGTAGTGGGAACCTGTCGCCGTAGTCTTAGTCATAGTCAGGTTTTTGGGCCACCTCCCAATCATTTTTCCACTTTCTTCGTTTGGATGCAATCATTTGAATATGATGTGATGTTGCAGTTGGTAAACAAAGCCAATGAATTAATGTTCGGATTAAGAAGTTAAAAGATGTGTCCCAAATTCATGCATAATAATGTTGGGTTTTTATCAAGGGCCTTGATGACCAGTGGCCATTCGAAATAAAAATTCAACATTTGTTTGGGTTTGATGAAATAATCAAAATGAAGATCATTAGATAGCTTTAAGCTTGATTCCATTGGTAGACGGTAGATTTTTTTGCCTCCTATATTGATATGTGTTAAAGTTGCGCATATACTCATCAATCATTCAAAATGCATGCACTATTAAAGATAGAGGCATTGCATAATCTCAATTAAATAAAAAAATTACATCTTCAAGTAAGCGGGCCAAATGCATTGAAAATTAAAACAAAACTTCGTTCATTGCCTAATCCAAAAATGTCACTTGAAAAGTTACGAGCCAAATGCATAAAAAATGATTTCAGTACGATCAATGATTTGATTAGAGCGATTAGAAAACGTGATTGTAATAAATGCATGAGCGATGAGTTTCACTTTCAATACAGTCATTTAACCAGTAAGTAAAGCAGTAAAGTCTACTATATGATACTCTCCACCACTTTGGATATATTCTACATATGTATCCTAACAGACGTCGCCTTGACATGAATGCCATATTTCGTCCAAATCGAAGAATATGTAGGGACTTAGGTGCCCCATTCACCTTAAATCGGACGAAAATATATATGGGAGCTATATTTAAATCTGAACAGATCTTCTAGAAAATTGACACATATCATTCTAGACACAATTCAGTATACTATGCAAAATTTCGCGCATATCGAAAAATATATAGGGACTTTGGTGCACCATTTACATAAAATCGGATAAAACTATATATGGGAGCTATATCTAAATCTGAACAGATTTTCTCGAAATTTGACACACAACATTCTAGACACAATTCATAATACTATGAAAAATTTCGTGTAAATCGAAAGATATATAAGGACTTTGGTGCACCATTTACATTAAATCGGACGAAACTATATATGGGAGCTATATCTAAATTTGAACCGATTTTCATGAAACTTAACGCACATCATTCCGGACCTAATTGAATACACTGTGCGAAATTTCGTGCAAATCGAAAGATATATAGGGACTTTGGTGCCCCATTTACCCTAAATCGAACGAAAATATATGTAGGAGCTTTATCTAGATCTGAACCGATCTACTCGATACTTGTCACACACCATTTTATACACAATTCAGTATACTATGCAAAATTTCGTGCAAATCGAAAGATATATAGGACCATTGGCGCGTCATTTACTTTAAATCAGACGAAAATTTATATGGGAGCTATATCTAAATCTGACCGATTTTCAAGAAACTTATCACATAGCATTATAGACTCAATTTAGTACCCTTTGCCAAATTTCGTGCAAATCGTAAGATATATAGGGACTTTGGTGCACCATTTACATTAAATCGGACGGAAATATATATGACAGCTATATCTAAATCTGAACCGTCTTTCCCGAAACTTAGCACATATCATTCTAGGCTTAATTCAGTACGCCAAATTTCGGGTAAATCGTAAGATATTTAGGGACTTTGGTGCACCATTTACCTTAAATCGGACGAAAATATATATGGGAGCTAATTCTGAACCGATTTTTCCCAATTCTAATAGGGTTCGTCCTTGGGCCAAATATGTCACTTGGGCCAAATTTCATCCAAATCGGATCATACCTGCGACCTGTACTTTGTTTACAATTTAACATGGATAGACAGACGGACGGACATGCATAAATCGACTCAGAAACCATGTGTCCACCTCGTTTCCTTTTGCCTGTTACAAATATATGCACAAAGACATAATACCCTGTACCACAGTGTGGTGAAGGGTATAAACACGCCTGCAATAGACCTCCTAAAAATATTGGTAAACATCCAGTCTAATTTTAAAAAAATCCACACCTTTAATAGAACTCCTGAAAGTTATATTGAAACAAGTGAGCGGAGCAGTATAGTCGGACGGGGCCGACCATACGATACCCTACACAACTACCACGGAACTTAAACTTTCTGTGGATGTTTATTCCGAGTCTTGGCAATATTTCGTGATATTTGCACCCTCTTGCCCTATCAGAGGTACAGCACCTCTTCCTTACACTGACATATTTTCCGAATATTATGAGTATTCAGTGCAGCTATTGTCCAGATTCCCTTCACCGTGGGTTGTGTTGTGATGTTCGGCTTTCATTTGTGGTAAATAGATCGACTCGAAAATAACACAAAAATTAAGTTTTCGGTCCACTTCATTCAAAAATTATTATCTGATCATTATTATAATTATAAGCGTTGCACTTGACCATAAGTGGAACCTCATGGAACATTTCAAAGCGATCGGCGATAATGGGTTACTAAATAATATACGAATACAGAGATACCTGTAAATATTTATAATTTAAAGGTCAACCACTCCTCTTGGATATAATATCAACTTCTCGGAATACCAATTTTGTCATTTTTCACACAAAAGTCAGGGTCCATTTGACACGCTAAATATTGACCGATCTTTATCAAAACTGGCGGCCTTTGAGAGCGACCAGAAAATCAGACAAAAACCAGTAAAGAAAGTAGTAAAGTCGGACGGGGCCAACTATATGATACCCTTCACCACTTTGGGTATATTACACAAAGTCTAATAGCAGACATTCGTGCAAATTGAAAGATGTATAGTGACTTTGGTGCACTATTTACCTAAAATCGGTCGAAAATATATATGGGAGCTATATCTAAATCTGAACCGATTTTCACGAAACTTAACACACATCATTCTAGACCTTATTCATTACGCTGTGCCAAATTTCGTGCAAATCGAGAGATATATAGGGTCTTTGGTGCATCATTTACCTAAAATCGGACGAAAATATATATGGGAGGTATATCTAAATCTGAACCGATTTTCACGAAACTTAACACACCTCATTCTATACTTAATTCAGAACGCTGTGCGAAATTTCGTGCAAATTGAAAGATATATAGGGTCTTTGGTGCAACATTTACCTAAAATCGGACGAGAATATATATGGGAGCTATATCTAAATCTGAACCGATTTTTCCCAATTTCAATAGGGTTCCTTGGGCCAAATAAATGAGCTGTGCCAAATGCGACCTGTACTTTGTTTACAATTTAACATGGATAGACAGACGGACATGCATAAATCGAAAAACATATGCACGAAGACATAATACCCTGTACCACAGTGTGGTGAAGGGTATAAACACGCCTGCAATATACCTCCTAAAAATATTTGTAAAAATCCACTCTAGTGTCACGCCTTAACAAATAATTTAAAAAAATCCACACCTTTAATAGAACTCCAAAAAATTATATTAAAATAAAATTCTCGTCTTCGAAAAATATTTTCAAAAGGTCCAGGCCAGTGATTACCCATTTAAAAATATTTTTTTATAAAAATCCTACCCTCTGATAGCTTTCTAGAAAATATTTTTAACAAATCCACACCTTTGATAGACCTCTCGAAATATTTACACAAATATGTGTACAAAAATTTACATAAATGTATTTAATTTTTAAATTACTCACAACATTAATTATCCCGCCATTATATCCTTCACTCATAAATCAAAACCAGTTCGAAGCCGGATCGATCCGCATAAACAAATAAATTGAAAAAATCTCACTTGATATTAATTGGGTCATTGAATGATTTCGATCATAAATAAAAATACACTCACTTTCAGGTGTAGTCAAACATAAGTTTCAATGTATGTCCGTCCGTACCCCTGAACATAAAAACAACGCACAAAAATTGTACTCCAAATACTTTGAATAACAAGGCCATTTTAACAACAACAACGACAATCGGCTTAAAAATCACAAACTTGAAACATGAAAAATAGCTTCGAAAAAAATTTTACGATTTGCTACAATTACGAAGTGCGGCGTAATTTACGCACCATTAAAAATATTACTCGTAGCTATACTTGACGACGGGGCACTTGAAATTGTTTTCATAAACTAGTTTTGATTTCGTTTTTTATTTGATTTAGTTTTTTTTTATTTTCGGTTTTGACACATCATCAATGCGATCTTGAATGAGATCGAATTTGAAGGTGGATTGGATATTCATGTGATGTTTGATAGAAATTCGATGTTTCAAATTAATAGAGTAAATATTACCAAGGATAGAAAATTTGATTTGAAAAAAAGTAATATAAGGTTCAAAATTGACCTGTATAATGTAGACCTCTGTAGTGCCCCTTCTTATCATTTTTTTCCGATTTCGTTAAACTCCAAACTTAAGAACGTTTCATGTCGGCAGACCTCTTTTCTTTACCTTTCAATATGAATGTGAACCTCTTTTCAGTCCGCCATCCACACCTTCAATGTACGTAGCAGTCATACCATTCTACCATGTCTTTCTACCTGCCTAACCATATTCTTCTTGGGTACAACAACACTTTCCTTGTACCTTTCCTCTTTCCACCCCAGAATGGACGAACACCAACTGATCGCATACACAATACCACCGAAGCCTTGTTACTGTGCATTTTATTTAACTTCATTGTCCATCACACATTTGAACATCGTTTGCTGTGTGCCCATAATTCTCATTCACATCAATTCTGCTCTGACAGATATACTCCACTTTGAGCGGACAAAAGCATACTTACCTGGCGTAGAGGTTAACCGTGATCACGAAGGCGGTTCCTCCAGGGCGAGACTTGATCATTGCACATTCCGATTGAGTTGACCTCTGCGATTATTCCTAATGTGAATAACTCGTGCGTGTAATTTTTGGTAGCCGGGAATGGCGTACGCGCCGTCCCGACGTTAAATAAATAAATTTGAAAAGACATATTTAAAAAATGCAGGTCTTTTTCTAGGCAACTAGAAAATATTTTTTCAGGCCTTGAAAAAAATATTTTAAAAAAATGTGGACCCTGACAAATTTTGAAAAGATGTATTTAAAAAATGCAGGTTTTTCTAGGCATCTAGAAAATATTTTTTCAAGCCTTGAAAAAATATTTTAAAGAAATGGAGCCTGACAAAATTTGTATTCTATAGCGAATATATTTACCCCTGAAGGACATAGACTCGAGAAGTTGATAGTATACCCAAGAGACCACTTCTCGTGGTTGATCTTTAAATTGATACCAATTATATATATCGTCGTATAAACTCAGATGTGGGAGTTACACTTAAACATTATACGTTTGCTTACGAATTCAGATATTATAATATAGCGCTGATCGCTTTGAAATGTTCCATGACGTTCCAGGTTATGGTCAAGGACAACGCCTATAATTTTCGGTGATGATCAGATAATAATTTTTGGATGAAGTGGACCAAAAACTTATTTTTTTTTGTATTTTTTGAGTCGATTTATAGATTACAATTTTAAGCCGAACTTCACCATACAACCCTTAGGGAAGGGAATCTGGACAAGCAATTAGAAGGAAAATATGTCAGTGTGAGGAAGAGATGTTGTTGACCTTTCATCGGGCAGGAGAAATATTGCCCAGGCTCAGAGTAAACATCCGCAGAAAGTGAGAATTCCGTGGTAGTTGTGTAGGGTATCGTATGGTCGGCCCCGTCCGACTATACTGCTCCACTCACTGGTTTTTTAAAATTATGGCCTTGAAAAATATTTTTAAAAAATCCAGTTCTCGAAAAATAGTTTTAAAAATCCAGACCTTTAGAAAAAAAATCCGGGGTTTGAAAAACATTTATAAAAAATCCATGCGTTGAAAAAATATTTTTAAAAAATCCAGGCCTTTAGAAAAATGTTTTAAAAAAATCCAGTCCTTAAAAAATAATAATAATTTTAATAAGCCCAGGCCTTGAAAAAAATATTTTTTTTAATATTGAAAATATTTTAAAAAATCCAGGTTTTGAAAAAAAAATTTTGAAATTTTTGAATTTTTGAAATCCAGGCCTTTAGAAAAATATTTGTTAAAAATTCAGGCCTTGAAAAAATATTTAAAAAAAATCCAGGCATCGAAAAAAAAGTTTTAAAATTCCAGGCCTTTATAAAAATATTTGAAAACAAAAATCCAGGCCTTGAAAAAAATTTAAAAAAACCAGTGCTCGAGAAATAGTTTTAAAATGCAGGCCTTTAGAAAAATATTTTAAAAAATCCAGGCTTTGGAAAAAATATTTTTAAAAATTCCAGACCTTGACAATAGTTTTAAAAAAATCCATACCTTGAAAAAATATTTTTGAATAATCCAGGCCTTTAGAAAAATATTTGTTAAAAATTCAGGCCTTGAAAAAATATTTAAAAAAAAATCCAGCCATCGAAAAAAGTTTTAAAATTCCAGGCCTTTAGAAAAATATTTGAAAAAAAAAATCCAGGCTTTGAGAATATATTTTTAAAAAATCTAAGCCTTGAAAAAAAATTTAAAAAAATCCAGTCCTCGAGAAATATTTTTAAAATGCAGGCATTTAGAAAAATATTCTAAAAAATCCAGGCTTTGGAAAAAATATTTTTAAAAAATCCAGGCCTTTAGAAAAATATTTGTTTAAAATTCAGGCCTTGAAAAATATTTTAAAAAATCCAGGCATCTAAAAAAAGTTTTAAAATTCCAGGCCTTTAGAAAAATATTTGAAAAAAATACAGGCTTTGAGAATATATTTTTAAAAAATCCAGGCCTTGAAAAAAAAAATTAAAAAATCCAGTCCTCGAGAAATAGTTTTAAAATGCAGGCTTTTAGAAAAATATTTTAAAAAATCCAGGCTTTGGAAAAAATATTTTTAAAAAAACCCAGGCCTTTAGAAAAATATTTGTTTAAAATTCAGGCATTGAAAAAATATTTTAAAAAATCCAGTCTTTAAAAAAATGATTTAAACAAATCCAGGCTTTGAAAAAAATAATTTTAATAAGCCCAGAATTTGATAACATATTTTTTTTAAATCCATGTCTTTGAAAATATTTTTAAAAATTCAGGGCTTTAGAAAAATATTTTTTAAAAATTCAGGCCTTGAAAAAATATTTAAAAAAAAAATCCAGGGATCGAAAAAAAGTTTTAAAATTCCAGGCCTTTAGAATAATATTTTAAAAGATCGGAAAAAATATTTTTAAAAAACCCAGGCCTTGAAAAAAAATTTTAAAAAATCCAGTCCTCGAGAAATAGTTTTAAAATGCAAGCCTTTAGAAAAATATTTTAAAAAATCCAGGCTTTGGAAAAAATATTTTTAAAAAACCCAGGCGTTGAAAATAGTTTTAAAAAAATCCATACCTTGAAATTTTTTTTAAAAAAATCCATTCTTTTAGAAAAATATTTAAAAAAATCCAGTCCTTAAAAAAATAATTTGAAAAATCCAGGCCTTGGAAATAATTTTAAAAAAATCCATACCTTGAAAAAATATTTTTAGAAAAATATTTTAAAAAATCCAGTTCTTAAAAAAATAATTTTAAAAAATCCAGGCTTTGAAAAAAAAATATTTTGATAGGCCTTCTAGGAAAATAATTTAAAAAAAATCCACGCCTTTGATAGGCCTTCTAGGAAAATAATTTAAAAAAAAATCCACGCCTTTGATAGGACTTCTAGGAAAATAATTTAAAAAAAAAAATCCACGCCTTTGATAGGCCTTCTAGGAAAATAATTTAAAAAAATCCACGCCTTCGATAGGCCTTCTAGGAAAATAATTTTAAAAAAATCCACGCCTTTGATAGGCCTTCTAGAAAAATTATTTTTAAAAAATCCACGCCTGTGAATAGGCCTTTTAGAAAAATAATTTTTAAAAAATTTAGGCCTTTTATAGGCTTGTAGACAATTTTTTTTTTTAAAAAATTCCATCCCCTTGAAAGGCATCTAGAACAATAATTTTTCTAGAAATAAAATTTTTAAAAAATCCAGGCCTCTATAAAAATAATTTTTAAAAAATCCACGCCTTGTCTATGTCCTCAAAAATAATTTTTAAAAAATCCACGCCTCCTCTAATAGGGCCATCTAGAAAAATAATTTTTAAAAATCCACGCCTCTGTTTAGGCCTCTAAAAAAATATTTTTAAAAAATCCACGCCTCTGTTAAGGCCTCCAGAAAATGATTTTTAAAAAATTCACGCCTAGAAAAAAATAAATTCGAAAGTTCCCCCCTGTATAAACCTTCCCCTCCACCTTCGGCTACAAAGAAATGGAAATAAAACTTAATTTTATTACATTTGCAATGGGATTACCACCTACCGAACACCCCTCCCCCACACTCATTCTGACAAATTAAATAATGCGAAAATTATAAATGATTATAGGATATTGAAGAACGAGAGCGTTACAATTCACTGCCAGTAACGGAATTAACATGAACGAGATGAACGAACACCCAACCGACAGTAAAAAAAATAATGAAGTTAGAGTTCCGCAGAAAACACGTCCCAACGTTTAGTTATGCCCTGACACGACAGTAACGCCCCATAATAATTCAAAGTGAATACTGCCATCATCCAGCCATTCCACCCATCAATAAAACAGCGGGTGTTGTTGCTGCTCTCCCCCCAACATCGAACATCAAATTTTGGTAACAAATGTAATTTTTTCGGTGGAGTGGTGGTGGGGTCTTTATTCTAATCCATAGCAGATTGTTAGACAATTTGCTAAGATTAAATTAGCCAACAGGCAAACAGCTTCATCTAACATACTCGTATCACACGTTCCGTGTGTGGCTCAAGGACTCCCCTTCTGGAATTTGTTATGGTGAATATTTGAAGGATTTGTGTGTGAGTGTGTGCGAATTTGATAACAGGTCATTTGAGGGGATATTTTGTGGATTTGATATTCAGTTGTTGCATGTGAGTGATAACGGTATTCGAAAGATAGAAGATAATTCTACAGGTGGAATCATGCCAAGAAGGCTTCAATAGACTTGAAAAATATTTTCAAAAAATCCCCACCTCTGATAGGCATCCTCACCTCTTTCACAAGCCATCTAAGTAAGTAAGTAAGTTACTTAGATGGCTTGTGACAGAACTTTCGTCGCATAAGCCGAACTTAGAAAAGATTTCCAGGCGCGTCGGTCTTTTGAGCAGTTTTTCCAATTTGAAAGACCATTTTCGGCAATGTTGTCTTCGACTTGGTCTTTTTATCGTATTCGTGGCCTTCCCCTTCTGCGTGAGCCATCAGCTGGTTCGCTTTTATATGCCATCTAGACTGGAGCATCTTCATCCATTCTCACAACATGACCTAGCCAACGTAGTCGCTGCAGCTCGATACATCTAATAATGTCGATGTCCGAGAGTCGACGGCGATATTCACCGTCAACGCAGATCGGCCCATAGAACTTTCGGAGAATTTTTCTCTCAAACACTCCACCTCCGCCTTATCTGCTTTCGCAAGTACCCATGCTTCAGATCCATATAACAGCACGGGTAGTATCAGCGTCTTGCAGAGTGTGAGTTTGGTCTCGCGGGAGGTGGCCTTGCTTTTGAGTTGTTTGCTCAGACCATAGTAGCATCTGTTGGGCATCACTATCCTTCTCCGAATTTCAAAACCGATCTCATTCGTTTTGTTTATGGCGCCACAAAGGTATATAAAATCTTTGACTACCTCGAAGCTGTAGTTCTCAAGTTGCACAGTTGGTCCGAGTCTACTGGACGTCTTGCGCGTTGATACCATCAGCTTGGTCTTCTAGCCGTTTACTGCCAAACCCACTTTGGCAGACTCCTTCTCAATTTGTTGAAAGGTGGCTGTTACCGCTCTCAATGTTCGACTAGCTATGTCGATGTCACGGGGCCGCGCCGCGGCTTAGGCGAGTAACATGTGTTGTTTGGTGTACAGAGTACCATATCTGTTCACTTTTGCCTCTCGTATGACCTTTTCCTCGTTCGCTATTAAAGGACTCCGAGAGGTCCTTTCCGACTTTAATTGCTGATCTTGTGCCTGTTAAAGTTATCATGCATAGCCGAATTAATTTTACAGGAATGCCAAACGCAGACATGACTTTATGCACCTCTGAACGGATAGGGCTGTCGAATGCGGCTTTATAGTCGACGAATAGGTGGAATGGGTCGATGTGTGTTTTTTTGGGTTTTTTTCCAGAAGTTGGCGCGGAGTGAAAATCTGGTCAATGGTTGATTTGCCAGGTCTGAATATGTCATTGATCATTGGCTTCAGTCGTTCACACAGTACACTGGATAGTACTTTATATGCGATGGGAAGGAGACTTATTCCTCTTCAGTTGTCACATATCGTCTTGCACGGGACACAGGATGCTGTGGTTCCAATCATTGTCAAAGTGCATGTGCATGCTCCATACCAACATCTGGCCACCAGTCTTGAATAGTTATTCAGCCGATTGATTGTTATTCTGACCTCATCTTGGCTAGGTGGTATACACTCTATACTGTCATCTGTTATTGGTTCTGGGATATCCTCTTCACCGCTACTATTTGATACCAGAAGTTTTTCAAAATGCTCCAGTATCTGTCACCAGGCTTCCTTCTTCATCTCTACAGGAGGATGTGCCTGCACCAAAGCCTTCGGTTTGGTGTTTTACCCGTTGGTAGAATTTTCGGACTTCATTCAGACTCCTGTACATCTCGATTTGTTCACGCTCACGTTTTTCTTGTTCTTCCATCTTTTTTCTGAAAATACGTTTTTCCTCTCTCCTTTTCACCCGATAGTTCTCCATCGCATTACGTGTTGCTACTGTCCGCAGGGTTGCCCTATACGCTGCGTTTTTTTCATATCAGTAGCATTATGGCACTCCTGATCGTACCACGGATTTTTTGATGGTGGTCTTTGGTACCCAAGTGTTGCTTTTGCTGCAGTTTGTAGGTAGTGGGCAATTCTCTGCCATTGTGCTTTTATACTATTATCGGGACAAGGGGTGCTTTCGTCAAGCTGTTGGGTAAGTTGAGCGGAGTAGACTTCTGCTATCGGTTGTGTTTGCAGCCTTTCGACGTTAAATTTCCGTGTTACATTAGATCGCACCTTTGCTGCTACATTAAGACGGATGTGTACCTTGGCTGCCACAAGGTAATGGTCCGAATTCGCTCCCCGGATCGATCGGACGTCTAAAACACTGGATGAATAACTTCCGTCTATCACAAAATGATCGATTTGATTTCTCGTTGTTCGATCGGGAGAAATCCAAGTGGCCTTGTGTATATCGAGATGCCACAATCTGGTGCTGCTAACTACCATGTTTTTGCTGCCGCGAAGTCAATCAACCTCATGCCATTGTCGGATGTTTCTTCATGAAGGCTGAATTTTCTGACGTTGGGGCCAAACATATATTTTCCCTTCCGATTTTTGCATTTAAATCTCCTAGCAGAATTTTAATGTCATGGCCAGGGTAACGATCATATGCTGTTTCTAGGCTCTCGTAAAATATGTCTTTGGTCTGTTCATCTTTGTCTTCGGTATAAAAATCCACGCCTCTGTTAAGGCATTTAGAAAAATATTGTAAAAATTCACGTCTAAATCCACCCCTCTAAAAATATTTTTAAAACATCGAATACCACCTCTGTTTTCTTCTTCCTACCGCGACCACAAAACAGCAGGTTCCCAGATTTTTGTACCTTACCCTCAGCTCCCACAGAAACTTCGTAGAAGTTATTGTGGTTTGGTTTACGATGTGAATATTTGTCGGTTAGATGTATACCAACCAGGGAGCATACTATGATTGTGGTGCGGTTTTCTGCACCCTCACCAACTCTCAATAAACTTTGATTTTCAGAAGAGTGGAAATAAAGCAAAAACAACGACAACATACACAATCAAATAAGTATCTAACAAACAACAACACCAACAACAAATAATAAAATCGTATAAAACCACCCCCCGACAAAACAAAATACGAATCGTATTTGTTTTGCCAAAATGAAGAAGAAGATATCACGATGGACGGCATGCCAGGCAAACACTATGCCATATTTCACCTTCTCTCCTCCACCCTACTCCTCACTCAGTTACCTCCCAAGAATCACAGTTATGGCAATTTAAGTGAATTTCCGCTTTTTCTTGGCAAAGTTTATTTGTCGGATGTCGGAGTTTTTTTGGCCTCTTCAGCAAAATTCCTAATCTTCTCTTGGATTTACACCAGAAACGGTGTCTTTAAAAAAATTATCTTCCACTGTGATGTGGATGGGAGTACGGGAAGAAAAAAACCACCATCATCATCGTCCTTGTAGAACGAGTTGTTCCCTGATTCCCAGCATAGCCATCATTTTGTTCCGCCTATAAAAATCGGAAAATCCCCCGCCGTGTGAACTGTCCATAAATCATCACCGAAAATGGTTACCGCAACAAGCGGAGCGAAGCACAGCGTACGTTCTTCACACTATCAGCGCCAAAACATTGGTCCAACTCCATGCCTGACTGACTGTTGATTGTAAGGACTACAAGGACGACGGCGACGACGACGACGCTGATAACTCCGACGTGTTGGAATTGTGCCGAAAATGTTAAGCGTGTGATAGCTTTTAGATTTGAAAGTTCGAAGGGATGGGAGTGCGAATGTGAGCGTAAAAGGTTCACGAAGGACGACGACAAGAAAATGTTTTAATGGAATTGCTTTCGCTCAGGCATAATGATGATAATTTGTTTTTTTTTCTCCTCTCAGTGGAAAAATATAATCTGTAATGATGAGTGTGTGTGTGCGTGTTATTTGTATGATTGTGGTAAAAAATTATTATCACAAATTGTTATGGTCTGAGTGAGTGAGTGCTGTGCCGAATTTTTTATAAATGTTCATTGGAGGTCATGATGTGCTGAACTTTTTAAGAATCCCAATATTTCATCATACATTTTTTTTATTAAGGAGGACTTCCTATTTTTCATAGACATTCTATAGACGACCTATAGAAGATTTTCTGCCTCTGGAAGATCATCTATTTATAGAGGATCTTTAAATTATAAAAGGTGAAGACCTAAAAATTAACTTCTATAGACAACATTTCTTCTATAGGCATCCTATAGACACACAACTTTTCTCAGGATCTTCACAGAGGGAAAACTTTCTACAAGATTTTTATGTACCGAACAGGGACGTAGGAAGGGGGGGCCGCCCGGGGGGGCCGATTTGCACGAAATTTGGTACAGCCTAATCATTTAGGTCTAGAATGATGTCTGCCGTGAAAATCGGTTCAGAATTAGATATAGCTCCCATATATAGTTTCGTCCGATTTCATGTAAATGGTGCCCCAAAGTCTTTATATATCTTTCGACTTGCCCGAAATTTGGCATGACATATTGAATTAAGCCTAGAGTGATGTCGCCAAAGAAGTCATCCAGATTTAGATATAGCTCCCATATATAGTTTCGTCCGATTTCATGTAAATGGTCTTCAAAGTCCCTATATATTTTTTGCACGAAATTCGGCATAACGTATTGAATTAAGCCTAGAGTGATGTCTGCCAAGTTTCGAGAAAATCGGTTTAGATTTAGATATAGCTCCCATATACAGTTTCGTCCGATTTCATGTAAATGGTGCCCCAAAGTCCCTATATATCTTTCGATTTGCACGAAATTAGGCATAACGTACTGAATTGAGCCTAGAATGATGTCTGCCAAGTTTCGTGAAAATCGGTCCAGATTTAGATATAGCTCCCATATATAGTTTCGTCCGATTTCATGTAAATGGTGCACCAAAGTCCCTATATATCCTTCGATTTGCACGAAATTTGGCATAACGTACTGAATTGAGCCTAGAGTGACGTCTGCCAAGTTTCGAGAAAATCGGTCCTGATTTAGATATAGCTCCCATATATAGTTTCGTCCGATTTCATATAAATGGTGCACCAATGTCCCTATAAATTCTTCGATTTGTACGAAATTTGGCATAACATACTGAATTGAGCCTAGAGTGATGTCTGCCAAGTTTTGAGAAAATCGGTCCAGATTTCTATATAGCTCCCATATATAGTTTCGTCCGATTTCATGTAAATGGTGCACAAAGTCGCTATATATCTTTCGATTTGCACGAAATTGGGCATCAAACTCCTCATGTTAGTCAGATTGACATCAAATTTACGTAGTTGCGTTTTGTAAAGTACAGACATAGCCCAACGGATGACCCATTTATATTTGTTTGAAGTCGATTTTCATACTTTTGTCCCAAACGAATGACATGTTTATGGATACATCTAGGTAGATTCACATTTAGATAAATATCACATATTATATTTGATCCAATTTCATGTTAATAGTCCTGTTTAATATATCCATAGTGGTGAAGGGTATCATATAGTCGGCCCCGTCCGACTTTACTACTTTCCTTACTGGTTTTATTTTGTACTACCGGTTTATAGTGTGTCTCTAGAAAATATTTTATTTAGAGAAGGCCCTCCATTAATAGAAGGCCTAAAATGATATTCTTGCTATTCACCTTTATATGCTCTTCTGTCTACAAAAAAGCTCTCTAGGAGATCTTCAATACGGAATTTTGTCTACCGAAGTAGTCTAAAGGGATTTTTGTATATTTCTGGATATCGAAATATAGAGAAGATCTGCAGAAGGTCTTCAGAGGACGTACCTTTGCTTTTTCGTTTGTAGCAGGCTTGCAGAAACTTTCCGAAGTTCTCAAGGTATAATGTTTTAGAATAAGGTACCATGTTTATGGAAGACCAGCAGAAGGCCCTCGGTGTCTATTCAAGAGCTGTTGCAGGCCTTCTATCTACAAAAGTCCAGCAACAGGTCCCACAAAGAATTAATTGTCTTTAGCAGACCTGCAGAAAATATTCAACTCAGAAGATGTCAAAAGCTTTTCTATCTAGCGAAGATCTGCAGTAGCTTTTCAGTCTATAGAAGACTTTGATATATGAAAGTCCAGCAATAGATCCCATAAAAAATTAGCAGAACTGAACAGAACGTCTTCTATCATTAGAAATAAAATTTTAGATCTGCTGTCTGTTGAGGGCCTGCAAAAATCCCATAGTCTGGTAGAAAATCGATCATCTTAGCAATCCCGTAGAAGGGTTTCTCTCCAGAGGAAAAGGTAAATAGACTTGCAGAAGATCTGAAAAGATGATGTGTTTTCTGTCTATCGAAGACCTGAAGACATTTGGTATTTGAAGGCATTTGATATACACAAGAGTTGTAGAAGGTCTTCTATCTATGGTATTCCAGATGGAATTCTGCTGCAAAAGGTTTAGCATAAAAGTCTATAAAAGACTTACAATTGGTTTTTGATCACACAGAAACCCCCAGAAGTAAACCTGCAGAAGGGTTTCTCTTCATAGAAACAGACTTGCAGGAGATCATAATAAAGTCATAAGGTTATGAAAGATCCTTGGAGGGTTTTCTGTCTAGTGACCTAAATTTGGTGTTTGAAGGCCTTTACTCTTTACAAGAAAAGGTCTCCTATCCACAGAAATCCAGCTGGAAATCTGCTGTCTGTAGAAGGTCTGCAAAATGGTCCCCTCCGCAAAACAATTATTTTTAGCAGATTTGCGGAATGTCATCTGTCCAGAATAGAAGATCTATGACTATAAACGACCTCTGGAAGATCTTCAGTCTAGAGAAATTCTGCAAAAGGTCCCGCCGAAGATCTGTTATCTGTAGATGGTCTTCTGTTTAGAATAGAAGATACTCTGACTGGCAGAATATCTCTAGAAGATTTTCTGTTTATGAAAGACCTGCAAAAGGTCTTAAGTCTACGAAAGGTTGTATAGCATAAACAACCTTCAGAAGTTCTCCTGTGGTTAGAATACGCGATGAAGACACCACATCGATTCATACAATAGTCGCAGAAGGAGGTTCCATCTATAAAAGTCCAGCTGGAGATTTGCTCTGTATAAGGCCTGAAAATGGTCCATCCGAAAATTATGTTAAGCATACTTGCAGGGTAGAAGGTACCCTGTTCTACAAGAGATCTCAAAAGATCTTACGGATATGAAACACTGAAACACAGTCTACTGAATACATATAGTTTTTTTAATCTGTGAAGAACCTAGAATATTTGCCTGTAGAATACCTATATAAGGTCGAGTAGCAGTTATACTGTCTAAAGAAGTCTTATATAGATAAATTATGTGCAGCATGTCAGTAGAAGGCCTCTAGAGGCCTTCTGTCCTTAGAATTCATCCAAAGTGTTATTCAGAAAATCTTCGGTCTATATGAGGAATAGCTGAAGCGATATGCTGTCTTCAAAGACCTCGAGAGATCTTCTGTCTATGGAAGACAGCAAAGGGGAATTTCTATCGTTGGAAAAATTAGAAAGATTTTTTGAAGATTTTGTGGAGACTTCTATAAAACCTTGTACTGGCATGTACAAGGCTTATAGAAGTTTGTCAGAAGGTATTCGGTATATTAAATGACTGCAGTAGGTCTTATGACTATAGAGGCATAACTGAAGGCCTTAAAATGGCTACTGAAGGTCTTCTGCCTATAGAAAACCTGTAGTCGTTGTACTGTTTGCAAAAGACCTGGATATGGGCTTATGTATAAAGAAGTCTTGACAATGTTTGTATATAGAGGACCTGGATTTGCTATCTATAGAAGATATATAAAAGATATAGAAGATATATCTATAGAAGATATATAAAAAGTCCTTTTGTCGATAGAACACCTTCAGATGACTTCTGTCTATTGATATGTACCGAAGATCTAGGACATATCCCGTTGAAGACCTGCATGAGATCTTCTTTTATCAACTGAAAGCTACATTTTTATATATTTTTCATACAACGCACACATCCCATATTTGACACCAATCATTCATTCATTGACCTCCTGACCGAACTCGATAAAAAATTCCTCAAGTCATCTCCCCAGGCAGCTTAATCACTTCGATTACATATCGATTTAATTCGATTTTGTGCAAATATTGCTGACATTTATTACGATTATCACATCAAACACAGAAACACACACAGAGGAAATAAAATCGAAGGATATAAGGCAGCAGGAGTGACAAACAAAAAAAGGACATTTGCCAAACTCCAATAAAAATTTCATCACGTTACGGTTAGTATTGCAGAAAGCGACTAACTCAATTTAAAAGGAACGTGCGATTCGAACAAAATGGGGTTGGTTGTCCCGGAACATAGAAGATGTTGGTGTTGTTGTTGTTTTTATTCCATTTGCGATAATTAAATTCGTTATAATCTTCTTTTTAGTAATTTATATTATCAGTGGCAATGCCAAAGGGAATAACTCTCTTTCTATTGCTCTTCCTCTTTCTCTCTCTCACTCTCTCTCTCTCGTCCCTTCTCTCGTTGTATCTCCTTTGATTTAGTGTCATTAACAACAACAACAAAAGACAATGGTGACAATGATGTTCCAAAATAAAATCATTGTCTTCCTCTGCAGCATCAGCAACAAGGTGTATGGGGTTCTGCGGGGTAAGATGGGGGTGGTGGGGGGTTCTTCGGCAAACTGATTAAGTCGTCGTCATCATCCTCATCCGCATCTCCATTGTCAATGATATTAAAAAGTTCATTACTTCCTAAGCGTTTAGTAAACAAAAGCCGGGAGGGGGGAAATCCACCTCCACTCCACCACCACTTCTTCTAAAAGTTGATGATACACAATTACAAACATCTTACACACACACATACACACATCGATGATGGTAACATATACCTTTATTTGTGATACACCGGTACTTCCTCCCTCGCTCGGCAAAGAGATAGGAAATCACAATCTACTTAAACTTTTAGGATTTCAAAAAAGGAAAATAAATTCATGGCAGTTTCTTTGGGGGGAAAACGACTAAATTTTCCATCCCCCATAATAATTATGTTTTCATTATTTTCCTTTTTGGGGGAAAATTCTAACATATGGAGTAGTAGGAGAAAACAAAACGGCCCTGAGAATAAGAAAAAAACACCGCCATGGGTTTCGATTTGATGTCAATGTCATTGGATGCTGTAGATTTCCTTGTTAGGAAAACGAAATGAAAGAAAAACTGAGGGGAGAAAATTCTGGCGGATATTATGAAGAGTAAATAAAAAAATCTCTCCTCCGCTCACCTTCAAGCGATTATAATCGTAAGTCGTATAGACATTTATTTTGCTGATGATGACTTCTGATAGCAGCAAATCAAAAGACCATGAATTGTTAAAGGTTATGAATTTAACCTTCGAATGGAAAAAAACGTAACGGCCATTTTTTTAAATGCGGAACATTTAAAAAGTTTTAAAATTTATGGCAGAAATATTAAATGGAAGTTAAATGGTTAATGAATAAATTATAGGTTTTAAATGGAAATAAAAATGGAAAACCCTGGCCTGCAGAAGACCCGCAGAAGATATTACGGCTATGAAAGACCTTGGGAGGTTTTTCTGTCTATAGAATACCTGTAGTAGGTCTTTAGTGAATATAATATGTTCAGTTTATCCCTTATGGATGTGCCGAATGTTAATACATTTTGCACTATATTTTTTTTTAGAATCCTATACCGAAATCGCTGCCCCAACCTCTAACGAAGACTGAGGAATGTCTTTTTTCCTCACCAGCTTGAGTTTCATTGCTCCATCTATAAGTCCAATGCTTGCCACTATCTTTCTCAGGGCTTCTATACTTTTTGGATTTTCAAATTCCAGCATTAGATAGTCCCCTTTGAAAGCGCAGCTATCCAGTTCAATAGAGCCCTCTCCTTGTCGTAGGCACTCCATAATCTTGGTTTTGACCGCATTTAACACTTCCTTGGCATAAGACGGCGGCTCCTTACCATCTGTTGCTGTCAGCTTCCTCTTTTGCGAATTCCGGTTGGTCCTTTTGGGATTCCCAGTCTTTGCCAGAGATTCCGACTCAGCACTCCTGATATCAGAGCCAGCTTCATCTGCCCTCGTCAGTGTATTCTCGTGGCAGTCTCCTTTGACGCTGGTTTGACTCAGCTTTCTCTTATTATCGGTCGACGGGAAGCTCTTTTTCTTTTTGGCAGATTTGACAGTCGCTGGCTCATCTGGAGCTTCCGTAGAAGTGGAGGGAAGGTCGGGTTTATCCTTTTGAGCCTCTGCTTGCATCTGGCTCTTTTTGTTCATCCGCCTTTGTGCCCCAGACAACTGCTTCTTCCTGGTTGTGAGTTTGGCGATCTTTATCTTTACTCACCTCCTCTATCATCTTGGCAGCCGGTTCTCTCCTCCGGTTCTCCATGATGGTTATGTCTGTCTGATCATCATGATCAGACTCAGAATTCGAAATTGAGTTCCCTCCTGTCACTGAAGGCTGGGTCGAAATTGCTCTTCCCCTGTGGTCCCTCAACTTCGAATTGGTGTTGCCCGAAGGCTGAGTGCTCGTAGCTATACCTTCGACTACAGATGCCAATATACCCACATCTGTAGGAAATTGTTGCTCATGATCGCGGGATGGCGACGGGCGTGACTCGTGGTCAGATCAACGACACCCGCCGATACTGAGTTATTAAGGCTCTGAATCGTAACTTTAATTCTTTTACTTTCTTTATCCATCTTTTGTTTTTTGTTTTAGAGGAACACCCCCATAGTTAGTTTCGGTCCGCGGGGACAAAAACCCTGGAGGTGGGTGACCAAACTGTTCCATTACTTACAGCATACACTGGTTTTAATAGATTATTATGATCAACCACCTCCCCCCTATCCGCCCCAGGTGGGATACTAACAACAACGGGTTGGTATGACTAAAGTCTTCAATTTAGAGAACATCAGCGGAATGCTTTCAGAAGACCTGTAGAATACTAACTGTTGGTCTTTGATTTGTAGAAAAACTGCAGATGACATTCGTTTTGCAGAAGGTCCATCCAGAAACCATCAGAAGTCAACTTGTCCACCTTGAGATCTGCTGCGAAAAGTCTCGCAGAATATCTGTTATCTACAGAAGACCTCCTGTCTATCAAGGACTTGCACAAGGTCTCCTGTCTAGAATAGAAGGTACCGAGGGGAACTTCACCGGTTTATTGTTTGAAAAAAAATGAAAACTAGGCTTCTATTAGCCATGGCCTTCATTGACGTACTGAATGAAAAAAATTGCCACTATACATATTTTAGAGATGCTTCTACATCTAGAATTTTTACCTTTGTAATGACTAAAGTCTTTATCTGCAGAAGTTCACATTTCCACATGGTGACCTGATGCCTTTAGAAGTCCTACAAAAAGTCTCACAAAAAAAAAGATTTCAAAAAGTTGTATTATATTCAGTCTATAGAAGACCTTGAGTTTGTCTTAATATTTATAGACACAGGGTACTTCCCCATTTAACTGCAGTCTATAGGTGGTCTCCAAAAAACTTCCCAGAAGATCTGTTATCTGCGAACGATCTTTTTATATTGAAACATAGAATTATAAAAGTTCTTGCGGCCACGAAAGGTCTCTGGAAGGTTTTCTGTCTATCGAATACCTGCAGTAGTTCTTCTGTCTATAGAATACTTACAGTTTATGTTAATATTTATAGAAACGGCGAACATCTCCAGTTTATTGTTTGAAAAAAGAAAAGAGAACGCATCGAATGATAATAAATTCCGTACTACTCATTTTTTTTAGAAATGTGTCTAATACAAAATATCTTTAAATTTGTAATGATAACAGTCTTCAGTCTAGTTATGGTCTGCAGAGGGCCTTCATAGAAAATATGGAAGAACAGTTTTCTTTCTGCAAAAACCGTCAGAAGTTCACTTATCCACCTGGTGACTAACAAAAAGTCTCGCACAATATATGTTATCTGCGGAACACCTGCTGTCTACCGAAAACCTTTACAAGATCTTCTGCCTAGGGTAGAAGGTACCCTGACCTGTAGAAGATATCAAAATGTGAAAGACCTCTAGATGAAGGATTACTTCGAGAAGGTCAGTAGACGATCTTCGGAATATACGAAACTTGTAGTAAAAAAGTCCCAATTGAAAACGTTTGGTGTTTAATATAACATAATTTAAACCAATCTAATTTCGAGTCCATGTTTATGCTATGTATTGAGGCATGTTTTTTATGAAACGAAAAATTATAGATTTACCTTCGTGGTAACATTAAATAAACAGCGGCCTGAGGAAATAGTTAGTCTTTAGAAAGCCTTCTGTCTACAGAGTATCTGCTGAAGTTCTACAGAAGGTCGCTATAAATCTTCTAGGTATATTCTGTCCATAGAAACCTAATATATACATGAGATCTTCAGTCTAAAGAAGACACAATAGATCTTCAGCT
Source organism: Musca vetustissima (assembly GCF_032173495.1). Taxonomy (NCBI): domain Eukaryota; kingdom Metazoa; phylum Arthropoda; class Insecta; order Diptera; family Muscidae; genus Musca; species Musca vetustissima. Next base: position 427,190 of record NW_026883386.1, read on the forward strand.
TAAGGGAGTCCTCAAGGGTCTTCAGCCTAAAGTAGACTACAAAAAATCTTCTGCCTAATGATTTCCTCAATATGTCTTCTTTATAAATAAGACCTCAAGGGGTCTTCTGACTATAATAGGAGACCTCATAGAGTCATATAACTTTTAAAGATGTCTTCGATCTATAGATGACCTCAACAGGTATTCTGTATTTGTGTTTTCGGGATTACATTTTTTTGCCGTCATGATGAAATGTGTATCCTGTAGTTTTGTGGAAGAGTTACAACCGAAACACCTGACACTTTTATAGATAGACGAACTGTAAGATGACTGATAATTGTTGATTATGTTCTACTGAGATCCTTTACTGCACATTAAGAAGGTCTTCTGCGGGTTTCTAAGTAATTCCGGTAGACACAGCTAGAAGAGTGTAATTAGGTTTGATTTTTCAGATCTATGAAGAGATTATCAAATATTCTAGACGGATCAATGCCATTCGACAGTTCGCTATATAAATAACATTTTATCTTTTATATTGACAGACCTTTCCAAAAAAGGAAATTAGTGTACAAACCACCTATAAGATTTCCTAAAGGTACACAGAAAAAAAAATAATTCGTATATTATAAGAATAGTGTTCAGAAAATGTTACCAATGTCAGGATTTCTGGATTTTATGAATGTAATTCATAAAATACTAAATACTCGTTTCTTGTCAGAGAGAGAGAGGGAGTTAAAAAAATACTTCGGAGTGTGGAGGGTTTCTACGGCACAGACATTTTTTGCCGTTGTAATTTTTTTTATTTTGATTTTGTGTTTTCTTCTTTGTTATGTCTCGTGCCTCTCTCGTGTCTTTTTATTTACTTACTTCATGTTCATGTTCTGCGTCATTAGAGCGATTATATACAATGTTAAGTATTCGGTTGGGATTGTTGTTCGTATCAAAAATTGTTTGAAAATACATATGCGAATTCTATAACACAATGCAGATGACTGTAGAAGAGACGGAGAACGATATACAAAACAAAACACTGCCGAATAATAAGTGGCGGTGGTGTTTTTTCGTTGGAGGTATACATTTGGTTTTCTCAAAAAGAGAGAGAGAGATAGACAGAAAAGAAACATAGCTATTGGTATTACACTTATATGTATAGATTATATAGGTAAGGAACTTCGAATTGCAAAAGAATATTTTCGATAAGCTTTAAATTTATAAATTTATATCTGAACATTTGTCATAGGCCTTCGATTCAATTTAGATTTTTCGATCCAAGATAGATTATAAAGATTATTAGAAATGAGTTTCAAATTTTGCAGATCCTTGACTAATTACGCTAAAAATCTTACATATCATTGCAAAATCACAGATGTCGTCATTATATTAATTCAAACATGGAAGTAATGATAAACAAATCTCCCTCCCCAACTTCCAACTATAATATATTCCAAACCCCTTGTCTGGCTTCTCCATTTCATTGCTAAGGACACCCATCATAAAAAAAAAACTTGAATTCAAAATGTAAAATCCGAAAATAAAAATTCCAATTCGTCCGACTGGCTTCGTTCGCTCACTCGCCCTTGTTAATCGCATTTGGGTATTATAACAACATTTGTCGATAATCCAAAGTAATGACAATATAATCTGCAACCGAAAATTTAACGGGTAACTATGGTTATGGTTATGTCGAGTCGTTTTGCTTACCCTCCCCCTTTTTTTTAGAAGTTACCGGTGTGTGTTTGTGTTTTTTTGCTTGCTTGACAAATACAAACGGTTTAAATGTTATTAAAACTTTGAGAGGCCTTCCTCCCAAAAAAAATTGAAAAATTGAAGTCATGGCAGCGCATCCAGACAGCTCTGGAGTTCCATAACAACAACCCTTTACGCATATCCTCGCCATCATCATCATCATCGACCTCATAAAAATCATCATCATGACAGAGAGACAGTGAGAGGGGAGAAAAAGTCGCTTGCTTAGCAAAAATTGCTAGACTGGTGAAGGGGAGGATGCGGAGGGGAAGGGATCAATTGTACTTATGTCTATCACGAAGCGAATCAAGTGAAACTACACTACCAAGGAAGGCACTAAAACAAGGATGTGCAAACATGAACTGTAGTAGTATTTACAGCAACAACAACAACAAACCAAAATGAAACAAAGATAGATGGGTGAATGGGTGGGTGGGTGAGCCAGTGATATAAAGTCCCTTTTCCTCCCCCTCCCAAAAACAAATACATTGCTATATTTTTATGATGCAAAGGAAAGGATCAACGAGCATATGTATCATTGAGTCTGTCATTCCAACCAACCATCCATCCTTCATTCGCTCATTCATTGACTCTGTCGTGTTCCTTGTTTGCGTCTATTTTAATAAAGTAAATGCGTTGTTATGCGTTCCGCAGCCAAGTCAAAGGATGTTGGGTTGCTGGTGGTTGTTGTTATCTGTCGGTTGGTCGGTCTATTTGTTTGCCCGGCTGGGATTTACCACTCTTTCACCCCCCACACATTCTTCCTTGTTCACACATCTCTGTTCCTCTGTAAGCAGCGGAACCAATTCCAAGTGAAGTTGTTTGGTAATAAACTGGAGTGCGTGTGTGTCGGTGTGTGTCTGTGTGCGTAGTTAGTTGTTGCCCATCTCTGATAAGGACGAGGTTATTATGTTAAATTGAAACATTAGACAAATATTTATTTTAACTTGTTACTATTTGATGTATGCGGAGGGGAGGAGGTGGGGGTATATGTTTAAACGGAAGGCTAATAATTGAGATTTGTCTGATGAAATAAATAATAAGAGATAAAATGGCAGAAAATTAAAAAAAATCGTAGTTATGATTGGTCCGTCCGAACATTTTATACCAACCAGCATAAAGTGGAAATCGAAAAATACTTATTTGGGGACTATTTCGTGCTGAACTGGGGCCAGGAGAAATCCAAAAGTAGAAACCACATAGGAAAAATCTATTTAAATAGTCCAAGCCTGGGACCTAAAGAGGCCTCTGAGGAAAAATTATATTTAAATAATTCACACCCAGAACCTACAGAAGCCTCTGAGGGAAAAAATGATCTAAAGAAGCCTTTGAGGAAAAATTATATTTAAATAGTCCCCGCCTAGGACCTAAAGAAGCCTCTGAGGAAAAAATCTATTTAAAAAATACACGCCGAGGATCTAAAGAAGCCTCTGAGGAAAAATCCTATTTAAATAATTCACGCCTAGGTCCTAAAGAAGCCTCTGAGGAAAAATTATATTTAAATAGTCCCCGCCTAGGACCTAAAGAAGCCTCTGAGGAAAAATCCTATTTAAATAATCCACGCCTAGGCCCTAAAGAAGCCTCTGAGGGAAAATTATATTTAAATAGTCCCCGCCTAGGACCTAAAGAAGCCTCTGAGGAAAAATCTATTTAAATAATACACGCCGAGGATCTAAAGAAGCCTCTGAGGAAAATTTATATTTAAATAATCCACGCCTAGCATCTAAAGAAGCCTCCGAGGAAAAATTCTATTTAAATAATCCACGTCTAGGACGTAAAGAAGCCTCTGAGGAAAAATTCTATTTAAATAATCCACGCCTAGGACCTAAAGAAGCCTCTGAGAAAAAATTCCGAACCTAAAGAACCCTTTGAAAGGAAATTAGCTGAGATATTGGACATACCGAAAACATCGCTCGTTTGTGAAGAAGTAGTTTATCCAATAGGAATGCCGAAATCCACTCTATGCCACCCACTATAAAATCATTTTTATAGCACGTTCGGTTCAAAAAGGTGAATTTAAAAAGTCCAAAAATACGAAATAAGAGAGGGTACCATTTTATGGGACCTTCACCGAAACATATGTCTATTATGACAGTTTATTGAAGGAAGATTTTCTATGAGAAAAATGAGCCTAACAAGTTTTTAACTCACCAAGAACCCCAAAATCTAAATTACAGCCAGTCCGGCTAGAAAACTCAGCTATAACCTTCCACATACGGAAAAGTGGGCGGGATGGATATTATACGAAATGGATTTTATTGAATTTTAGTAAAGAAGTTTTTAGCAAATCAAGAAAGCCAAAAAAATTACAGGCGCATCGTATGGATGTCCTTCATATCGAAGTGGGTGGGATCTTTGAAGGAGAGTTACGTCAAAACACGAACCTCTATTGAAAATTATCTGCAAAACTACAAAAAACCCTAAGTGCTCAATTACAACTACTTCGAATGGAAGATAAAAATACCTAAAGTGGTGAAGATCCTTCGGATGATACACGAAGGATCATTAAAACACCTACATTTGGGCGGGGCCTTTATATGACAGTTAAAACATGGTCAATATAAAATATTCTCAGCGAATTAGCCTTTTAACCACTAAAATCCCGAAATGTTAATTTATAGCCACTTCCCTGTAAGGGTCCTGGCTATAAATTAGCCAGGATGTAGAATATGCGAAATCATGGATCTAGATTTTATAATTAACATTTTTCTGAGCAAGTTTTTATCCGACCAATAATCCGGAAGACCACATTTTATTAGGTTGAAAAATTTTCTTAGTACTAACTAAAAGGCGGCGGGACACTTATACAGAAATTATGTAAAACAATTAAAAAAGTTCTGAAACGAATTTGGTCCAAAGAAACTTGGGGTCTAAAACTAATATTTCGATGAGGCACATTTTCACCGTATCAGCCGTATGGCTAATGAGGGTATAAATATACATCTAGAATGAAAATATTTTTCAAACATGTTTTAAATCTATAAATGACCGATAATATCAAATTACAGTCAACGTGGTTGAAAAATTCGACTAAAATCTTCAAAATACCGAAAATGAATAGGGACCTTTATACCGGGAGATATGTCATAATATGAACCTATAACGTATTGAAATTTGTCTGCGAAGAAGTATTTAATCTACAAAGAGGCCGGAATATCAAATTACCGTTACGTCGGTTGAAAAATACGCCTAGGAGTATTGAACTAAAGAAAATCCACGGGACCTTAATATGGTATAGGAAATTCCCCAACGCCATTAGACCGCAATTTTTAATACAGACTTGATTCAGACTGGTTATATAGTTCAGTTTACACAAGAGAACAAGCCGGAAGATAAACCACAACAACGTGACATTGCAAACGGGATCCTCGAAATGCATGGGAATGATCGGTATTTCATGGAAAAATCATCTTGAATGATGAGGCCCATTACCTAGTCGGTAGCTACATTTACAAGCAAAGATTTTTTTTAAATCCATGATTTTTTGTTGAGAAGCATCACCATCCTCAATATCTAATTGATAGGGGTGGTTTATAGTCCGGCGTGATCTTTAGTCCATACTCTTTAGAAAATGTGGTTGGATCAACAATTTTGGTGAATAGATAGTTTAATTTATGATCGGTGCTGGGTGGTATTGATCTGGATAATGGTTGCTTTTAAACAGACTATGTGCCACTCCGGCAACGATACCATCGTTATTTTATGGGAGAAGTTTCCGGACCATGTTATTCCTCGAAATGGTGGTCACTATTGTCCGCCAAGACCTTTTGATTTAACTCGTTGAGACCACTTCCTTTGGACCACGTGGAAGCTAAGGTCTACGGCAATAGTTTAACGTCTATTCAAGACCTCAAAAATAAAATTCGTGAGGCTATTGAGAATATAGGAAAGCTACTTCGCGATTTTGTTAAGAAAAAAGTCATGTAGGTGATATGGTTCTAAGCGTAATCGAGGTGGTCATTTGGCTGATATTATTTAACAATTTTGGGGGTGTGGATAAATTATTAAGGGGATGATAGTCCTTGGTTAGTGTATTAATAACCCAGAAGGACGGATTCTCCATAGGTCTAGGACAGTATCAGGCAAACTCCCACACTCGTGCTCTCTTTGAGGGTAATTTATGTGTAAAACTGCACAAAAGAGTGGCTGTCTGCCCGAGCCTGGATTAGGACATATCGTGATGAATTTTGTGGTAGTTTTATCTATCTATGTATATAAAAGAGCTTAGTGTTAAGTGAGTGAGTGACTGACAGACTGACTGAAATTTTCAGTGTATGTTGTTGTTGGTGTGTAGGCGTAAGATAAGGCTGTGTTTTTGGAATTACGAACTAGAAGGGTACGAATAATACTAAAATGTACCAAATATGGTACTGTTTGTATTAGTAGGCGAACGGGAAGAGCTAGAATTCTGAAATTTGGAATGTGGGTCATTGATGTATAGTTAGGAAGATGTACAAAAGGGTTTTTGCAAATTCGTACTAGAACTGTACGAAAAGTACTAAAAAATACTAAATGTGATACCATTTGTATTTGGCGAACCGGTAGAGCTAGAACTCTGAAATTTGGATTGGTGGTCGCTGAGTGTAGGATAAATGTACCAAAGGGTTTTTGGAAATTCGAACTATAACTATCCGAAAAGTACTAAAATGTACTTAATTTGGTACAAATTCGTAGCATGTGAATAGATAGAGCTAAAGACTTGAAATGTGGAATGCTAATTAGGGTTGAAACGTAGAGTCTATTTAAGGAGATGGTTTTGAAAGCGGGTACTCATGTGTACGAAAAGTACTATATGATACAATGTTTGGTACAAATTTAATTTGGAGATACAAATCGAGCTGGAATCCTGAAATTTGAAATTAACATTACCGTCGGAGTGTACGATTAGGAATGTACGTAATTTTTAGAATTTTTTTACTCATGTGTACGAAAAGTACTAAATCGTACTATAGAGAACAATGAAATTTGAAGTCAGGATCATTTTTACTAATGTGTACTAAATTTGGTACAATTTTAATTGTGGGTGAACCGATAGAGTTGGAATCCAAAATCTTGGATTTAGGATCACTCTGAGGGTGAAAGTTTGGATTAAGTAGGACGTTTTGGAACTTCGTACTACTGTGTACTTAATTTGGTACAATTTGACTTGTGAGTGAACCTATCGAGTTGGAATCCTGAAATATGGATTTAGGATCACTGTCCAGGTGTAGCATTGGGGTATGTAGGACGTTTTGGAAATTGGTACTACTATGTACTAAATTTGGTATGTTTGGTATGAAGGAAGTTTTGGATATTCGTACTTGTGTGTACTAAATTTGGTACAATTTGAATTGAAAGTGAACCGATAGAGTTGGAATCCTAATACTTGGATTTAGAATCACTGTGGGGGTGTAGAATTGGGGTTTGTAGGAAGTTTTGGAAATTGGTACTACTGTGTACTAAATGTGGTACAGTTTAATTGTGGGCGAACTGATAGAATTGGAATCCTGAAACTTGTATTTAGGATCACAGTGAGGGTGCAGGTTTGGGGTAAGTAGGAAGTTTTGGAAATTCGTACTGCTGTGTACTAAATTTGGTACAATTTAAATTGTGGGTGAACCATAGGAATCCTGAAATTTGAATTTGGAAACATTATGGGGGTTTGGATCGTGGTATGCAGGAAGTTTTGTTGGATGGTTGACGTGGGTACTCTTGGAAATAATGTGTGCTAAATGGAACTAAATTTGCTCGAATGGACATGTTTTACAAAAATATTCCTTATTCGATTTCCTGAAGAAATAATCCTCAAAACTTCAGAGTTACCAACAAAAAATTAATAACGCCACTGAAAATCTTCACCTATAAGAATTTTTATTCTCCTAGGTTATTGACAAAGGTTTTCATCCCATAATGAAATTTTCACCCCAGGACAATGAGCTCGATTATTTGTAACAGTGTTATTTATTAAAATGGAAATGGGAAAAACGAATACTGTAGATATCGGATATAAGCACATCTCATATAAGAAAACATCGCATATAAGAAAGATTATCAAAAACACCGAGCCTATACTTTCTTATATCCGATAATTCCATATAAGAAAAAAACGCATATAAGAAATAAATCTCCGGTTTTTTTTGAGTTTCTTATATCCGATATCTACTGTATCCTTTTTTCTTAGTCAATATGATTTAGTCACTTCGATATTTGCGGTTTTCAAGTAGTGAAGACCAACAACACGATTTTTTATTGGTTTTAACTTTAAATTTCGTTACACCCTAATACACACTTAAACAATTTATTGTATCAAATTTTTTCTTTCGAAATTTGTTTTTCTTAATTCTCTGTTAGTTTGTCTTTGTCAAGACGTTGTTCGATTCAATACTTCTTTACACCAAAGAAAAAAATTGAGTCTCCTTCAATTTGATGTTTTCATCACGTCACAGCGTTTTCTAAATAAATAACCTAAAGCACGTAAAGGCACGTGTACAGCAAGCGTGATGCATGCTGTCGTCGATAAGTATGCTGCCTATCTCCAAGGAGTTGTAATGATCCGAATGTGTTGAGTTTGGAAGATGTTATTATTGCTCTTCCTAGTTGAGGGAGGATGGGTGCAGGGTGAGGATGTTCTATTATTTAAAACAAATAACTGTTATTAATATTTTTATTTATTTAAAAAATGTAATTTTGAATTTTTATTTTGCTTTTTGAAGAGATTGAATATAAGAAAGGAATTTTAACAAGAAATAGGAAAAATGTATTTTGGTTGCTTTATTATTTATTTATATTGATTAGATATTTTCCAAAAAAAAATATTTAAAACCAGTAAGGAAAGTAGTAAAGTCGGACGGAGCCGACTATATGATACCCTTCACCACTTTGGTTATATTGTACATATGTATCCTAACAATTGCATGTCAATGTTCCAACTTTCTCCAACCTATCCTAACTTTAATTTCATTCCAGCAGATTTAGAGCCGCCTGCGTAACATGGGGAAATTTTATGGAAAACGATTTATTGCAAAATTGATACACGCTATTCGGTACGCCGCGTTGTTAAAATATAATCTATATGTGGGAGCTATATCTAAATCTGAACCGATTTTCACGAAAATTAACACACATCTCTCTAGACTTAATTCAGTACGCTATGTCAAATTTTGTGCAAATCGAAGGATATATATAGGGACCTTGGTGCACCATTTACATAAAATCGGACGAAAATATATATGAGAGCTATATCTAAATCTGAATCGATATCCACGAAATTTAACACAAATCGTTTTAGTCTTAATTCAGTACGCTGTGCGAAATTTCGTGCAAATCGAAGCATATATAGTGACGTTGGTGCATAATTTACATAAAATCGGACGAACATATATATGGAAGCTATATCGAAATCTCGACCGATTTTCCCGAAATTCACAACTCATCATTCTAGACTCAATTTAGTACGCTAAGCCAAATTTTGTGCAAATCGAAACATATATAGGGACTTTGGTGCACTATTTACCTAAAATCGGACGAAAATATATATGGGAGCTATATCTAAATATGGACCGATTTTCACGAAAATTGGCAGACATCATTCTAGGCTCAATTCTGTATGTTATGCAAAATTTCGTACAAATCGAATGATATTTAAGGACTTTGGTGCACTATTTACCTAAAATCGGACGAAAATAAATCGTTCTAGACTTAATTCAGTACGCCATGCCAAATTTCGTGCAAATCGAAAGATATATAGGGACTTTGGTGCACTATTTACCTAAAATCGGACGAAAATATATATGGGAGCTATATCTAAATATGGACCGATTTTCACGAAAATTGGCAGACATCATTCTAGGCTCAATTCTGTATGTTATGCAAAATTTCGTACAAATCGAATGATATTTAAGGACTTTGGTGCACTATTTACCTAAAATCGGACGAAAATAAATCGTTCTAGACTTAATTCAGTACGCCATGCCAAATTTCGTGCAAATCGAAAGATATATAGGGACTTTGGTGCACCATTTACATTAAATCGGACGAAAATATATATGGGAGCTATATCTATATCTGGACCGATTTTCAGGAAACTCTACACACATCACTCCTTGCGTAATTCATTACGCTGTGCCTAAGTTCGTGCAAATCGAAAGGTATATAGCGACTTTGATGGACCATTTACATTAAATCGGACGAAAATATATACGGGAGCTATATCTAAATCTGAACCGATTTTCAGAAAACTTAATACACATCATCCTAGACTTAATTCATTACGCTGTGCCAAATTTCGTGGAAATCGAAATATATATATAGGGACTTTGGTGGACATTTACATTAAATCGGACGAAGATGTATGGGAGCTATATTTAAATCTGAACCGATTTTCACGAAACTTTGCACACATCATTCTAGACCTAATTCATTACGCTTTGCCAAATTTCGTGCAAATCGAAATTTATATAGGGGCTTTGGTGGACATTTACATTAAATCGGACGAAAATATATATGGGAGCTATATCTATATCTGGACCGATTTTCAGGAAACTTAACACACATCATTCTATACATAATTCATTACACTGTGCCAAATTTCGTGCAAATCGAAAGATATAGAGGGACTTTGGTGGATCATTTACATTAAATCGGACGAAACTATATATGGGAGCTATATCCAAATCTGAACCGATTTTTCCCAATTTCAATAGGGTTCCCCCTTGGGCCAAATAAGTGCGCTATGCCAAATTTCATCCAAATCGGATCATAAATGCGACCTGTACTTTGTTCACAAAAATACATGGATGGACAGACGGACCGACGGACAGACAGATGGACATGCGTAAATCGACTAGAAAGTGATTCTATGCAAATCATCAAAAGGAACCATGTGTCTATCTCGTTTCATTTTGCCTGTTACAAACATATGCACAAAGACATAATACCCTGTACCACAGTGTGGTGAAGGGTATCAAAATCAGAGACTTGATTTTTAAAAAAATCCTCGCCTTGCTAATTTTTTGAAAAATAATTTAAAATAAATTTGTTTAATATTTTTATTTTTCTTCTCTTCTTTCCAGCACAAGGGCGTGCACCACCCGAGCCCTACTATGGTCGTTTCATCGGTAACTTTACAAATTTCGCTCATGGCATAAATGTAAGTATTAAAAAAACCCCAACAAAATAAAACAACAACTCTAACAAGAACCTCAATAACAAACTTTAGTTTTGTGGTTTTGGCTTAACATTTTTCTGTTTCTGTTTTATTTCGAAACAACTTTCATTTGAATTCCTGCTCCCGCACTTCTTTCACTTCTTGATAATTTGTTGTTGTATTTTTCTTCTCCTTTTTCCTTCCAAAAACAGGGTGCCGTTTATGCTGTGGACGAATCAACGCTCTTCGTCAAATCCTTTGGCTACGATGGCACGGGACCGGATGCCTTCTTCTGGGTTGGCAAAACACCGCGACCAAGTCCAGAAGGATACATTATACCCTATCCAGAGGATTATGCTGGATTGTAAGTAGAGACTGATATGTACATATATACGTTATGTCATTCAAAATATTACTCATGCTCATGCACGCAAAAAAAATATATATAATTTCCTTCCGTATGTGTGAGTGGAGGTATGGTTTCAATTTCAAAATTTTTAATGCACTTTCCATTACGACGAATGAATGAATAAAAAAAGTGGACTGAAGGCAAGAAAAAATTATGAAATACGTTAAAGCGCATTTCCTCCGTTACTTTCCTTTCCGTTGTAACTGTAAATGGGTGGTGGTGTGGACTAAGGTCTACGGGTGTGGGAAATTTAAGTGAGTCTCCCCTTCTCTTCTCTTCAGGATTTTAAACATTCCTACCGATGGGTGGCATTGAAAGCTTGTGGTTGGTCCTTTTTTGGTGGCTAGGTATTTGTGTTGGTGTGTGTGAGTGGACACTTTTTTTGGTTGTGGGTACTGTGGCGAAAAAAAAGGACCAGTGTTTCAAAGTTTGTAATTCCACCAGAAAATATTTTTGTGGTTATTCTGAATTGTAAAGGAATTTCAAAGAGAGTATAAAAAAAAAATATTTTTAATTATAAAAACAAATTAAAATAAAGCATAAGCCCTCAAAGGAGGGGTAATAAGGGTCGTCCGCAAAAAGATGGACATAAATAGGAAATAGAAAAAGAAAAAAAAAATAAAGAAGAAAATTAAATAAAAGAAAAATTCTTTAAAAAAATCCACGCCTATTGGCCTCATAGAGCCTTAGAAACTTTTTTTTTAAAATCCACGCCCATTGGCCTCATTGAGCCTTAGAAACTTTTTTTAAACCACGCCTTTTTAAAAATCCACGCCTATTGGCCTCATAGAGCCTTAGAAACTTTTTTTTTTAAATCCACGCCTATTGGCCTCATAGAGCCTTAGAAAAATTCTTTAAAAATCCACGCCTATCGGCCTCATAGAGCCCGAGAAAAATTCTTTAAAAAATCCACGCCTATTGGCCTCATAGAGCCTTAGAAAAATTCTTTAAAAAATCCACGCCTATTGGCCTCATAGAGCCTTAGAAAAATTCTTTAAAAAATCCACGCCTATTGGCCTCATAGAGCCTTAGAAAAATTCTTTAAAAAATCCACGCCTATTGGCCTCATAGAGCCTTAGAAAAATTCTTTAAAAAATCCACGCCTATTGGCCTCATAGAGCCTTAGAAAAATTCTTTAAAAAATCCACGCCTATTGGCCTCATAGAGCCTGAGAAAAATTATTTAAAAAATCCACGCCAATTGGACTCATAGATCCTGAGAAAAATTATTTAAAAAATCCACGCCTATTGGCCTCATAAAAAAAATTATTGGCCTCATAAAAAAAATTATTAAATTATTTAAAAAATCCACGCCTATTGGCCTCATAGAGCCTGAGAAAAATTATTTAAAAAATCCACGCCTATTGGCCTCATAGAGCCTGAGAAAAATTATTTAAAAAATCCACGCCTATTGGCCTCATAGAACCTGAGAAAAATTATTTAAAAAATCCACGCCTATTGGCCTCATAGAGCCTTAGATAAATTCTTTAAAAAATCCACGCCTATTGGCCTCATAGAGCCTGAGAAGTATTCTTTAAAAAATCCACGCCTATTGGCCTCATAGAGCCTTAGAAAAATTCTTTAAAAAATCCACGCCTATTGGCCTCATAGAGCCTGAGAAGTTATTTTTTTCATTCTCATTTTATTGTGGTTTTCATTTATTAACTTCGAACCGAACCATATGAATTCAAATCGTCGAAAAGCAACAACAACAACAATAAAAATAAAAAATGCTTTTTAATTTCTCAAAGTGGTTTTTGAGAATTGTTAAGCGTGCGTAACACATAATAATGGGCAACCGCTGTATCATTACAACAGAAGTTCGCCGAATCTAAAGGGGGAAGTGTTTTTGTTCGGAAATAAAAGCGGTGAGTGGACGAAATGAATGTTACAAATGAATGAAAGACTGGGTGAGTTGTGAGTGTACATTAGCACAAGTGGAGCGCAAAAAAGGGGCGAAATGAAAGAAAGCCTGCAGTCAACACTCGCAACGGCAATTTAAAACTGTCAAATCTGCTGACATTCACATTCGCCTGTCAGGCCAATAATAAATGGCATCGCTATGAATTAAAGAAAAAAGTTCGGAAAAATATAAAGTCGGGGATTTTTGAAAAATAAAATGTTTTTTAAAAATATAATACAAAATATCAAGGCGCGCATTTTTTTTAAATTATTTTGTGAGGGAAGTGGCAAGGCCTGGATTCTTTAAAAATTATTTTTGAGGAAAGTAGCAAGTATTTTATACCCGTTCACCACACTGTGGTACAGGGTATTATGTCTTTGTGCATATGTTTGTAACAGGCAAAAGGAAACGAGATAGACCTATCGTTCCTTTTGAGAATATGCATAGAATCTCGTTCTGAGTCGATTTATTCATGTCCGTCTGTCTGTCCGTCCGTCCATGTATTTTTGTGAGCATAGTACATGTCGCATTTATGATCCGAATTGGATAAAATTTGGCATAGGTCACTTATTTGGCCCAAGGACGAACCCTATTGAAATTGGGAAAAATCCGTTAAGATTTAGATATAGCTTCCATATATATTTTCGTCCGATTTAAGTAAATGGTGTACCAAAGCCCCTAAATATCTTTCGATTTGCACGAAATTTGGCACAGCGTAATGAATTAGGCCTAGAATGATGTGTGTCAAATTTCCTGAAAAACGGTTCAGATTTAGATATAGCTCCCATATATATATTTTCATCCGATTTAAGGTAAATGGTGTACCCAAGTCCTTATACATCTTTCGATATGCACGAAATTTTGCATGGGGTACTGAATTAAGTATAGAATGATGTGTGCTAAGTTTCGAGAAAATCGGTTCAGATTTATATATAGCTGCCATACATATTTTCGTCCGATTTAAGGTAAATGGTGTACCCAAGTCCCTATACATCATTCGATTTGCACGAAATTTGGCACAGCGTAATGAATTAGGTCTAGAATGATGTGTGTTAAGTTTCCTGAAAATCGGTTCAGATTTAGATATAGCTCCCACATATATTTTCGTCCGATTTTTAGAAAATTGTGCACCAAAGAGTGTAATTTAGTTCGATTGGCATGAAATTTTGCTCAACGGGCTGAAATTTGGATAGCGTAAGTTGTGCCAAGTTTCACTGAAATCGGGTCAGATTTAGATATAGCTCCCATATATGTTTTCGTCCGATTTTTAGTGAATTGTGCACCAAAGAGTTAAATTTAGGCCGATTGACACGAAATTTGGCACAACGTACTGAAGTTAGGACAGCCTTACGTGTGCTGAGTTTTATTGAAATCGGTTCAGATTTAGATATAGCTCCCATATATAGCTTCATCCGATTTTATGTAAATGGAACACCAACGTCGCAATTTTTGTCGGCTTTTGACTAAATTTGGTACAACGTTTGTAATTGAGACTAGAATAGAGTGTGTTTTTCATTGAAATCGGGTCAGATTTAGATATAGATCCCATATATAGCTTCGTCCGATTTTAAGTCAATGGTGAACCAAACTCCCAATTTTTGTCCGATTGAGACAAAATTTGGCATAACGTAGGTAATTGAGACTAGGATAGAGCGTGTTAAGTTTCATTGAAATCGGATAATATATAGATATAGCTCCCATATATCGGGCGTACGATTTTAAATAAATGGTGCTCCGAACTCCCAAGGTTTTTTCGATTGAAACTAAATATTTTCGTCCAATTTCATGCAAACGGTGCTCCGAGGAGCTTATGTTTGGTGGCGTTACATGAAATATTGTAGAGAGTATTTGAGAGGATAGATGCACCCAAAATGGTGAAGGGTATCATATAGTCGGTCCTGTCCGACTTTACTACTTTCCTTACTGGTTAAAAATATATTTGAAAAAAAAAATCAAACAAATGTCAAATTTTCCACGTTTTCCTTTCGAAAAATAAATAAATTTTCCTGTAAATAAATTTTCCTATCATACTGTGTCCTTTCCAGTGCGTAACAAAACTGCTACAGCCAAGGTTAGTAGTCTACAATTGACATAATATTTAGTAGGGACAAGTGGTTTTGAGAGGATCTAATCCATCATTAACTGCAACATGACAGTTGAACATTGAAACTAGGCCTGGTTAATTGTCTATTATTTGTTTGACATTTATTCTGAACACACACACCCTCTCACTCACATATATGCAAATTAAGAAGGAGGCCACTTTAAGTGGACCCTGTCATCAACGTTGACAGAAAAACACGATACAAGATATCATCTACAAACAAACATACATCAAAAGTATGCAAATTATTATCAAACACATACTCACACACACATACACACATGTTTGATATTTTTCGATTTTAATCCTTGCTTTATTAGGCCTGATATACATATAAACTAAAAATGTATAGAAATAAGCGTACATATATTTATTTATGTGCATATGTGTGTGTGTTTGTTGGAGATTGTGTTTCTGTGTGTGTATGCTCAACAATGTGTTTATTTTTCTGCTCCTTTCTTTTGGCATTCTTTTTTTTTTTTCTTTCTTTCGAACTTAATCCTTTGGATTAAGTTTTTCAGTAGTTCCTCAATATTCTTCTCAAGATGTGTGGTTGAGTGTGTGAGTGAGTATGTGTGCATTAGGGCTCACTCTTTCTAAATGACGCTGACATTGATGGCAATGTGTTTTTTCCTGCATCGTTTTGTTTTCTTTATTCTTGACTTGATTTCATTTTCTTCTTATCCCATCGTTGTTGTGGCATCAAAAAACTTTCATCAACAAAACCTTGGTGGTGGCGTCACATACTTCACATGCCACCAAAACAACAACAACGACAACATCAACTACGATTTTCAACGGATTTGTGCATTCCGCAATCTGTAACCCAGATTTGAGTTTCTTTTTTTTTTTGGTTAATTCTGTTTGTTTATTCGTTTCACTACGTGCAACTCAATGCCAGGTTGATTTTTATGAAATAGGAAAATAAATCGAAAAAAACAATTTGCTAGGAGAGGAAATAGCTAGAAATCTATTGTTGAAGTTTAACAAGTGTTATGACACCGTATTTATGTATTTATTTTATTTAAATAATAATTATAATGAAATCAGAATTGTATTGATTTGTAACTGGATCTAGTGCTAGAACAATAGATCTGTTTATCCTTCGAAGTCGTAGAAAATGGTATAACAAAAATGTTCTATGCCAATGGATCTTGACGACCAATATTCTATTTCATACGTTTAATTGTTTGGCTCAATTCGGCTCAAAAATATTGTGATCCGGATTTTTGTCTCATAGTGAGAACTTATTATGATGAATATTCCATTATTCAGAATATTCCATATTTCAGAATCCGATAGTTCTTAATAAACTGAATTTTTTTGAAATTTATTAGAGTACGTAGATATAGGGGTTTCAGGGCAAGGATCGGCTAAAAGTGGAAACGGACGATTAAAACCATCCTTAGAGGGCTTTATCTACAATCTTATAAGCGGCATTTTTGTAAAAAATTTGCAGGACAACAAATCTTGTCTTGTCGCATTTAGTTTTCGGTTTAAGAAAATTAGAATGCAAAAGACGCACAAGGATTAGAGATAGAAGGAGGTTAGGTTTTACAAAAATGTTCCTCATTCTATTCGACCTGGAATAGCCATAAACAAAGATACGAAGTCTTTTCTTCATGAACTTTAGAGTTACCCCCAAAAATAGTAATCACGCCATAACTCAAAAACATGACCTATAACGAATTTGTCCTTCTAGGCTCTTTATATACCCGATAACAGCTTTCATCATAAGGTATTTTCCAGCCTCCCAAAAATCTTGTTTCTCAGTATAATAAATGTTTTTACACTTCTATAAAAATAAATATATATATTTTATATATTTGAATCTCTAGAAGGCTACTGGCCTTGTATTAAAAGACCTGCTGGCATCAAGAAAACTTTTGGGTCTTTTGATATCCTATAAGAAACATTAGATTCGGGTTTTATAGGGAAGACTCCTTGTTATTCTATAATGTGAGCCAATTACACCAAGAAGATCTATTCATATTTATATTTTTACTAGCATATGCCCTCAACTTCGTTAGCGAATGTAGGAAATATTTAAACATGTATTAACATATTTTATATATATATATACTAGCAAAGTACCCGCTACTTCGTATGCGGAAAGGGAATAAAAAAATATTTCATATGGAAATGGTGAATACCGTATAATTAGTTGTACTATAGTTCTGAATTCCACCTCTATTCCTACATTTAATATCAAGTTTATTACCATTAATTACTCTTCATACACATAAGCACTATTTTCCGAAATCCACACTTTAGCAAAAACGTACAGGTTCCACATGTAATTCCATTTAGAACTTTTCGAACACCGTCACCTCCACTAAATTTGGTACCAAAAACCCTTTGGTCCTTCTTTCTAACTCTCTGTCAATGACCAACATTCTAAATTTTAGGTTTCCAGCTCTCTCCGTTATCCAAGTTTAGTGAATTTTCTATTCTATACTATTGGTACACATAAATTCGAGTTTCCAAAGTTGTCTCCATAGCTCAATACTACACTTCAACAGTAATCTAAGTTCCAAATCTCAAGATTCAACCAAATCCAAATTGTTTCAAATTTAGTACCATTTAGTAATTCTCATACTCATAGGTAAGAATTTCTAAAACTACATCAATCCTAATCTTACTTCCACCAAAGTCCAAATTGTTCCAAATTATTTTTAAGTCCAAATATTAGGATTCCCGCTCACACAAAACGAATTGTACCATATTTAGTACCAATTAGGTCTTCTCGTATCCATAAGTACGAAATTCCAATACTTCCTTAATCTTGCAATTTTAATTACAAATTTACGTTTACTATCTCTATCCGTTAACTCGAATCAAAATTGTACCAATTTTTTACCATTTAGTACACATAATGACGAATTTTAAAAAATTACCGACATATCTCAATTCTGCACTCAAACTGTAATATTAATTCAAAATTTTAGAATACAGCCCTATCCGTTCACACATTTGTAAGATTTCCGGACCCATTTAGTACTTTTTGTTTCTATAATTAACAATTTCCTAAACTATGTCAATCTTACACTCCAACAGTAATTTTAATTAAAAAATTCGGGAGTCCAGCTCTATCCGTTCACACATAATCAAGTTGTACGAAATATAGTACTATTTAGTACACATAGGTACTATGCTTCCATATCTCAATTCTATATTCAAACATCAACCATTAGTCCAAATTATGGGTTTCCAGCTTTCTCCGTTCACCCAAATCTATCTAGTGCCGTTTATTACTTTTCGTACACATAAATACGAGTTTCCAAAGATGTCTCTATAGCTCAATCTTCAACAGAAATCTTAATTCCAAATTTCAGGTTTTCAGTTCTATCCTTTCAAGCAAAATCCAAATTGTACTAAATTTAGTACCATATAGTACCTTTCGTACCAATAAGTACGAATTTCATAATCTACCTCAGTCCTACATTCCAACAGTCATTTTAATTCCCAATTTGAAGACTTCAGCTCTGTCTGTTCACCTAAATCCAACTTCCACCAAATTTAGTACCATTTAGTACTTTTCGTACAAATAAGTACGATTTTTTAAAGCTAATTCCGATTATCAAGATTCCATCTCTACACACTCAACTGAATGTAAATAGTACTAAATTTAGTACCATTTTACACTTTTTATACACATAAGTACGAATGTACTTATTTCCGTACATCAACACTACTTCCCAACCAGTATTCCATTTCATATGTCAAGATTCATGCTATATATGTTCAATATATATACAACAGGAAGTAAATTCAGTAAAGTTTAGTACCTTTAGCACACTTATAGGTCGAATTTCCAAAAACCCTTTGCACATCATTCTAACTTTCCATCAGTGACCAACATTCCAAATTTCAGAATTCTATCTCTTCCCGTTCGCTAGTAAAAAGGGTACCATATTTGGTACATTTTAGTACTTTTCGTACCCTTCTACTTCCAACAAAACTTCCTGCATACCCCGATCCTACACCCCCATAATGACTGTACACTGTAGTATGAATTTCCAAAACTTCCTACTTAACCCAAACCTACACTTCACAGAGATCCTAATTCCAAGTTTCAGAATTCCAACGCTATCGGTTCACTCACAATCCAAATTGTACCAAATTTAGCACACAGTAGTATGAATTTCCAAAACCTCCAACTTACCCTAACCCTACAACCCCACAGTGACCCTAAATCCAAGTTTCAGGATTACAACTCTATCGGTTCACTCACAATTCAAATTGTACCAAATTTAGTACACAGTAGTACGAATTTGCAAAACCTCCTACTTACCCCAATCCTACACCACCACAGTGATCCTAACACCAAGTTTCAGGATTCCAACTCTATCTGTTCGCCCACAATTAAAATTGTACCACATTTAGTACACAGTAGTACCAATTTCCAAAACATCCTACATACCCCAATCCTACACCCCCACAATTATCCTAAATCCAAGTTTTAGGATTCCAACTCTATCAGTTCACCCTCAATTCAAATTGTACCAAATTAAGTACATAGTAGTACCAATTTCCAAAACTTCCTACATACCCCAATCCTACACCCCCACAGTGATCCTAAATCCAAGTTTCAGGATTCCAACTACATCGGTTTATCCCCAATTCAATTTGTACCAAATTTAGTACACTGTAGTACGAATTTCCAAAACTTCCTACAGACCCCAATCCTACACCCTCACAGTGATCCTAAATCCAAGTTTCAGGATTCCAACTCTATCGGTTCACCCCCAATTCTAATTGTACCAAATTTAGTACACAGTACTATGAATTTCCAAAACTTCCTACAGACCCCAATCCTACACCCCCACAGTGATCCTATATCCAAGTTTCAGGATTCCAACTCTATCGGTTCACCTTCAATTCAAATTGTACCAAATTTAGTACACATTAGTAAAAATTTTTAAAACTTCCTACATATCTCGATCTTACACCCCAACAGTTATCCTGACTCCAAATTTCATGATTCTAGCTCTATTGGTTCGCATGAAATTCAAATTGTACCAAATTTAGTACCATTTAGTACCCATGAATATAAATTACTGAAACTGGGTAAAAAAATTCCAAAACTACATACATTCCCAATCCTACACTCAGATGTCCAACTCCTAATGTTAATTTCAAATTTCAGGATTCCAGCTCGATTTGTATCTCCAAATTAAATTTGTACCAAATATAGTATCAAAAAAAAAACCATCTCCTTAATAGACTCTACATCTCATCCCTAAGTCGCATTCCAAATTTCAAGTTTTTAGCTCTATCAATTCACATGCTACGAAATTGTACAAAATTAAGTACATTTTAGTACTTTTCGTACCCTTCTATTTCGAATTTCCAAAAACCCGTTGGTACATCTATCCTACACTCAGCGACCACCAATCCAAATTTCAGAGTTCTAGCTCTTCCGGTTCGCCAAATACAAATGGTATCACATTTAGTACTTTTCGTACCGTTCTAGTACGAATTTCCAAAAACGCTTTTGTACATCTTCCTAACTTTACATCAGTGACCCACATTCCAAATTTCAGAATTCTAGCTCTTCCCGTTCGCCTAATACAAAGGGTACCATATTTGGTACATTTTAGTACTTTTCGTACCCTTCTAGTTCGAATTTCCAAAAACCCAGCCTTATCTCACGCCTACACACCAACACCAACCCACACTCAAAATTTCAAGCTTCTAGCTTTAGCCGTTTCGTCTGGGCGATGATCTGTCAGTCACTCACACAATCACTTAACACTAAGCTCTTTTATATATATATAGATATATGTTATTTTCACAATAAACTGCATATGTCAGAAAAAATAATCCACACAATAATATCGACCATAAATTAAATTTGAGTACCATTTAGTACCAAATTTCATGATTCGAGCTCTAAATGTTCACCCAAATCCAAATTTTCCATTTAGCATACACAATTTCCTTAAGTACCCTCTTCAACCATCCAACAAAACTTCATGCATACCCCGATCCTACACCCAACAATGATTCGAAATCCAAATTTCAAAATTCCAACTCTATTGGTTCACCCATAATTTAA
The DNA here is from genome assembly GCF_032173495.1 of Musca vetustissima. Lineage (NCBI taxonomy): Eukaryota > Metazoa > Arthropoda > Insecta > Diptera > Muscidae > Musca > Musca vetustissima. The sequence continues at coordinate 448,515 of NW_026883386.1, forward strand.
ATTTTACCAAATTTAGTACACAGTAGTACGAATTTTCAAAACTTCCTACATACCCCAATCATACACCCCGATAGTGATTCTAAATCCCAGTTTCAGGATTACAACTACATAGGTTCACTCACAATTCAAATTGTACCAAATCTTGTACACAGTAGTACCAATTACAATACTTCCTATATACCTCAATCCTACATCCCCACAGTGATCCTAAATCCAAATTTCCGGATTCTAAATCTATCGGTTCACCCACAATTCAAATTGTACCAAATTTAGTACACAGTAGTACTTATTTCCAAAACCTCCTTCCTACCCAAAACTTTCACTCCCATAGTCATCCTAAATCCAAGTTTCAGGATTCCAACTTTATTGGTGCACTCGCTATTCAAATTGTACCAAATTTAGTACATAGTTGTACCAATTTACAAAACTTCCTACATACCCCAATCCTACATCCCCCAGTCATCCCAAATCCATGTTTCAAGATTCCAACTTTATTGGTGCACTCGCAATTCAAATTGTACCAAATTTAGTACAAAGTAGTACGAATTTCCAAAACTTATTACTTAATCCAAATAAACACTCCCTATATACCTCTATCCTACACCTCCACAGTGCTCCTAAATCAAAATTTCATGATTTCAACTCTATAGCTTCACCCACAATTTGAATTGTACCAAATTTAGTACACATTAGTACGAATTTCTAAAACTTCCAACATATTTCAATCTTACACCTCCACAGTGTTCCTGACTCCAATTTCCATGATTCTAGCTCTATTGGTTCACCTAAAATTCGAATTGTACCAAATTTAGTACCATTTAGTACCCATAAATATTAAATTGTTAAACTGAATCCTGACGCTAATCCCACATCTCTCCAATGATCCTAACTCCAAATTTCATTGCCCCACCTCTATCGGTTTACCCAAATCCAAATTGTACCAATTATAGTACGATTTAGTTCTTTTCGTACACTTAGGTAAACATTTTCCAAAACTACGTACATATCCTAATCCTACACTCCGACGGTACTGTTACTTTCAATTTTCACCATTCCAGCTCGATTTCTACCTTCAAATCAAATTTGTACCAAATATAGTACCATATAGTATTTTTCGTACACGCTTTCCAAACTCTCCTCATATCGACTCTACTTCTCCACCTTAATTTGTATTTCAAATTTCAATTTTTTAACTCAATCCATTCACATGCTACGATATTGTACCAAATTTAGTACATTTCTGTACTTTTCGGATACTTACAGTTCGAATTTCAAAAAAAGCCCTTTGCCCTTTCCATCAGTTACCCTTAATCTAAATTTCAGAGTTCTAGCTCTACTGGTTCGCCAAATACAAATGGTATCACATTTAGTACTTTTTAGTACTTTTCGTACGGTTCTAGTACGAATTTCCAAAAACCCAGCCTTATCTGACACCTTTGGACAAAGAGTGACCTTCACCTAAAATTTCCAAATTCTAGCTTCAGCCGTTTCGTCTGGTCGTTGATGAATCGTTAAATCAGTCAGTCAATCACTTTACTTTTTTATTAGTATAGATTGAATTTGTACCAAATATAGTACCATATAGTACTTTTCGTACACATGAGCACACGCTTCCAAAACCATCTCCTTAAATAGACTCTACATCTCAACCCTAAATCACATTCCACATTTCAAGTTGTTAGCTCTATCCATTCACATGCTACGAATTTGTACCATATTAAGTACATTTTAGTACTTTTCGGATAGTTATAGTTCGAATTTCCAAAAACCCTATGCTACACCTATCCTACACTCCATCAGCGACCACCAATCCAAATTTCAGAGTTCTAGCTCTACCGGTTCACCAAATACAAATGATATCACATTTAGCATTTTTTTAGTACTTTTCGCACCGTTTTGGTACGAATTTCCAAAAACCCAGCCTTATCTGCCACCTTTGGATCAAGACTGACCCTCACCCAAAATTTCAAGATTCTCTTTGATTAGTATAGATAGATATACACACCGTTCCCCAAGATTGAATTTTATGAGTGAGAAGTACAAAAATACCCCTCATCGAATTATAGGTTTTAGACCCCAAGTTGCTTTGATTCAAATCCATTTCCATTTCAGACAGTCGATTTTGATTTGTCCGCCTGCCTGAAGCCTACGATAACTTTCTGGAGTAGGGAGTAACCACATGTACGAAGATGGAAAATATAAGTCCACTCATTAAGGTTCCTTCCTACAAAGTGGTAAAAAATTGTTAAATATATATGTGTATATATGTATCCACCCTCTCCTTCTGGTACCTCTTCCACAAAAGGAATGAAGTATTTATACTTCATGGCTAATGATAAGGCAAAAATGAGCCTCATCGAAATATTGGATTTTAGGCCCCGTGTTTCTTTGGATAAAATTCGTTTCAGACAATTTGGAGTCTGGTCGGCTGGTGTGCACGATAATTCTTTAAGGGAGTAACCGATTTCATCCAAACTTTGTACAACCTATTATCTTTACCAAGTTTAGAGCAAGTCCAAAGATGGAACCCATTGGCACATTCCTTCTGTTACCTTCCCCACAACGGTCAAAATTTGCAATATTTATAAATCCAATATCAGGCGAATGGAATGTCCGATTTGAACCAAACTTTGCACTACGTTCGAAGATGGGGAATATCGGTCCACCCCTTCTGTTACCTCCAACACAAAATGTTCAAAATTGTGCAAAAAAATGAAAGCGAACGAATTATACGATTTGAATCAAAATTTGTACAACTTATTATCTTTACCAAGCCTAGAGCAAGTCCGAATATGGGAACGCATTGGTCCACTGTTTCTATTACTGTTACTCCCCCACTGCTACCTCGCCCACTGTTACCTCCCCCACAAATAGTTGACATTTTCAATATTTATGAATCCAATTATTAGGCTCTCTCATAGAAGTCCTGCACTCTTTTTGCAAGTCCGGACTGTATGGCGGATGCATTCAAAACTTTCCAACCAAGCTTCCGAAGTTTCTGGCGAGTCACTGTAGATGTAGACATTTCTGGTCAATTGTAAATGGTTTAAAACAGATTTATGGTCGATGTTTAGCTCCTGGGTGATGTTACGACTGCTAACATGCCGGTCCACTTCGATCATTTCCCCGATTTTATCGGTATTTTCGACGAAAGGTCTACCTGTGCGAGGTACATCTTAAAAATTCCTCTTACAGTATCGGAACCATAAACACCATACACAATTTTAGCCGCTTGGCTTGCATATACGAAGCAACATTATACGAAGTCTAATCACATTTGTAGGAAATTTCCATTCCGTATTATAGCATATTGAAGGTCAATCGAGTATTAACTTGCTACAAAAATCAGTTATACCAATAGAGGAAGTTTTTTTTCAATGTCAATTGTTGATTTGCAATATTTTCAAAATTCACACATGAAATTCAAAAAATGAAATATCATCACAAGCACTTCGTTACACCCATTCACAGCCATGGCCAAAAAGCAAATAAAAAACCCCATCATCATCTAAACCAATGCCAAGCCAAACAAACAGAAAAAGAGAGCTTTACAACTTCAACAACAACAACACCAACTAAGACATGCGCTCTAATAACCAAAACCCAAAATAAAAACCCCAAAAACATTTTTCAAATTTTCTCAGGCGTTTGAAAATGTTCAAAAAATGTACCATGTACCAAAACAAAAATGTTTAGATAGACGAGACAAAGCTACATGGCAGAAAAATTACAATGTTCGGATATACATACATACAAACATTACAAGGTGAATATACATAATTATGTATATACATATAATGAAGTATCTATGTACATATGTAAATATTTATTGAGTTGGTTATGGGAATGATAGATACACTTGTTACAACATCGACCTATGATTGTGGGAAATAAATCAAGTCGAAATAGGTGTGGAAATATTTTTTGAAAAAAAATATTTCAAAATATACATCACACAGTTACATATGAATTTTGTAGATGAGAATGTTTGAGTTTAATTAATTATTCAAAACCAACAATCATACAAATTATAACTAAATTATTCACATAATTATTGAGGCATGGTCCAAAACTATTTCTATTCGAATCTATCCTCAAACATGTGTTGAACACAAAACCATAAAAATATTGGTTTAATGTATATCAATCAACTGCGAATTTAACGTTCAACAGGTAGTAGGTTCCCTTCCAAGAACCTGAAATGCAAGTTAAAGCCACTCCATAGGAATTATCAAAATGTAAACAAATGAGACGGTACCAGTAAATGGAAGCGGGTTCCAAAAATCCGGAAGGTCAAATTATCAAAACGAAATATGACATTATAAAAATCTAAGAGTATTGAAAAAATAAAACTGACCTCAGTAAGGACTCAATTTCTTCCGGTTGTCAAGGTAAACATACGGCCAGTGTTCTCAATGACCACGAGAAATTCACTGGAAAATTCCATCCTCCTACATTTCGAGCATAGTCGCAATATTCGACGTTATTATTCTATTGCTCTTCACAACGATTGCCATTTGACCCTTAATATTCGCTTGGTTCGTTGCATCGCTAGTAATGCATCCTATAATCAAACTATCTCTGACGTAACGTTTTCCTCATTGTTTATACTTCGCGGGTTTTGTTCCGTTGCCGTGGTTCTGTGAGGTCTTGGTGCAGTTTGAGTAGATATTTAAAGGGTCATGAATCTTGATATTACAAATAAAGCTATCAGGTGTATCATTAAAAATCGTATTCCTGACTTCAGTGATTTCTACGATATTCGGATAACTTATTCAATTCCAAACGGAATGCCTCAGTTTGTTTTAATTAAAAAATTGAAGATTTCTAAGGCTTTCGGATGCTATAGAGAAGATTTTAAGGCTCAGATTTCCAAATTTATTCGGAAACCATTGGAATTCTGAAATTACTTTTGGCAATATTTAAACTGTATTCGACTTTAGACTTTTCAAAAGTTATGATATACCTCAAAAAACTCCTTATTTCTCAGAAAATCATGGACTTATATACCTTGCGTAGAAGAAACTTTTGCGATATTATTCTGAAGTTTTCACATAACATTTTCAATTCAGTAGTCTTCGGATGACAGTTAGAAAAAATCTTTAGTCTTCGGAAACCATTTCAAGAGAATTCTGACTTTAATTCGTGGGAACGAGAGATCTACTTGTGTCATCCTGAAGTTTTTCATACATTTCATAAGACATCAGACATGGTTTGTGGCTAAATATCTCCAAAATATTCTGATGTCACTTGGAAATTCTTTGGTGAGATATTTACACTTAGAAAATATATTTAGAGACCTTTCCTTCCTGCTTCCGAATGATTATCCGTATTATAATCATAAGTTCTGGAAAGCCGTATGTTATTTTTGTATTCTTTGAAAAATTCCTGGTCGCCGTGTAATCGCAGATATTTTCTGAAGCCTTTCCGGAGTCATTGTAAAGTCCTTGTTAGGCTTTTGATGATATTCTGATTTTAATCCAAACAATTAAAAAAGTGTCAGTCGGTGTTCCCGACAGATATATACCCTCACCTTATGGTTTGCGGAGGTTATAAGCAGATTTTATTATTCGTTTTATATAAGGTATATGTTTAAAAATGTTTTGGATTTTATGTTGATCAAATATATAATATTGACCCATTTTGTAGAATGTACCAGAGGAGAGGGATGACAGGTCCCACCTTCGGACTTGATCTAGGCTAGGATAATATGTTGTGCACAATTTGGATCAAATCGGGCATTCCATTTGCCTAATATGGGATATTTATAAATTCAATATTAGGCTAATAGAATGCCCGAAAATGTTGACCATTTGTGTGGGTGGTACCAGAAGGAGTGGACCAATGGATAGTACCTTCAAAGTTTATCTATTCTTGGTGAAAATAATAGGTTATGCAAAGTTTGGTTAAAATCGGACATTCCATTCGCCAGATTTTGGATTAAATATAAATATTAAACATTTTGACCCTTTGTGAGGGAGGTACCAGAAGGAGTGGACCAATGGTCCCATCTTGCTATTTGATCTAAGCATGGTAAAGATAATAGGTTTTACAACGTTTCTTTAAAATCGGATAATCCGTTTACATGTTATTATAAAATTAATTTTTAGCACAATTTTGACCAACAAAAGGAGTGGACCGATATTTCTCATCTTCAAACTTAAACTAAGTTTGGAAGAAATATTAAGATGTGCAAAGTTTGGATGAAATCGATTATTGCCTTCGAGAGTTATCGTGCGCATCGGATTTGATCCAAAGAAACATGGGGCTAAAACCAATATTTCGATGAGGCACATTTTCACCGTATCAAAATGTATATACCCTCATTAGCCATAAGGCTGAGGGTATAAAAACTAACCTGAGCGGAATTTTTATATCCTATGCGCTGAGAAAAGTATAGACACCATGGTTGGAAAACTTTAGTAAATTAAGCGGGACCTCATAGCCCAGTTTTCCAACCCTGGTGTCTATTATTTTCTCAGAGCGGAGGTTTTTTTCCTAAGTTCAGAATAAATCGATTATTTTATTTTATAATAATCTGATATACGTAAAAATTAATATTCTTACGGAAATCATTTCCTTTACGATGAATAATTTGGACAGGACTTAACAAATAACTGTTTCTAAATTTACAAATCACCAAAAATAAAATATCACATTTCATTGCAAGAGCAGGCGGATACCCCTTTCACAGCACAATTTATCACAAACGAAAATCAATATATCACGAAAATCGATATACATAAATAAATCGACACAAAGGACTACAAAGGCAACATGGAAATAAATTACAACAGGACATACAAAAATATTCACATTCAATCTGAATTTAAATAATTGGCGGCGTGCCGGGTATTGTTGTTGTTGGCCCTTTTGTTGTCCTAACTAATTTCCATTAAGCATTGACAATGAAATTATTTTCCCCCACGCACCATTGCTTACCTATCGAATGATTATTATCTGTTTTGCTAAAACTTCATAACGATGTCACACGATGTATTGTCCGACGTTTACATTAATGCAAAAGAAAAACAACAACAAATAACAAAAACTAAAAATATCAAAATTTAATAAATGTATAACATGTTGCCCTTTTGTTGTTGTATATAGGTATTATAGTCTGGCTGGCATGCAACAATCTTGGCCAAAATCACTCACACACACACACACTCTCTCTATCTCTTACCACCATTGAAAGTGCCAGGCGCCACAAAAGCCTTATCCTGAATAGAAGTATAACAACAACAAAAACATGCCAACAAAGCGTATCGTTTTGGTTTGGTTTTGTTTTGAGTAATGCATGTAAAAAGCGTAAAAGCGTGCAACATCACCATCTAGCGGATGGGGGTGTGGTGGGGGAAGCGAATGAACGAACGAACGACCGCCTGTCACATTTTCCGCCTCTGATGATGGGTGTTTTTCATGTTCTCACCCATACTTCCTCCTCCGACGATGACACCCATCCTTCCCACTTCTAAGTCACCCACCATCAACCTCATCCTGCCGCTCTTAGAGAAACTAAATTATGAAACAACGACTGAACGAACGATGGAACTAATAAAGCCCGACACGTGGCATTAACAATGAAACGCATTAAAGTCGTTTACAATACCCAACGACAACAACAACAACAACAATAGCAGCAATGACAACGGTATCGGCGACAACAATGCCTATGGCAACACCAACACAAATCCTTAAGCTTTAATACAAACGCACAGACAGGAAACAAAAATACAAATACGAATTCGAATATCGGTAGGAAGGTTTCCCTTAATGCAGATTTTCGTCCTTTTATTTAGGTATTGTCATCCTGCTAAGGGATTTGAGGATTTTTTTCCTATTTCTATTCCGTTATTTGATTTAAATGACGAAAGGAAAGGGACTAAATTAAATGTATCTAAGTCTGAAGATGGACACAAACTTTCGAATAGATTCTGAATAAACCCTAACATTAGGATGCCTCTAAATGAGATATCCAAAATAACATCTACATACTCTTCGAACATCATAAAACCATCTTCGGATGTCCCCTAAGAGACTTAAGTGGCCTCTGAGTAATTCAGAATATCATGAGATAATCAGTGTCTTTCTATGGATATTAGATGTTAAGGACCTGACCTGAAATTACAAAAAGAATCTCACAAATGAGTTCATCGCTTAGAACTTCTGAAGGCAAATTTCGAAGAATATCTGAAATGCCTGTTGCCATATGAGGACCTGGATTTCCAAAATATACTCACAATATCTCCATGATCTTCCTAATAAAAATTCAAAATTCGGATATTCGAAAGTTGGACATCTTAAAGAGGACAATCGAATATGATAAACCAGTGAGCGGAGCAGTATAGTCGGACGGGGCCGACCATACGATACCCTACACAACTACCACGGAACTCAAATTTTTTGCGGATGTTTATTCCGAGCCTGGGCAATATTTCGTGATATTTTCCCCCTCTTGCCCGATTAGAAGTAAACAGCACCTCACAGTGATATATTTTCCGAATATTTCGAGTATTCAGTACAGCTATTGTCCAGATTCCAGATTCCTTCGACTTTCATTTGTGGTCTATAGATCGACTCGAAAATAACACAAAAAATTAAGTTTTCCGTCTACTTCATTCCAAAATTATTATCTGATCATCATCGAAAATTATAGGCGTTGTCCTTGACCATAACTGAAACCTCATGGTACATTTCAAAGCGATCAGCGCTATATTTCCGCCCTCCAGTATGGTAATGGGTTACTCAATAATATACGTATACGGAGATACCTGTAAATATTTGGGTGTAACTCCCACATCCGAGCACATACAACTATATAATTGGTATTAATTTAAAGGTCAACCACTCCTCTTGGATATAAAATCAACTTCTCGGGTCTATGTCCATCAGGGACAAATATATACGCTATAGAACAAATTTTGTAATTTTTCACACAAAAGTCAGGGTCCATTTGACCCGCTAAATATTGACCGATCTTTATCAAAACATGCATGCTTATTCTTTGGCCTGATCCCCTTCTCCATGCAAAATTTCAAGATGTTTGAGCCATTATTGCGGCCTCTGGAGCGACCAGAAAAACCGACAAAAATTTAGTATTTGGTCCATTTCATCCCCTAAATATTAACCGATCTTTCCCAAAAACAATAGGGGTCTTCATTGGCCAGAACCCATCCTACATGCAAAATTTCGTGAAGATTGGTCCATAACTGTGGCCTGTATCGTGTTTACAAATTATAATGGACAGACGGACGGACGGACGGACGGACACACATGTCTAGATCGACTCAGCTAGTCGAGATATGACGATCGGTATACTTAAAGGTGGGTCTAGGACCAATATTTCGCGGCGTTACAAACTTTTGGGGCTGCACAAAGCTATAATACCCTGACAACATAGTTGTGTAGGGTATAAAAATATCCTTGGAAGTCTCCTAAAGGACTTAAGTGGTACCCGAAGCTCTCAGTTCTTAAGAACTGAGCAGACGGTCATTGAGGTACTTTCAATACGAACCTTTGAGGTTTCAGAAAAGTGTATTTCGAATCATTATATTCGGAAGGAGAGTCTTTTAAAAAATTATCATAAATCACACCTCTTATGTCACCTGAATATTACCGGAATGCCTCTGGCCTATTTTTACAATTACGAAAACGCCCCCTAGGTTGTCTGAGAAATATATCATACCTTTTTTCAATTGAGTCCATCGCTTAAAACTTTTGAAGATAGTCATAAATTTTCAAAAAGCTTCGGTATTGCTTCTAATCCTGTGATGATTCAGGATTTTCGAAATATTATCGCAATATCTTTATGATCTTCGTAATAAAATTTGAAAGTCTGGATATGGTAGAAAATCTTCGCGGGCCCTCTAATTCTTAGGTGCATATCACGATATAATTTGCAATCTCTTTCCAAAGTTTGTGTCCATCTCAGTTCTGAAGAATGTTAGCAGACTGTCCTTGAGGTACCTCTAAGGTTCCAGAAAAATGTATCTCGAAATCGAAGTTGCGTGGCTTTAAGAAAAGCACACCTCAAAACACACTTTAAAGATAAACATCGAAACAAAATAAAATGCAGACTAGTAGAACTTCGAATGAAATCTGATGGGGATATTGCCTTTTAAAAAGGTATCCTGTTAGGCATCAAAGGCCATAGATTACCAAGGGATTATAGCTTTCGATTAAGTATGCGAAAGTATTTTGAATAAATCGGAAAGCCGATGAGTCCATCCATTTATCCCGAAGCCGTCATGTGAAGTACCAGAGGCCATTTGTGTTTGATTATCAATATAATACCAAGGATTTCTGAATCTCCGAAAATATTTCGCATACATGAGAAAACCGTTGATGTCTTCGAATGACAGCATCTGGCGCTCCTTGAATGAAAAAGAAGGTATCCGAGACTTTCTGAATTGCTTAGGGATTAGTTCTGAATTTTATTTTATAACTTTGAATCAAATCAGATGCGGATATTGGCATTTAGGAAGACTTCTCATTCCCGCATCTGTTTATCTCGAAGCTATCCAGGTACCAGAAACCATATCAAGGTACCCGTAAGGTACCAGAACCATATCAATAGATTACGAAGGGTTTCTGAATATCCTTCGACATCATCCGATATATTTTAGTCCTTAGATTCTTCTGTTTAACATTCGAAAGTATTTTGAATAAATTGGAAATCCAGTGAGGCCTTCGATTGAATAAGAAGGCTTTGAATGTCTTCCTAGAACATCGAAAGGAATCTGATGCGGTTATTGCAGTTTGGGAAGCGTATCAATAGTTTATTTCGAAGCTATCATGTATGGAGGTCATCTGGGGTTGAATAGCAAAAGAATACCAATGGTTTCTGAATATTGCTTGAAATCTTTGAATATATTTCAGAGGACTTTAGGGTCTCATGTTCAGCATCCGAAAATATTTTGAAAAAATTAGAACTGAATATTTTTTTGTTATTGTATGCATTTGAGTTCGATGGTTATTGATTACAATCTCAGGTTATTTGGAATAATTCAAGGCATAACCATTCGTCAAAAATGGTTGGTGAACCATCCTCCCATTATGCTTGACACACAATCTCATAAGGTTTTTGGGTCGTATTCCTATTCTTCTTATTTCATTTGAACGATATCAAAAGATTCATACTGACCTCCGAAAATATTAAAAGCCCTCTGAATATTTTGTATAAATCTGAAGGTCTTAGAAATCATTAAAGTGAGGACGAAGATTTTTAATGGTATATGATGATATATACGATCATCGAGCTTTCAGGGTCTTCATTGGACATCCAGTATTCTCTAAATATCTCGACTAGCTGAGCCGATATAAATATGTCTGTCCGTTCGTCCTTCTGTTCACTATAATTTGAAATTAAAGTTCAGACCCCGTTACGAACCAATTATAGCGAAATTTTGGTATGGACTAAAAACTCTATTTCTGACTGTTTTCCGGTTGCTCTGAACCACAAATTCGACCCGAACATCAAACATTTTACACGAGGAAGGAGACCTGACCCATCATACTTACTGTTCTGATGATAATTGGTCAATATTTAGCGGGTCAATTAGACCACGACTTTTTTGTGAAATTTTTCAGGATAAAAATATATTTTTTTGCTCAAAAAACACAGTGACCTTCTGACCTTTGGAACCGTAGATATCATTCCATATTTTTAAAATATTTACTTCTGATTTGGGACCCAAAGTATAAAAAATTGTGAATGAAATGACATTTGTTGATCCAATAGTTGGACATCCTTCCCCTCTGGTCTAAAATTCAACAAAACGAAGAATGCCTCTCCCCGCAACTATAGCTGCTGCCATTGACATTAAATGAAATTACCATAAACTCAACAAACATGAATAATTTGAACGTTATGTGAATGGGTATTGAATTTCACTCCCTTTGAAATACAAAACACGAATCAAAAAAGGAAAAACAAAAATAAAACTCCCCCAATAAAGCGAAGAGAATGAAAATTCAATTTGAAATGCAAATGAAATTTTGACTCTAATATCATCAACATCGTCGTCCTCCTCCTCCTCTCCTGCTCATCAGGAGTAGTACTTTTAAATTCATTTAAGTTACGAATATACATATGTATGTGTGCTGGAGTGCGGAGCGCTTTGTATTCATGAGAACTTCAAATACATGAAAGCTATTCAAAAATTCATTCATTTATCCATTTAAATTGTGAATTTGTTTTTTTTTTGTTGTTGTTGTGTGAAGTTGTTGAACATCCATCATCAGCAGGATCTAACATCGTCATCAGCATCTCATGTTGGAAGCGAAGCAGCAGCATCCAACTCCTCCTGTATTCCACAACCGGCAGGGCAAAAAGAACAACACCAATTCCTCATTCACTGACAAGAATCTTTCGAATATGTTGCTTCGTTCGTTCGTTAAGCACGCTTCTCTGCTTTTGTTTTTTTTCGTACGGACGCTCCTTCGTTCTTCTTCTTCATCTCCATGCGTAGCTATCCTTTTTTGTCGAAGCTGCTTCAAAATTCTAATTAAATTACTTATGCTTAGTGCAGCCATTGTCACGTTGCTGTTGGCCACGTTGCATATTGTGTTGGTAGTCGTTGGTGGGTCTGTCGGTTGGCTAGGTTGCCTGGTTCTTTTGGTTGTCATCGCAATACAAAAGAGCAACACCCCCGGTGGCAAGGACACTCACACTCATTATGTAGTCCATGCATCGAAAGCCAAGTGAATGGCCGAAGATTTTGTATCATCTCTAAAAATATATCCACCCCCTCCCCTCCAGCTCATTATACGAACATTTATCGTCATAATCATAACAATGGAACTTGTATTTTTGTCGATTCAGCAGAATTTGTATGGACTTTAATTTTCATTTTTTTACTCGGAGAATTGCAGAGGTGGTAATCGTTTCAAAATGCCTCTAGTAGAAACTGTTTTGGGCAGATCTGTTCAGGCTAAGTTATTTTATCTTTCTAAGTTCTTAAGCAACATATGTATATATTGTTGGCCGATCTTCTGATAGGGTAACAGTTCTACAGTGATCTTAAAAGCTATATATATATATATATATATATAGAGAGAGAGTCAATGAAATATTCGGAGGTCATATATAAGTGACGAAGCGCTTTGACATTTGCATGATACTGTCTTCGGCATTCTAAAAGAACCTGAATGATTTGGTTGATCTTACAAGTCTTATAATTATATTCAAACTCTTTAAAAATCTATTGGTGTCAATTGGAAGCCTGTCCATTTTTTTCTGCCCAGAGATCTTAGGAAGCCTTTCCGGTCTCACAAGATTTCTGAATGCCACAAAGAACCCCTCAAAGCCCTGAAAATATTAATAAAATCTCCGCAATATTTTGAGATTTTTTAGAAATATTCAGACGTGTTTTGAGGTATATTGGGATTATTTCAGAGGTTCTACGAGTAGATTCACAGAGTCTTTCTTTAAAGGGCTCTTTGTTGCATAAAGAATCTTGTGAGGATTTTTATATATAACCAGAAAAACCTCATACGATATCTCAAATCAAAATATTATCAGAAGTTTTTTGAAGGTACTCCGAAAACTTCTGAATCCTTCTAAGGCAATCCAAAAATTCTTTTTTTTATTATAGGCAGTATCATAGAAAATTGCCAAAGGTGTAACTTATTGTATGCGACTTGTCATCTGTATAGGTACTAAGACCTCTACTAGTAGATCGGCCGAACACTTATTTTTAAAAATATTGCTGAAGAACTAAGTATGACAATAAAACTTAATCTGAACCAGAGTTGAGTCGTTCCCGAACTTACTAGTTCAAATAAACTATTCTGCAAAAGGAACGATTGGTACCAGGTCCGTTTCTTTTGTTCATCTAGTTCCATTTGCACCAGTCGTTTGTTCCTTTCGTTCATCTAATTTCTTTTTGATCCAATCCAAGTATATCTAGAACTTTCCGTTCATTGACCGAATGGAATGAAGTGGTTCAAAGTTTTTCGTTTCACTCACACAAAATGAACTGGGTAATTTCTTTGGTTCCTTAGTTGCTATTACTTTAATCGTTCATTGGTGCGTGTAAGTTAATTCGGTCAATGCATGAGGAGATCTAAATGAACAATTGAATCATTAGGTGAACTAGGTAAACATGAGCAAAAAGGAACAACTTAATCAAAAACAACTAGATGAATAAAAAGAACCGGAGCAAGTACCGACCATTCATTTTGCGGAATAGTTCGTTCTGGAACGACCCAATTCTTATTTACCAATCCTCCATGTTGATATCTGTTTTATGTAACCCAAGGGAACTGGGTAATTCATTTTGTTTTTTAGTTCTAATTAGTTCAATCGTTCATTGCTCCATGTAAGTTAATTCGGTCAAAGCATCAGGAGATCTAGATAAATGATTGAATCAAAAGGTGAACTAGGTGAACATGAGTAAAAAGCAACAACTGAATAAAAAAACTAGACGGATAAAAAGAACCAGAACTAGTACCGATCGTTCCAATTCCAATTTACTGTTCCCACACAGTGATTTCGGTTTTATGTACCACGCAGATACCTCTTTTATCTTCCTACATTGAAACTTCGATATAATATAAAAAGAACCAGAACTAGTACCGATCGTTCCCTTTGCAAAATAATCTATCCGGAACGACTCAATTCCAAATTTCTGTGCCCAAACAGTGATATCGATTTTATGTACCACACAGGTACCTCATTTATCTGTCCTTCACTGAAACTTCGGTATTCTGTCTGACACAGAAGTTTCGATATTCTATACCACACAAAGACTTCGAATTTCGGAACTGTATGCAAGATCTAAGTCTGTAAGTGTAATACTATCTTATGTACAACTGTTCCTGATCATCGTTAAATCGATGTTCTCGAACTTCGGTAGAAGACATAATTTTTTATTGTCATTCCAAAGACAATATCAATTATTGAGAAGAATTTAGAAGCTTGTTATCATAATCGGAACATATCAAAAAGATCTCCGAATTTAAAATGACTGCAAAGATTTCAAAAGACTTCTAAAATTCCTCAAATATGTTTTTTAATACATTTGAAGGGGCTTCAGAGATTGCCAAATACATAAAAAAGTAAATTTCGAAGAGAAATGAACCGGGGTTCAAAATTGTTGGAACCGGGCATACAGATAACAAAACCGATAATAGTTCGATTCAATAAATTTAACACGTTTGTTTACTAGATTTCTATGGATATTATCAAAGGTATCGAAACCGGTTTTAATATCTGAATATCCGGTTCAAAAATTTAAAAACCGATTTTTTTGCTTCGAAATGTATGTTTTTGACATATTTGGCATAATTATATATGTTTTTGTAGCACAGTGTTATTATCAGATGATTTTAGGACGACCTCAGGTACTATTCCGATGATCTGAAGTGGTGATGCTATTTTGTTGAAGTGATTTTTTAGTGTATGTTTAAATATATTATAATTTTTCTTAAAATACCTCCGAGGTCGATATAATCTGACCACATCCAAAATATCTCAGAGACATGCTGGCTGTTCAGGTGATAGCAGGTGATCAATGATATGTATAAGTACTTAGCTCCAAATCCTATACATAACAATTCGCAAGATCTTCCCAATTTTTTTGGACATTTGGACAATCGATCTTTTGATGGTGTTCAATTAAAATCTATTTTTATGTCTCATAGGTCTTCTATATATGAATTATGGCGCTAGTTCCAAAACCTCAGAGTTTGTGAAACCAGACAGACGACCACCGAGTTGGGTGATACCATTCGAAATATTTCTTATGAAACCTCATAAGAAGTTATTCATTATCATCAAATTAAAATACTGCGGACTCATTTCGTGGACCCTGTGGCGTCCTGCTGTTATTCTTATGATATTAAATGCGGGAGGTACTCAGGGACCTATTTCTTGTAGGTATAATCAGAGACATTATCATGATGTTAAAAATTATTCAAATACATTTTGGTGACACCAATGGCTGCTTTTGGTCTATTCAAAAGCTCTTGTTCAACTTTTGATCATGCCATCGTATGTCCTTATCGGCCGGATGCTATTTTTCTATTGAACATTTAAATTATATTTCACTTTAGCAAATTTGTATCCGAAATATAATTTTAGAAAATAAAATTAACAAAATTATTATTAAATCACGGCGTTTTATATCAATATATTCCTCCTCCAATTCGACCCACACTGAAATTTACCTCATATGCTACTGAATTTGCCACCAGTTGATTATTCTCACATCAAATATTTAAAGCTAGCAAACATACCCACAATGCTCTTTAGCTCTCTCTTTGTTGTCCCCTATACCTCACAATCATCAATGGTGATGTATCACTTCATCATCTCAAGTGAGGGTGGATGTGTGTTATAACAAAGTTATACCAAATAATGACAACAACAACACCAGTACCAGTCACTCAATAATAACAGTGACAACCACATTTTTACCTCGTCATCATCATCGTCGTCATCACAGTATCGAGGGACCAAAAAAACACAAATCGAAGCTAAAAGCCAGTACCAGAGCATAACAATGCCACAAATGACACTCACACACACACACACCGACACCGTAAAAAGAAGAAACGTTTATTACGCTCACCGTATTCCTTCCATTCACTCCATTTTGCCAGTCAACACTCATTAATGTTTCATTAGTCACTGGCGTTAATCACCCGCTCACACATAATCGTCAGAAACCTTGTGAATGAGCTTTGAAATGATGTGAAAATTTAGTGTTTTTCGGCTGTTGTTGTTGTTGCTGTTGGGCAGGAGAGGGTTGATTTTTGTGTACTACTTTTTTATGAGGGTGGTATGGAACACAAATATTAACATAGGAATCGTAGAATAAAACATTATATCGTCATTGGAGAAATTTCTCTAAAAAATCCACGCCTCTTATAGTCCCTGAAAAAAATATTCTTAAAAAAATCCACGCCTCTTATAGTCCCTGAAAAAAATATTCTTTAAAAAATCCACGCCTCTTATAGTCCCTGAAAAAATAATCTTTAAAAAATCCACCCCTCTTATAGTCCCTGAAAAAATATTCTTTAAAAAATCCACGTCTCTTATAGTCGCTGAAAAAATATTCTTTAAAAAATCCACACCTCTTATAGTCCCTGAAAAAATATTCTTTAAAAAATCCACCCCTCTTATAGTCCCTGAAAAAATATTCTTTTTAAAAATCCACGCCTCTTATAGTCCCTGAAAAAAATATTCTTTAAAAAATCCACGCCTTCTATAGTCCCTGAAAAAAATATTCTTTACAAAAATCCACGCCTTCCTATAGTCCCTGAAAAAATATTCTTTAAAAAATCCACGCCTTATGGTAGTCACTGAAAAAATATTCTTTAAAAAATCCACGCCTTTATAGTCCCTGAAAAAATATTCTTTAAAAAATACCACGTCTCTTATAGTCGCTGAAAAAATATTCTTTAAAAAATCCACACCTCTTATAGTCCCTGAAAAAATATTCTTTAAAAAATCCACCCCTCTTATAGTCCCTGAAAAAATATTCTTTTTAAAAATCCACGCCTCTTATAGTCCCTGAAAAAAATATTCTTTAAAAAATCCATGCCTCTTATAGTCCCTGATAAAAAATATTCTTTAAAAAATCCACGCCTCTTATAGTCCCTGAAAAAATATTCTTTAAAAAATCCACGTCTCTTATAGTCGCTGAAAAAATATTCTTTAAAAAATCCACACCTCTTATAGTCCCTGAAAAAATATTCTTTAAAAAATCCACCCCTCTTATAGTCCCTGAAAAAATATTCTTTTTAAAAATCCACGCCTCTTATAGTCCCTGAAAAAAATATTCTTTAAAAAATCCATGCCTCTTATAGTCCCTGATAAAAAATATTCTTTAAAAAATCCACGCCTCTTATAGTCCCTGAAAAAATATTCTTTAAAAAATCCTCGCCTCTTATAGTCCCTGAAAAAATATTCTTTAAAAAATCCACGCCTCTTATAGTCCCTGAAAAAATATTCTTTAAAAAATCCACGCCTCTTATAGTCCCTGAAAAAATATTCTTTAAAAAATCCACGCCTCTTATAGTCCCTGAAAAAATATTCTTTAAAAAATCCACCCCTCTTATAGTCCCTGAAAAAATATTCTTTTTAAAAATCCACGCCTCTTATAGTCCCTGAAAAAAATATTCTTTAAAAAATCCATGCCTCTTATAGTCCCTGATAAAAAATATTCTTTAAAAAATCCACGCCTCTTATAGTCCCTGAAAAAATATTCTTTAAAAAATCCACGTCTCTTATAGTCGCTGAAAAAATATTCTTTAAAAATCCACGCCTTGTTTGAGTCCCTGAAAAAATATTCTTTAAAAAATCCACCCCTCTTATAGTCCCTGAAAAAAATATTCTTTTTAAAAATCCACGCCTCTTATAGTCCCTGAAAAAAATATTCTTTAAAAAATCCATGCCTCTTATAGTCCCTGATAAAAAATATTCTTTAAAAAATCCACGCCTCTTATAGTCCCTGAAAAAATATTCTTTAAAAAATCCATGCCTCTTATAGTCCCTGATAAAAATATTCTTTAAAAAATCCACGCCTCTTATAGTCCCTGAAAAAATATTCTTTAAAAAATCCACGCCTCTTATAGTCCCTGAAAAAATATTCTTTAAAAAATCCACGTTTTGTATAATTATCATACCATCCTCTTATCGAACCCTTATAATATTATGTGTGTTCGTATTTTTGTCAACCCGCAACTAACGAGTTATAATGATAATGGGTTTTGTCATTTTTTCAACAAAAGAACTTGTTTCCAAAAAATTATCATCATTCAATTAAATATTTGCTGAACATCAGCCCCCCTTCCCCTTTATTCCGTTCATTACACCATTCCAACAAAAAAGGTCCGTAAATTAAAATTATTTAAATTATATATTTTTTTCTGATTCCGGGTTAAATGACATTGAATATTTACAAAGGGGATACTTGTCAAACAAAAGACATTAAATTACAGCATCAGAAACACACATACACACAGCTAGACATACATACAAATTATTTAAAATATCCTTACACATACACACAAATAATAATAAAATATTCAAAACTGAACCTTGTAAATTATTATGGACCTGCAGCCTGTTGCTGAGTTAGGACTATGCTAAGGATTATTTACTTTTTTGTTTTCTGTCTACATTTCATTGACTGTCATTAGCATTCATATCCTTGTTGTGAGTGGCATATTAAGTTTTCTCCATAAATTTGGTATGTGTGTATTCACTTCGGAGAGAGAACGAGCCACAGACAGTCTACCTCATTATGTATTGAATTCAAAAGAAATCCTTGATTCAATCCAAGTCTTCCTTTAGTCAATATTTTGTTTTCAGGGATATCCTTCAGTGTGTTTGTATGTGTGTGTTTGCCCTCTTCATTTTTTTGCAACTACATTACATGATTATTCTATTCTATTGAATTTGGGGGGGATATTCCGTTTTTTTATTTATTCTCTTCTCATCTATTTTTTTCATAATTATTTTATTTGTCACCCTCTTTTTCACTTAGCCGCCTTATCTCTCCGTTTGCATCATCTCATTCATTCGTCCGGCACACATTTCATTCATTTATCATGGCCACACACAGCGACCCAGTCAGTCAGTTAGTGAGCGAGTCAGTCCGTCATTCGTACACTCACTAATGAAGTTATTAATTTTTCCGCCAGATAAGATATGAATCGAAATGAAATAATCCCTTTTCAAGGATATAATTAGAAATTACTGTGTGTATATTGACTGTAAGGGATGCTGGGCGGAAGGGGAGGGGGTGAGGATGATGAGGTTGGTTGTTACAAAAAATAAGCAAATAATTTGTAAGGCGATTTTTCCATGAAAGGGGATTATATATTGGGGCAGCGGAATATTTGCGGAATTAAGCTTTACTTACTTCGAAGGGATTTCAAAAGCGATTTTTTAAATAGAAGGCCATCTGAAGGTCAACTTAATGCCTGTTATTGAAGAAAACTTGAATGTCTAGTTTTGTCTACAGTTAACCTTGAGGATGTCTCAAATACCTTACGGTCCTCCACTGTCTTATAAAGACCTGGAGACATTCGATTTCCCACCAAAGAACCTATGTTTTTATATATGAAATCTAGAAGTCTGCAATAGTCTCAAAAAGTCAAAAAATAAAATTTTGAGGTCCTCTATCGCCTTTATAGAATCTGGATGACTTCTAGAAGCCTTCTATAGAAAGAGGTTATCGATTGTCTATTAAAGACCAGAATATATGAAATTTCTCATAAAAGACCAGAATGTCACATTTGAGAACCATTAGCAAATCTTGAAGTCCTCAGTGGTATCACAAGACCTGAAGATAATCTATCGCCCTTAAAAGACCTTGAGTTATTCCGCTGGCTAGAAGACTTCAATTGTCCCTAGAGAACCTGACTATTTTAATTGCATATAGAAAAAAAAACATATTAAAGACCTATTTCTTAAAAAAAACTGAAGGGTCCTTGATTGTCAGTAAAAAATCTTGTAGTGAAGTACAAAGGCCTCTAGAATACCTGAAAATCCTTTGTTAATCCATTAAAATTCGAAAGGATTGATATGTCACATCCATACCTAGTTGTCATTAATCGTTTATGGAAAAGGGTAATCAATGGTCAATAAAAGTCCTGAAGGAATTATATTTCTTATATAAGACCTGAAGGGTCCTTGACTTCTGGTAGGATATCTAGAGGGACTGGAGTTGTTTACATGGGATCTTGAGGTCTTCTGTCATGCACGAAGAACCATCAGGGCCTCTATTATTAACATAATACTGCCTATTGTTTATAAAGATCCTGGAGGAGTTCTATTAACAATATAGGGCTCCTCTGCTAGCAGAGGATCTGAAGGTATCGCCAATAGATAACCTGGAGTAGCATCTTATCAATATAGGCTCATTAGATTTGCTGTTATAAAGATATAACCTGAATGTCGTATATTATCAAGAGAGAATCTGAAGGTCGTATATTATTAATAGACGATAGAAATATCGTCTCCTATAAATATAGGTCCTGAAGTTCTTTTATTGCCTACAGATGACCTGGAGGACTTCAACTGAGGAACTTGAAATGTTATATTAACTGTAGGTCTGACATGCAAATAACCTCGAGTTTTTCATTGTCTGTAGATGAAGTGGAATTCTGGGTATTTTTTGAAGGCCTGAAGATCTTTTAAGCCTTTGCCCTTTTAAGGAGGTTATATTCATTCATTCATTCAATTAAAAGTACAATTGTCTCCAGAGACCTGCGAGTCTTTTATTGACTCTAGAAGAACTGAAGGTCGAAGATGAGTCTTGTTGTCCTCAGAAGTTTTTCTCTTTATTGAAGTTCGAAAGGTCTTCTCGACTTCGGGAACCCTGAAGTTTTCTATTTTTTGTGGAAAACTTTAAGGTGTATTTGTATACCGAAGTCTTAGGAGCATCTTTACAGATTTTGTTTAAATATTTCCTCTTAACCCGAAAGACTTCTAGGTCATCCAAGGTCATCTAAAGGCAAACAGAAGGCTTCTAGATCATCTAAAATCAATATAGAGCTCTCCGAGTGTTCAAAGACCTCTAGACATTTTATAGACAATATAAAGCCTTTAGGATTCCTATGGATAAGTAAGAGCATATGGACTTTCTGGTGATATTAGAAAGTCTATAAATCTACGGCAAAGTTTCTAGGTCTTCTAAATATAGTAGAAGGATCTTAAGTCCTTGGAAATAAAAAAAGATTAAGCCCTCTAAAGAACAAGACTTATTGTCTAGAAGACCTCGAGGCTATCTAAAGAAAATTGAAAACCTCTAGGTCTTCTGTTATACTTTCTGTAGAATATAGAAAACCTGAATGTAATATTAAGCCTCCAGACCTTTTAAATACAATATCTCTTTAAGGTCTTTTGGCCTTCCAAAGACAATACGAAGCAGTAATGGTCATCAATGCCTTCTGTATACAATAGAAGCCTCAATACTTTATAAAGTCTATAAAATAACAATATGTACAATTTAAGGCCTCTAGACAGTCAATATAAGGCTTCTAGGCATTCTATGGACAACTTAAGGCCTTGGGGGCATTTGTGGAGAATAAAAGATCTCTGGGACTTTTGTGGTCACATATGAGGCTTATATGGAGAATAAAAGTCATATAAGCCTTCTGTAGAGTGTAGAATAACTCCAAGTTCTCCAAAGACAATAAAAGTCTTTAGAAAGAAGGTCTCTACGCCTTCCAAATACAATATGAAGCCTCTACGCATTCATGAGGTAATAAAGGTCTTCTAGGCCTTCTGTAGACAATAGAAACTTTAATACTCTACAAAGACTATAATATACCCCCATGTACAATAGAAAGCCTCTTGTAATTCTGAAGGGGTCTTCTGGGGACTATAGAAAACCTCTTGGCCTTCTGTGGAGAATAAAAGGTACCTAAGCTTTCTGTATAGAATAAAATATCGTGCTCTCCCCTAAAGACATCTACAAATCGTTTATCATCTCTAATAGGTTTATAGACGACTTCGAGGTCTTATTTTGCCTTATATTGTCTATGGGAGACTACTAGAGGTGGAGTCCTAGAGGTCTTTCATTGTACAGGTTCTCATTTTCCTTTATTATCCATCGTCTATCTGATATATTTTACAACCACCGTCCATCAGGATATCATTAGTAAAAGTAATAATTCCATCACGTCATACATACACCCACATCACTATCATCATGCTCATTACATATCATTGCTTTGTAATGACTTTTTATGACGATTATTATTATAGTCCTGGTTTTGTGGTTCTGCCTCTATTTCACGCACACACATACAAACACTAAAATACATCCTAGTCTAAGGGTGGATTCCAAAATTCTGACTTGACTCCCCCTTCATTAAAATATTGATGAAGTTATCAGTCAGAAATAAAGTGAATGGAAAATCAATGAGAAAGCCACCACAAAACTACCATGCAGGAGGTTGATTTTGATTTTATGCCTACCCCTCACCCTCATCGTCCTTCCCCTCACCTTCTTCTCAATACGGCACATGTGATGAACAATTAAACTGATAGATGGTAATAATTTTGTGTGTGTGTGCGTTCGATTTTGGAATATTACAAAATATTCGTTCGCATCCATTCAATTGAACGAACAAATTGTCTGTTGCAACCTCCCTGTCCTCCACGAGGTATCAATTTGTATAAAAAAATAAACTTCGTTCTCTCTGGGGAAATTTAAAATAAAGGTTTATGCCATGCTTTTATTGTTGTTGTTGTGGTTGTTGCAACAATGTGTTTGGGGGAAGAAGTCCTCTTTTTTGGATTTGAAAGGTTGTTAACCATGGCATATTCTTTTTGGTTTTTTTTTTCTGTCTGTTGTTATATTCCCATATTTAAGCGTGATTAACCGAGCGTGATATTTTGCGTTTCGAAAAAAGAAGAAGCGTAACTTATGTTCCTCATTTTTTTGTGGAGAGGAGAAGATTTTGAGGGATGCAATATTTAGCACATAGAGGTCGTATATGGTCAATATACCTCTAGGAATTGAGATCGAAAGCCTCCACTATTTCAGTTTCTATAAGCCTTGAATTTATGTCAGTATTTACCGAAGTCTTAGTAATATTTCTTGTCTTGTCGCCTCCAAAGACCTCTGTATACTTTAAATATAAAATTAAAAATCTATAGGCTTTCCTACAGACAATATATGTTCTAGGGCCCCTAAGCGTTCTTTCCAGACCTACTGTCGAATGCAGAACATCTCGAGGTCCTCCAAATGCAATGGAAAGCCTCCAGACCTTCTATAGACAAGAGAATATCTCTGGACATTCTAAAGACAATAGAAAATCGCTATGGCTTCCAAAGACAGTATAAAGCCTCTAAGCTTTCTTGCGACGATACATATCTTGTAGGCACAGTAAATAATATCTTGTATCCACAAAATAAGCCATCATTCCCTATAAAGACTATAAAATGCTCATATGGGAAATAGAAGGCCTCTAGACAGTCAATAGAAGGCAATATAAGGCCTCTAGGCCTTCTATGGACAACTTAAGGCCTTGGAGGATTTTGTGGAGAATAAAAGGTCTCTGGGATGTTTGTGGTCTATAGAAAACCTCTGAGGCTTCTGTGGAGAATAATAGGCATCTGAGCCTTACGTAGAATGTAGAACACCTACAGGCTCACTAAAGGCCCTTAGGCTGAAGTATTTACGCATTCGTGCGACTATAAAGGTTTTCTAAGTCTTCCTTAGGTCTTCTGTTGTATGAAGAATAATAGGCATCTAAGCATTCTGTAGAGTGTAGAACATCTCCAGAACCTTTAAAGGCAATAAAGGCCTTTAGGCTGAAGCATTTACGCATTCATGCGACTATAAAGGTCATCTAAGCCTTCCATAGGGCTTCTTTTGGCAATCTATGTTTACTCTCGGGGTGAAGTTTAATACGTTATAAAGGCTATAACATACTCCTACGTCCTATGGAGGCAATATACACTTCTAGGCCTTCTATAGACCGGTTATGGTCAATGGTGGTTTTTGTGGAGAAGACCTCAGGGTTTCTGTGGATTATAGAAAACCTCTGGACATTCTGTGGCGAATGTTAAGCCTCTGAACCTTACATGGAGATTAAAAAGCATCTGAGCCTTACATGGAGGCTCACGGCATCTATGCCATGGAAAATAGAAGGTCTCTAAAATATATTTACAATAGAAAACATCTTGAAGTATGCCATAGAAAACCTGTTAGCCTTCTGTGGAGAATAGAATGCCTTTGAGCCTTATATGGATAATGAAATGCATCTAAGTCTTCTGAGGATAATGACAGCCCGATAGAGCTTCTAACGGCAAAGGAAGGAATATCCTCTAAAAATAGCTGCAAATCTTTAATATCAATATTTAAGCGTGATTAACCGAGCGTGATCTTCCTCTAAATTGTTTGGAGAGGGTGAAATTTGGAAGGGATGCAACACTTAGCGGTACAAGAAAGTCCTTGTTTTGAAAATCTGTCAGTGAAAGTAATAGACTTGTGTTGGCTTTAGAGAAAATTGATGGCCTCTGTGGAGAAGGGAAAGACTCGGAGCCTTCTGTGGAGTATAAAAAACATCTAGGAATTCTGTGGAAGGCTTGCAGGTATTTTATAAACAAGAAATAACATCTACATCTTCTAAGGTAATAAAATGCCTCTAGATATTCTATACAGACTATAAAAGATGTCTGGACTTTCTGCAGGCAATTAAAGCCATTGAACCTTCCATAGGCAATATAAGATATTTGGAGCTTAGGCCTTTTGCAGCCACCGGAGTTCCTACATACACCAGAGGTCCGTTTAGAGTTTAGTTGTCAGCTGTCTTCTTTAGGGTCTAATGTTTCCGTTTCAGACATTTCGCATCAAATTTAGTCCGAATATCAAATACATTCTCAATTTTGTCCGATGGTTGGTCATTTCGCACCATTTTCTTGCTAATATTTTAGGAGCATTTGGAATTTTCATAGTTGGTCTTAAAATCTGATATTGGTCCTTTGAATTTTGGTCCATAGGCATTTTGATAACTAGCCCCGAAGCTTTGATTTTTTATTCTTACAAAAAATTATGTTTGCTTCTTGGAAACCTTGAAAGGCACTCTGCAATAATCTGCACCAAGTGAGTATATCCATTAGAAGTCACTATGCTCTTAAGAAAAAAAACGGAATACTTGAAGCCCCTACCCTTGAACAAACTGCAAAAAGAAACACACACACTCACACATTTTCATTGTTATTGATGACAAGCTACTACCATGAACGGTTGGCTACCACTTGACAGCCATAACTCTTGGTAACTTCACACCAAATCAAATGAAATCAAATCAGTCAAGACGACGAAGAGGACAAGGATAGCCAAGAAAAACAAACATATCACACACTTGGAGGCGATGCCTTTGAACTCTCTTAGCCATATGGAATGGCCATCATCATCGTCGTACGCTGATATTATTACATCAGAAGGTCATTTATTTCGCTGTCATTGCTCCGTTAGTTGTAGCTGCAGCTAACAGCTTCGGAGCATGAATGAAAAACGATACAAAATCAAGAAATCAGAAAAATCAAAAAGAGAGAAGTGTTAAAAAGTGTAATTTTTTATTATGTCACGCCGGAGTGGCAGACATCACTTAGGAGGATGTGTGTATGTGACACACTGTGAACAAATTTTCTTAGAGTTTTCAAAATCCTTCTTCATAAACCTGAAGACCTCTAGGTCATCTAAACTCAATAGGAGAAGTCATATTTATTTTCTTGCAATGATCAGGAAGCAGATCATTGTAAGAAAATAAAGAGGCCTCTGAGTCTTCAAAGGCCTCTAGACCTCTTATAAACATTGCAAGCCTTAGGGCTCCAATGGAGCTCTCTGTTCTTCTTCTTCTTCTTAAGATTTGTAATGACAGTAGAACATCATCCTATTAGGTAGTATTTGAGAAAAAGAAGGATTGTAGATCATAGAAAATATAAAGAGGTTTCCGAATCTTTAAATACCTCTCGACCATTTTATAGACAATTAAATACATTTAGACCTCTTAGGAAGCAGAGGCCTTCAAAGCCCATAAAACATCTAAATCACTTTTAGATATAAAATCTTTTTTTTTCTATAGAGAATTGTCGATAAAATGGCTTGAGGCCCTCTT